>NC_045964.1:59111411-59411411 GCF_010909765.2 Amblyraja radiata
GGAATTAGTCCCCTTATCCCACAATGTCCATGCCAAACATGATGCCAAGATAAACAAATCTCCTCTACTTGCATGTAATCCATATCTCTCTGTTCCCTGTATATACATATGCCTATCCAAAAGCCCCTTAAATGCCACTATCGTATCTGCCTCCACCACCACCCATGACATCGCGTTCCAGGCATCCACCACTCTCTGTGTAAAAATAAAACCTTCCCCCTCACATCACCTTCTTAGTGCATTTGGGTTAATGAAAATGAAAAAACCCTACAGCAAAGAGAGATACAACAAAGAAACGGGGTCTTTGGCCCCAGAACCCGGACTGACTGTCATACGCAATGTTAGCGCAAATCCTACATTAACCCATCTTATTCTCCCCACATTCCCGTTAAATTTCCCTCGGATTCTATCATTTATACAGACTAGGGGCAATGTTACAGTGGCCAATGATCCCACTGACGCATGTTTTTTTGATGTGGAGGGTTTACGAACATCTTGAGGAAACCCATGCAGACTTGGGGGGGGAATAAGTAACCTCCACACAGACAACACAAGAGGTCAGAATGGAACTCAGATGGGGAGAACTGTGAAGCAGCAGCTCCACTAGCTGCGCCACTGTGTTGGCCCATTGGAGTGAAAATTCGTGAAACAATTTAATATTGTATTATGACACAATACATCCATAAGACCTGCCATCTACTTTAGATTACAGTACATTTGAAAACAATCATTAGTGCTGGGGAAAAAGCAGGAGAAAGAAATTATATTAAGGAAATGTTTAAATATGCTCCAATTCCAACCACACCTCTTTAAGTTCAAATAAAATCATATTTTTCTCGCTGAAAATTGTGTCAGACCAGTATTTTGAGATGTTGTACATTGAACATGAATGGAGCACCGAAGGGATGAAAAAAGTGGCAAATTGTCCGTATGTCAAATGTCCTAGACTGTGTGGAAAGAAAAACAGGGAAAAGAATTGAGGAAAGATTTCATTGCAGAGGCAGGAAATTATAATTGCATTTTGCAGACAAACTTTTGTATTTCATCAATTTTCCAAAGCTGCAAATTGAATATTGACTGCCCTAACACAGAAATGCCAGCATCATCCATGACAAAATGTAAAAGTATTTGTAATATTCAGAATACGATTCTAATTTTTAATATCTTACAATACAAGTTTGGTGAATACTGGCAGATTCTCTGGTATTCCATATCTTTTCAGAGCCTGTAAACCATTTCAGGAATGTATGCATTTATGGAATGGACAGGTGGTATTTCAGGTTGGGACCCTTCTCCAGGATGACTCCAACATCTGCAGTTCCTTGTGATTCAATCTAACTGCTGCAACTTCTTCACTAGATCCTCTTTGTCTCTCCATCAAATTGGCACCATCCTAATATTTCCTAATGTTGACTTGCTGTCAATTTTTTTAATTCTGTTAAGGCATCTGTGAAGCACCTCGGGACATTTGACTGCTTTAAAGTTCCATAAGATTTTTATTTTAGAAGTATAATGAATTAGCTTGACTAACCTTAACATTCTACAGAAGAGAAAAATCAAAGCTAGGCTACCTACAAAATATATCCATCAATACTCTTTGTACTTCTATCTGTTTAAGGTGTATCATAATGAAATGTCCACATATAACTGGTGATTATTTGTATTTTTAAATAAATGTTTGGGGTGTCTAGCATTTCTGGCTGTAGAATGCATTCTTCACTTGAGAGTAAGATTTTTTTTTGTGTTTGTTTTAATTTCACCATGTTTGTTAAAAGGACACGAACAAATTGAAGGTTCTGTTGTAATCTGAAGACAAAACATCCTTCAACTTTGCTTTGCGCTGCATTCACAGTGATTAAAATACTTATGGGGTTAAACTTTTCCGCAGGACCTCATTAAACAACAAAAGGTCATTTCTTGTTCTTTTGGAATGTAGCTACTCAAAGTAATTTTCAGATGCTTTTAGAAATATTTCTGACTGATGTTACTGCATAAATTTAGCTAACTGAAATTGATCCATCATTTGTAGTTCTAACCCGATTGCTGTATTCTGGCATGGTGATTTTGTTAATATCCTAACAATCCAGAGATCTGGATGGACGTGGATAGATCAAATACTACAAATGGAAATTGGGAAATGAAGTTGAATACATTTGGTTAGGACTATAAAACTTTATTAGTGTTGAATGAATTGATAAGAGAAGTCCATGCTGCTTTAATGGCACTTTGTCACTTGTACCAAAGTAGAGTGGAATTTTTTTAATATACAGTTCAGTGAAAATCTTACCACAATTATACTTAAGTACAAGAATAAAGAGAAAGAAGATTGGACTTATTTGCCTTCCATCACAGTGAGGAATGTGGGGATTCCGCTGTGGTGGATGTCTCGGTTAACTTTTATGTATTTGTGTGTCTTGTTGCTTTTTTTTCGTATGGCTGTATGGTAATTCGCATACCACTGTACCTTAATTGGTACATGTGACAATAAAAGACCTTAGAAATTTTTGAAGAATGTAGGGCTGGTAAATTACCCCAGACACAGGACACAATAGTTGTCACATTTCTGGCGCCATTTTGTGCGATTCAAGTTCAAAATTGTTTAAATAAAATGTTGTGCCTTAACTTGGCCATAAAGGGCCATCGTCCTGGTGGCAGCACTGGATCGGAGTTGCAGGGACGGTCTGGCCTGGCCTGACCAGATGATGATGATGATGTCCTCCACCACTGCTCTGCCACTCTGAGCCGCCGCAGACTGCATCCGATCTGTGCGCTCGGTTACTTGGGACGGAGTCCAATCCAATCGAGCCCTAAGCAGCTGCAGGGCCTCCAGCAGCCCACTCTACCGACGTCTAGATCCAGTCGTGTCGTTTCATGCAAGGTCCTTTGAAAACAACATTTAACATGGTGCAAGTCATGATGATATTCATGAAGGCATTCATGATAAAATAGCTGCTTTGTGTGCACAAAGTTAGTTGGACACTGGATCACGTTGAGGTGGGGACAGTGGTTGAAGGAATGAGATCAGGCTGACATGAAATTGTGGTACGGCTTTATAGTTGAGCAAATTGGCAAATGAGGGCCCTGAAATAATGCTCAACAAAAAGGGCCAAAGTGCAGAGGTAATGAGAGCAATCACTGATGAAGGGTCTCGATCTAAAACATTTCCTTTTCTCCAGAGATACTTGCTGCCTGACCCGCTGAGTTCCTCCAGCATTTTGTGTCTATTCTGAAGAAACACCTACCTGGCAGATAACCATACCATAATTCCCAGGAATGAACCAGGTAGGGTTGTATCCCCCTTTGACTCTTCTTCTTATCGAGTCCACACACAAGATTAGAAGTTGTTCAGCAAGAGCTGAACACACTTCTCGGCATCTGCACAATGGTGTCTGTCTTGCGCTTCTTGTGCGTCTTGTGCGTGGTGGTGGAAAGATTGGTTGAAACAGGGCCGCGACGTGAACGCTCTTTCCTTGACCCCCCCCTTTGACTGAGGCCACAGCAAATTCTCAATTCTCCAGTCAGGACATGCTTTGTGCAAGACCCATACTAATTGCCAGCCTTGAATGCAGAAGAAATGTTCACAACTGTTTGTCCCACAAGACTGGTAAATTAAGGTCAGGAAGAAAGTTCGGAGAGACTGGGAGAGTTACTTTGGGATAGAGAAGGCGTATTGGATGCGCTCATGAGCAGTTTCATGAGCTAAGTGTCTGGTAAATAGGAATAATCTATTATCTTAGACACTCAAACATTGAAGTGCCCACATGAGCACTTGAGTTGGCAAGGCATAGAAGTTTACGGCCCTAGTGCTAGTAATGTTTAGTTTAGTGTAGATTGGTACCCACCACCCTCTGAATGAAAATAGTTGCCGCTCAGGTTCCTATTAAATCTTGATCCTCTTACCTTAAACCTGTGTCCTCTAATTCTTGATTCCCCTACCTTGGGTAATGAGGTGATGGCTTTAAGCTGTTTGAAATTCCAAGCAAAGCCACCGATTTATTCAAATAGTGCAAAGCATTGTTCTACCTGTTTTCTCAAGTGGCTGGAGGGCACCTCTGGAAAATACAGGGCAAGGAATGAAATAACATTCTCACTCTTAACCCTTATTTTGCCAGAATGCATGATCATAATTAGCAACTGTAATTAACCTAGTAATTCCCCTTAAATTCACGTAATCCCTGAACACAAAGATTTACGTTTCGATAGAAGGACAAGGAACTGCACAAAAAAAGACACAAAAGTGCTGGAGTAACTCAGTAGGTCAGGCAGCATATCTGAAGAAAATGGATCGGTGACATATCGTTTCGAGAAAAGGATCCCGACCCAAAATATCATATATCCATGTTCTCCAGAGATGATGCTTGACCCGCTGAGTTACTCCAGCACTTTGTGGCTTTTTAAAATTTCAATAGGTCTGTTAATGACGGCAACATTTTCCAATGCAACTTACAGCCTTTTGAGTGTTGTAATGTAGTTTAAAAGAAATGTGCAGGGAAAGGTGTATTTTTTGCACAGAGGGTGGTGGGTGCCTGGAATGCCATGCCAGGGATGGTGATACAATTGTAGCATTTAAGAGGCTTCTGGACAGGCACAAGGATATGAAGTGAGTGGAGAGATGTGGACCATGTGCAGGCAGAGGAGATTAGTTTAACTTGGCATCGTGTTCAGGTATGGACACTGGGCTGTCAGGTCTGTTCATGTGCTGTATTCAAAGTTCTTTGTGAGTGGGAGAGGGTGCACAACGAAACACAATAAATAGTACTGTCTAAAGAAGGGTCTCGACCCGAAATGTCACCTATTTCCTTTGCTCCATAGATGCTGCCTCACCCGCTGAGTTTCTCCAGCATTTTTGTTTATCTTCGATTTTTCCAGCATCTGCAGTTCTTTCCAAATCCTCCATGTCCTTCTGGAGGAATATGGGGAGAGAGCAGGAACGGGGGGGGGGTACTGATTTTGGATGATATGCCATGATCATTTTGAATGGCTGGCTCGAAGGGCCAAATGGCCTGCTGCGGCACCTATTTTTTTTAATGTTTCTCCTTGAAGTATTCATTTTGTACCTCACCCAATTCCTCCAGCCATGAATTTCCTCTCTTCTTAGTGGACTTATCCTTTCCCTTGATACCTTGTTTATAATGTATGTATAATATGCATTTGAATTTTCCTTAATCCTACTCACCAAGGATTTTTCATGGCCCTGTTTAAATGTCACGATTCTCTGTTTCAAGTTATTTTATGCTGCCTTAATTTTCCTCTGGGGCCCTGTCCAATTTTAGCTTTCTAAATCTTACACGCTTTTCCTTTGAGGAAATTTGCACCCTTTGTCATCCCAGGTTCCTAAATCTTGCTGTCCTTGTCTTTATTTTCCTCGAGGGCCCTGTACGATTTCTGCTTTCTAAATCTTACACAGACATGCTTTCCTTTTTCTTTGACTAAATTGGCATCCCTCGCCATCCAAGGTTCCCGAACCTAACCATTCTTGTCTCTCCTCCGCACAAGAACTAGCTGGTCCTCCACTCTGATCTGCTGGCCTTCAAGTGACCATGTGTCACTGCTTTTATTCCATAACAATGGGCTTTTATTCAATTAAACACAAATCCAGAGTAATGATAAAAAAAATCAAGTCTGCCATTGGCAGTTTACAAACAACAGTTATCAGATTAAACATGCAGGAATGAATGTTGTTTTGGGTCGAGACCCTTCTTCAGACAACCTGAAGAAGGTTCTCGACCTGAAACGTCGCCCAGTCCTTCCATGCGGAGATGCTGCATGTCCCGCATTACACGAGGACTTGGGTAGGTGATGTTTTGGAAGGGTCGCGATCTTCTTCCTCGTGTCCGACCATCTTCTATATCACGTCTTTCTGGTCGGTCAGTGACGGTTGACGGTCGGTGATTGCAGAATTGGCTACTTCAGTCAGTCACTGTGGTACAGATTCTGTCGTCAGCATTGCCCGGGATGCGCCACGTGGAGGCTTCTGCTTGCATCCCAGTCCCGATCTGAAACGTTGCCTATCCATGTTCTCCAGAGATGCTGCCTGACCCACTGAGTTACTCCAACATTTTGTGTCTATCTTCAGTGTAAAGGGCCTGTCCCACTTGGGCGACCTATTACATGAGTTCCGGCGAGTTTGCACTCGACTCATACTCGCAGCATGGTCGACTTGAGTTCGTAGGAGGTCTTCATAACTCTCCTTCATGCTCAAGAGTGGTCTCCGCGTACTCGAGGCCTCAGCTAGGTTGCGGCGTTTTTAATCAATATTTTTAAAAATGCCCGTGAGTAAAAAAAGGTTAAAAAAATCAATACTTTTTTTACTCGTAGGTTTAGTCGTAGTAGGTCGGCATGTTAGTCCAAGATAATCGAGGGTAGTCGAAGGTAGTCGTAGATAGCCTTCATCATAGTCGAAGGAGGTCTTCAACATGTCATTTTTTAAAACTCTTCTAAACTCGCCAATTAGGTCCCCCCCCCCCCCCGCGGCAACTAGCGTTCACGGAAAGTCTCCAGGGACACGCGGGCACAGACTTAGGCACACTATGTGTCTCTCTGGGATGCAGCGCCTGTTTCTGTGCTGTTGACTTGTTAACAAATTCCACGCATTGTTTAAAAAATCTGATTTATTTGCAGGCTGCATGTAATTGAATAAACTAGAAATTCCAGACTTGCTCGTCCATTCAGTTTATTATTAAAACATGGAAAGCGGCCAGGTTTAACCTAAAAAAAGACACAAAGTACTGGAGTAACTCAGCGGGTCCGGCAGTATCTCTGGAGAGCATGGTTAGGCAACGTTTCAGGTCGGGACCTTTCCAAAGCATCACCTACCCATGTCCTCCAGAGATGTATTTTTTATTTGTAAACCAGCATCTGCAGTTCCTATTTCCACAGGTCTAACCTAGTTGAGGAAGTGTCGTGCTGGTTTATATCGAAGATAGGCACAAATTGCTGGAGTAACTCAGCAGGTCAGGCAACATCTCTGGGGAAAAGAAATAGTTGACATATCGGCTCAGAACAATTCTTCAGACTGGAGGCCCAGTTCTGACCCAATACATCATCTTTTCCTTTTCCTGAGCGATGCTGCCTGACACGCTGAGTTACTCCACTATTTTGTGTCTATCTTTGGGTCCTCTTTCATGCTATATGAGTGTATAACTGTTGCGATACAACGCTGGGAACTATGTTCTACACTCGGTATCTTCCCTAATGCTCTATCTATTGTACTTGAGTTTGGTTTAGGTATGGTATATCTGATCTAGGAAAGGTTTAGAGGGAAATGGGCCACAGGCAGGTGGGACTAGTAGAGTTATGGAGTCAGTGTCTTATAGTGTGGGAACGGGCCCTTCAGCCCAACCTGCCCACACCGGTCAACATGTCCCAACTACACTAGTCCCACCTGCCTGCGTTTGGGCCGTATCCCACCAAACCTGTCCTATCCATGTTCCTGTCTAAATGTTTCTTAAACTTTGCGACGGTATCAGTAGGTGAGGCATCTTGGTCAGTTAGGCAAGGTTGGGTCAAAGGGCTTGTTCCCGTGCCCATTAAGCCTGAAATCACATCAGCATCTCGGATTACACAACGTGGAATCTGCACCTCCCATTGCAAGGCTTGCAAGAACCTGCGGCTGTTCTTGCAAAGGGTGCGTGTCATTTTGGGAGCAGCTCCTATTTCTCAGCTCCATGGTAGTTTACCAACACACTCTCCCACACACACTAATTGCCATCTGCTTGTTGACTGTTGATGAATGACTCATAGCAGTTACTGACTGAGGATGGCAGCTGTGTGTCATTTTCAAGAGAGTGCTGTGACCAAACGAAGAACATCTCTTGCCTACTTGATTTTTAATTTAGTTTAGTTTAGAGATACAGCGTGGAAACAGGCCCCTTCGGCCCACCCGCACATTAACACTATCCTACACCTACTAGGGACAATTTTTTAAAACATTTACCAAACCAATTAACCTACAAACCTGAGGTAGACAAAAATGCTGGAGAAACTCAGCGGGTGAGGCAGCATCTATGGAGCGAAGGAAATAGGCAACGTTTCGGCCCGAAACGTTGCCTATTTCCTTCGCTCCATAGATGCTGCCTCACCCGCTGAGTTTCTCCAGAATTTTTGTCTACCTTTGATTTTCTAGCATCTGCAGTTCCTTCTTAAGCAACCTACAAACCTGTATGTCTTTGAGTTTGGGAGGAAACTGAAGATCTCGGAGTAAACCCACGCAGGTCTCGGGGAGAACGTACAAAACTCCGTACAGACAGCACCCGTAGTCGGGATCGAACCCGGGTCTCCGGCGTTGCATTTGCTGTAAGGCAGCAACTACCGCTGCGCCACCGTGACTGCCCAACCTTAATCTCCGCTGTTTGATCGTTACATCCTAAACTTTGTCGAGAAACCATTAGTCAGTTTAGTTTTGTGATTGTCGCATGTACTGAGGTACAGTGAAGATCTTTGTTTTCCATGCTATCCAAACAGATCAGATATACCATACATAGACACAATGTTCAAATTCAAGTACAGCCGAGCAGAGGGGGAAGATGCAGAGTGGGTGGCGCAGTAGACCTGCTGCCTCACAGCAGCAGGGACCATGGTTCGATCCTGACCTCAGGTGCTGTATGTGTGAAGTTTTCTTGTTCTCCCTGCGAACACATGGGCTTCCTCCGGATATTCTGGTTTCCCCCACATCCCATAGGTGTGCAGATTTGTAGGTTAATTGGCCCTCTGCAAATTACCCCAACTGCGTTGAGAGTGGATAAGAAAGTGGGATAACATGGAACTAGTGTGAACAGGTGATCAACGGTTGGCATGGATTCAGTGGGACGAAGGGCTGTCCCTCTAAAAAAACATACAGTTCTCTACATTTTAGCGCATCAGTTTTTTAGACTAAAGATAGACACGAAATCCTAGAGTAACTCAGCTGGACAGGCAGCATCTCTGGAGAGAAGGAATGGGTGACGTTTCAGGTCAAGACCCTTCTTCAGACTCTGGTCTCGACCCGAAATGTCACCCATTCCTTTCCTCCAGAGATGCCGCCTGTCCCACTGAGTTACTCCAGCATTTTGTATCTATCTTTGGTCTAAACCAGCATCTGCAATTCCTTCCTACACAGTTTCTTAGACTCAGTCCAATGTCTGCAATGGGGTAGAGGTGAATCGGACAGTATCCTCGTTTGTGGAAAGTCTGATAACAGAGGGGAAGAAGCTGTTCCTAAGTCTGGTGGTGCGTGCTTTCAAGCTTCTGTACCTTCTGCTGGTCGGGAGCGGGGAGAAGAAGGAATGACCGGGGTGGGACCAGTCTTTGTTTATGTTGGCTGCTTTTCCAAGGCAGCATGAAGTGTAGATGGAGTCAGTGGAGGGGAGTCTGGTCTATAGACTTTCTACTACAGACTTTACACTGCTGTGGTTGCTCCAGATACTTTATAGCCCTGTCCCACGGTACGAGTTCATTCCAAGAGCTCTCCCGAGTTTGCCCTGATTCGAACTCGGAGATTTACGGTAATGGCCACTCGTCGGTACTCGGGGCTCTCGTGGACATTTTTCAACATGTTGAAAAATCCTCACGAGTCTTCCCGTGCTTACCTGCCATTAGCGAGTCTTCCCGAGTGCCTGCCGTTAACGTTACGAGCCGCTAAGTGACGTCCCCGAGCTCCGACGTACCCGCTACGTTAATTTTCCGTGCTTACCATGAGTTTGATTTTTTTTTAAACTCTGGAGAGCTCTTGGAATGAACTCGTACAGTGGGACAGGGCTTTAAGTTTTAAATGTGACCATAGAACACAGTACAGCAAAGGAACAAGCCCTTTGAACCAAACATGATACCAAGTTGAACTAATTTAATCTGCCCGCACTGTTGTGGTCTAGTTTACTTAGAACAACTGATGAGTTATTGTATATTTGGTTTTATGTTTGTATTTAATGTGCCTGTGAAGCTGCAGCAAGTAAATATTTGACTGCTCCAGTTTATATCCGGTCGGTCCCTGTGATAAATAAAAGGCTCTTAACTTGACTATTAAGCCAGGAGAAGTCGGGAAGTGAGCCTTGTGAGTGTGTCCATTCCTGATTAAAAATATATTTAGTTGCAGCCTGGGCAAACATTTATATATTTATTTTATTTCCAAAATTAAACTTTATTCAGAATAAAAAATATATACAAAACAAGATGGGCCAGCACAGTGGTAAACTTACTGCCTCACGGTGCCAGAGACCCAGGTTTGATCCTGACGACGGGTGCTGTCTGTATGGAGTTTGCACGTTCTCCCTGGGATACTGTGGGTTTTCTGCGGGTGCTCCAGTTTCCTCCCACATTCCAAAGACGTACAGGTTTGTAGGTTAGTTGGCTTCAGTAAAATTGTAATTTGTCCCTAGTGTGTAGGATAGTGATAACGTACGGGGTGATCGCTGGTCGGCGCAGACTCGATGAGCCGAAGGGCCTGTTTCCGCGCTGTATCTCTAAAGTCACAAGAACAGAGCAAAAACTCTTCTGACATTCTCAGCGTCGATACTATCATTCGTGACGTATTCAGCAGTGTTCACACTATCCTTAAACCAAGCACCTTTGCCCTTCACTTTATGTCTAGACTTAAAACCTATTTCTACTCACAAGCGTTTTTTGAGGTCCTCTGAGGGAGCGCTGTCTGTATGTATTTATGGATGTTTGTTAGATCTATGTGCCATTGTATGTAGCACATTAGTACCTACACTGATGTAAAGTACGTTGGTCAACGAGAGTTGTTTTTAAATGTGCTATAGAAATAAAATTGACTTGACTTGTTCGATGGGCATCCCCACTGGACCGTGCCTCTCGATGTCTCGCAGCAGAAGGACCCAGATTATCTGTGGGTCAGTGGGTAGCTCATCGCTCTCACTCCACCCCCAACTTTGGGTGAGGGAGGTCATGAGTTCAAATCCCATCCTTGGAGCAGCACCAACAAACCCAGGCTGACGGTGACATGCAGAAGTGAAGAGTGCCCCCCCCTGAGGGTACAATGCTGCACTGCACCAGGTCTGAGCCAAGAGTGTTTTATTGTCTTCTAGACCAAGTGCAGCTCTCCCAACGCTAGATTCCACCACTCACCCGTTCCCCCAACGCAAGCTGCTCCTCCTCTTCACCCTTCCTCTTCAATCTCTAGGGAGGGAGGGAGGGGTGGTAGAGAGGTAGGGAGGGAGGGAGGAGTGGTAGAGAGGGAAGGGGGGGGTAGAGAGGGAGGGGGCAGGGAGGGATATAGAGGGGGTAGGGAGGGAGGGGGAGGGGATAGAGAGGAGGGGGAGGGTAGGGGGAGAGGGTGGATTGTGGCAGAGAGGAAGGGGTGTAGAGAGAGGGAGGGAGTTAGAGGGAGGGGGTAGAGTGGGAGGGGGGCAGAGAGGGTGGGAGTGAGGGTAGATAGGGAGGGGGCATTTCCCTCCACCTCTCCCCATCTCCCTCCACCCCTCCCCATCTCCCCCCCACCAAACCTCCCCAACCCCCATAGCCCTCTACCACCCCACTCCCGGCCCCATCTCCCTCCTCATCCTCCCCTCACTCCCATTCCCTGCCCCAGGACCTTCCCAGGTGGTAAAGCAGCGGCAGGGCCTGGAACTCCCTCCCTCCCGGAGTGTCCCGTCCTGCCGTGCGAGTGCATAGTGACATCACATGTTTATTTTCCGAAATGGGTGAGTTTTCGTGCTGTTTTTAAAACTTTAAACGATTATTAAGTTTGGAAATATAGGCGGGAATGCGCCGGGAAGAAGTTTATCGCCGCAACGGGAAAAATGTGTGCAGGATATGTGAAAATGGGATGGCTGTGGCCTAGCATTTGGAAGAAGATAGGAAAAGTAGATTGACACATCGTTGGCACAAACACAAACAATTGGAAGAGTTTTAGTATTATAGAGATGTCCCAGATAGAACAATTAAATTCTCACTTGCGGCAGCACAACAGAATATGTAAAAGCGTTTAATTATCACAAAGTGCTGGAATAAACGTGTCGACACTAGGAACTGCAGATGCTGATTTACAAAAAAAATGATGCAAAGTGCTGGAGTAACTCGTGGACACAAGAAATTGCACATGCTGATTTACGATATAAAGATGCAAATTGCTGGAGTAATTCAGCAGGTCCTGACCTGAAATATCACCTATCCATGTTCTCCATAGATACTGCCTGACTTGCTGAGTGACTCCAGCATTTTGTGGGGGTTTTTGTGCATCAGTGTCTACAGTTCATTTTGACTGCATTTACTTGTCATTTGTAACAGGAATGGAACAAATACATTCTTCCTTAGTTTACTTTCGTTTATAGTCACATGTACCGGGATACAATGAAAAGCTTTGTTTAGTTTAGAGATACAGCTTGGAAACAAGCCCTTTAGCTCACTGAGTCCACGCTGACCATCGATCACCTGTTCACATTAGTTCTATGTTATCCCACGTTCTCATCCAGTCCATACACACTAGGGGGGAATTTACAGAAGCCAATTCACCTACAAACCTGCACACCTTTGGGATGTGGGAGGACATGGAAAACTTGGAGGTAACCCATATGGTTACAGGGAGAACGTGCAAAGTCAAGTTTATTCGTCGCATGCGCATACGAGATGTGCAGTGAAATGAAAAGTGGCAATGCTCGCGGATTGTGCAAAAAAACTCTGTACACAGACAGAAGTGAAGAGTGCCCCCCCTGAGGGTACAGTGCTGCACTGCACCAGGTCTGAGCCAAGAGTGTTTTATTGTCTTCTAGACCAAGTGCAGCTCTCCCAACGCTAGATTCCACCACTCACCCGTTTCCCCAACGCAAGCTGCTCCTCCTCTTCACCCTTCCTCTTCAATCTCTAGGGAGGGAGGGAGGAGTGGTAGAGAGGGAAGGGGGGGGGGTAGAGAGGGAGGGGGCAGGGAGGGATATAGAGGGGGTAAGGAGGGAGGGGGAGGGGGTGGATTGTGGCAGAGAGGAAGGGGTGTAGAGAGAGAGAGAGGGAGGGGGTTAGAGGGAGGGGGTAGAGTGGGAGGGGGGCAGAGAGGGTGGGAGTGAGGGTAGATAGGGAGGGGGCATTTCCCTCCTCCACCTCTCCCCATCTCCCTCCACCCCTCCCCATCTCCCCCCCACCAAACCTCCCCAACCCCCATAGCCCTCTACCACCCCACTCCCGGCCCCATCTCCCTCCTCATCCTCCCCTCACTCCCATTCCCTGCCCCAGGACCTTCCCAGGTGGTAAAGCAGCGGCAGGGCCTGGAACTCTGCCTGGTTGTCGTACTCGGCCTGGCCCTGGCTGTAGGGTGTCCCTCCCTCCCGGAGTGTCCCGTCCTGCCGTGCGAGTGCATAGTGACGTCACATGTTTATTTTCCGAAATGGGTGAGATTTCGTGCTGTTTTTAAAACTTTAAACGATTATTAAGTTTGGAAATATAGGCGGGAATGCGCCGGGAAGAAGTTTATCGCCGCAACGGGAAAAATGTATGCAGGATATGTGAAAATGGGATGGCTGTGGCCTAGCGTTTGGAAGAAGATAGGAAAAGTAGATTGACACATCGTTGGCACAAACACAAACAATTGGAAGAGTTTTAGTATTATAGAGATGTCCCAGATAGAACAATTAAATTCTCACTTGCGGCAGCACAACAGAATATGTAAAAGCGTTTAATTATCACAAAGTGCTGGAATAAACGTGTCGACACTAGGAACTGCAGATGCTGATTTACAAAAAAAATGATGCAAGTGCTGGAGTAACTCGTGGACACAAGAAATTGCACATGCTGATTTACGATATAAAGATGCAAATTGCTGGAGTAATTCAGCAGGTCCTGACCTGAAATATCACCTATCCATGTTCTCCATAGATGCTGCCTGACTTGCTGAGTGACTCCAGCATTTTGTGGGGGTTTTTGTGCACCAGTATCTACAGTTCATTTTGACTGCATTTACTTGTCATTTGTAACAGGAATGGAACAAATACATTCTTCCTTAGTTTACCTTCGTTTATAGTCACATGTACCGGGATACAGTGAAAAGCTTTGTTTAGTTTAGAGATACAGCTTGGAAACAAGCCCTTTAGCTCACTGAGTCCACGCTGACCATCGATCACCTGTTCACATTAGTTCTATGTTATCCCACGTTCTCATCCAGTCCATACACACTAGGGGGGAATTTACAGAAGCCAATTCACCTACAAACCTGCACACCTTTGGGATGTGGGAGGACATGGAAAACTTGGAGGTAACCCATATGGTTACAGGGAGAACGTGCAAAGTCAAATTTATTCGTCGCATGCGCATACGAGATGTGCAGTGAAATGAAAAGTGGCAATGCTCGCGGATTGTGCAAAAAAACTCTGCACACAGACAGAACCCGAGGTCAGGATCGAACCGGAGTCTCGATGCCCCGAAAGCAGTGGACAACCCTCAACCGCTTGAGGACAGGCATCGGACGCCATGGAGTAGCGATGAAGAGGAGGGGCCTCGTGGACAGCGCCTCCTGCGAGTGTGGGGACCCAACACAGACAGTGGAGCACATAGTCACCGGTTGCCCCACACCGGCCACCGAATGGTGAACCAGGTCTGATTGACCTGGACGATGACACGTTGGCCTGGCTCGCCTCAACGAAGCTGCAGGTCTAAAAGACATACGACAGAAGAAGAAGAAGGCAGCAGCTCCACCAGTTGTGCCAATGTGCTGTTGTTTAACAGTCCTCTTCTCTCAATATTCCGTGAGCTTATCTTGAAGGACAAAGAAGTTCTCTCCAGTATCGTGGTCAACATTCCACCCTTCCAGAAGTTGTTGTTTGTGACTCTTCTTCTGACTGAAAGAAGGTTCTCGACCCGAAACGTCACCCATTGCTTCTCTCCAGAGATGCTGCCGGTCCCGCTGATTTACTCCTGCATTTTGTGTCTATCTCCAATCATCTTGGCTCCGCTCTGGGAGTAGGAGTGGGGGGGGGGGGGGGGGGGGGAGGGGGGCGGTTCCGGATCCGCAACGGCCGTGAGCCCCAGGCCGAGCTCGGCGATCGTTTGCCTGCTTCTGCTGCTGTTGCTGGTGAGACGTTGCGTCGCGCCAGGGTCTTGGGCCAGCCCACTTTGGCCGGCAGTTACGCGACAGGCCGGTGGTGCGCGAAGATTTCGTGCAGGTCAAAGTCCACACTCCTCCACGCCACTCCATGCGCCCGTCCCGCGCTACCCACACGCTACCAGTTCGCGTAAATGGTGCGCGAATGACGGCCAAGTAGGACAGGCCCTTAATACTGCTCCTGGAACTTATGAACCTCCCCTACCCAGCTTTTCATCATGTGGTTACAGTTTCCATGCTCTAATGCTCGTTGTGGAAGTGACTGTCTCCTGATATCCCTTTATTATGACCATGGCAGGTGAATGAGTTCTAATTTTAGATCACTTCAGAAAGAACCCAGAGCTGAAGTTAGACATTGGAGTCTAGATATAGTTTAAATCCCCAGAGCCTTTTATCAGAGAAGTCAACACTTCACAGGCTCAGAGGCTTCAGCTGTGATTAATTATGTATAAATGCTTCCTGCATTAGATATTGGAACTTGGGTATAGTGACGGTAAAATATTTTGGTTTGGTTTCCCCTGAGTGTAGGTGGAGCAGATCACATTTTATGATGATCTCTTACTTATTTTTTCTTCAGTTATATATTGGGTTCAGTTGAATGCATTGGGCTGATACTTAACGGGGGAATAGAAACATAGAAAATAGTGTGCTATTCGAACCAGCACCGCCATTCAATATGATCATGGCTGATCATCCAAAATCAGTACCCCGTTCCTATTTTCCACCCATATCCCTTGATTCCATTAGCCCTAAGAGCTATATCTAACTCTCTCTTGAATACATCCAGTGAATTGGCCTCCACTGCCTTCTGTGGCAGAGAGTTCCACAGATTCACAACTCTCTGGGTGAAAATGGTTTTCCTCATCTCAGTCCTGAATGGCCTGCCTCTTATTCTTACACTGTGATCCCTGTTTCTGGACTCACCCGATATGGGGGACATTTTTCCTGCATCTAGCCTGTCCAATCACTTAATTGCAGCTGGCAGTCTCGCCAAACCAAGCAGACTCCGGAGGATAGATGAGGTGGAGGCTCTGAGACTGCTCCACTTATAGGGCTTATTGGAAATGGGGCTATAGTCACAGGATCTATGAGTCTGTAATTTTGGTCTGAGAGTCATAGAGCCTTACAACACAGAGACAGGCCCTTCGGCCCAACTTGACCATGCTGACCCATGCTAAGCTAGTCCCATTTCCCTGCATTTGGCCCATGTCCATCTAAACCTTTCCTATCCAAATAGCAAGTACAGATGCCAGGGGTTATGGGGAGAAGGCAGGAGAATCTGGTGAGGAGGGAGAATAGACTTGATGGGCCGAATGGCCTAATTCTACTCCTATTCCTTGTGACATTATGACCTGTACAAGTGTCTTTTCAATGTTATGACAGTACCAGACTCAACTACCACCTCTGGCAGCTCATTCCATACCCACCACTCTCTGAGTGAAAACATTGTCCCTCAGGTTCCTTTTAAATCTATCACTTTAACATAGAAACATAGAAAATAGGTGCAGGAGTAGGCCATTCGGCCCTTCGAGCCTGCACCGCCATTCAATATGATCATGGCTGATCATCCAACTCAGTATCCCGTACCAGCCTTCTCTCCATACCCTCTGATCCCCTTAGCCACAAGGGCCACATACAACTCCCTCTTAAATATAGCCAATGAACTGGCCTCAACTACCCTCTGTGGCAGAGAGTTCCAGAGATTCACCACTCTCTGTGTGAAAAAAGTTTTTCTCATCTCGGTTTTAAAGGATTTCCCCCTTATCCTTAAGCTGTGACCCCTTGTCCTGGACTTACCCAACATCGGTAACAATCTTCCTGCATCTAGCCTGTCCAACCCCTTAAGAATTTTGTAAGTTTCTATAAGATCCCCTCTCAATCTCCTAAATTCTAGAGAGTATAAACCAAGTCTATCCAGTCTTTCTTCATAAGACAGTCCTGACATCCCAGGAATCAGTCTGGTGAACCTTCTCTGCACTCCCTCTATGGCAATAATGTCCTTCCTCAGATTTGGAGACCAAAACTGTACGCAATACTCCAGGTGTGGTCTCACCAAGACCCTGTACAACTGCAGTAGAACCTCCCTGCTCCTATACTCAAATCCTTTTGCTATGAAAGCTAACATATCATTCGCTTTCTTCACTGCCTGCTGCACCTGCATGCCTACTTTCAATGACTGGTGTACCATGACACCCAGGTCTCGCTGCATCTCCCCTTTTCCTAATCAGCCACCATTTAGATAATAGTCTGCTTTCCTGTTTTTGCCACCAAAATGGATAACCTCACATTTATCCACATTATACTGCATCTGCCAAACATTTGCCCACTCACCCAGCCTATCCAAGTCACCTTGCAGTCTCCTAGAATCCTCCTCACAGCTGACACTGCCCCCCAGCTTAGTGTCATCCGCAAACTTGGAGATATTGCCTTCAATTCCCTCATCCAGATCATTAATATATATTGTAAATAGCTGGGGTCCCAGCACTGAGCCTTGCGGTACCCCACTAGTCACTGCCCGCCATTGTGAAAAGGACCCGTTTACTCCTACTCTTTGCTTCCTGTTTGCCAGCCAGTTCTCTATCCACATCAATACTGAACCCCCAATGCCGTGTGCTTTAAGTTTGTATACTAATCTCTTATGTGGGACCTTGTCGAAAGTCCAGAAACTCCACATCCACTGGTTCTCCCCTATCCACGCTACTAGTTACATCCTCGAAAAATTCCATAAGATTCGTCAGACATGATTTACCTTTCGTAAATCCATGCTGACTTTGTCCAATGATTTCACCACTTTCCAAATGTGCTGCTATCCCATCTTTAATAACTGACTCTAGCAGTTTCCCCACTACCGATGTTAGACTAACTGGTCTGTAATTCCCCGTTTTCTCTCTCCCTCCCTTCTTAAAAAGTGGGGTTACGTTTGCTACCCGCCAATCCTCAGGAACTACTCCAGAATCTAAAGAGTTTTGAAAGATTATTACCAATGCATCCACTATTTCTGGAGCTACTTCCTTAAGTACTCTGGTCTGCTTATGTCCGCTGATTCTTGATGCTTCTACTCTGGTGAAATACTCTCTGTGCATTTTCCCCAGAATAGTAGCATCAAGGATCACCGGATATAAAATCTTCTACTCCAACACTCCAAAGACTTGGATTCTCCCCATGGATTCACCCTATGGATTCTCCCCGTTCACTCTATGGATTTTCCTCATGATTTTATACACCTCGATAAGATCACCTCTCAGCCTCCTGTGTTCCAAGGAATAAAGTCCTAGACTGCCCAACCACTCTCTATAGCTCAGGCCCTCAAGTCCTGGTGACCTCCTTGTACAAAAGTGAGGTTGATAGATATTTTGATATTCCTGGATGTGGGATTAAGACGCAAATTGTAGATAATGTGTAGGATTGAACTTGGGTTAAAGGTGCAGACGAGGGTGTAGTACGTCAGGGGGAATATAGAAGTGAGCGGCACAGTGGCGCAGCAGTAGAGTTGTTGCCTTGTAGCACCAGGGACCCGGGTTCGATCCTGACTACGGGCGCTGTCTGTACAGATTTTGTACGTTATCCCCGTGACCTCGTGGGTTTTCTCTGAGATCTTCGGCTTCTTCCCACAGTAAATAGACGCACAGGTTGGGAGGTTAATAGGGTTGGTAAAAGTATAAATTGTGTCTGGTGTGTGTAGGATAGTGACCTGCGTGGGTTATCTCCGGGATCGTCGGTTTTATCCCGCACTTCAAAGATGTGCAGGTTTTTAGGTTAATTGGCTTGGTAAAATTGTAAATTGTCCCCATTGTTTGTAGGATAGTGTTAGTGTGTGGGGATCGCTGGTCAGCACGGACTCGATGGGCTGAAGGTCCTGATTCCTCGCTGTATCGCTAAAACCAAACTCAACTAAACTAAACTAAACTAAACTAGGGGTGCAGGAGGCTCATTACTTATTCATGGTTCTATTTATAAGAGTGCTGGGAAATTATATTTCTTATGTGTGGGAAGGAACTGCAGATGCTGGTTTACACTGAAGATAGAAACAAAATGCTGGAGTCACTCAGCGGGACTGGCAGCATCTCTGGATAGAAGGAATTACTTAGATTGCCTTTAAAATAGTTTTAGTTTAGTTTATGACCTGTATAAACAGCAAAAAGCTTTTTATTGTGGGCAAACCAGTAAGTGGAAAGACTATACATGATTACAATAGAGTTGTCCACAGTGTATAGATACATGATCATAATCTTATCAGCCACATACTGTAAAAATGCTGGAGCTCCTGTTTTACTCGAAAGTACTTCCGATTCACCTCTACCCCATTGCGGATAGTAGATCTTGTCGATGGAACTGGTGCCCTACAATGGTGAGAACTCTATTCTGCACTCTGTATCTTTGCTCTACCTATTGTACTTCAGTTTGACCTGATTGTCTTTATGTGTGGTACGCCTCATTTGTTTGGTTTCTTTCCTGCCCATGGACCTGTCCAAGTGTATTTTAAGGGGCCTGTCCCACTTGCCGATTTTTTTCGGCGACTACTGGCGTCATATCAGTGTCGCCAAAAGATATTGAACATTTCATAATCCAGCTGCGACAAAAAAAAGACAGTAGACAATAGGTGCAGGAGTAGGCCATTTCGCCCTTCGAGCCAGCACCGCCATTCAATGTGATCATGGCTGATCATCCCCAATCAGTACCCCGTTCCTGCCTTCTCCCCATAATCCCCTGACTCCGCTATTTTTAAGAGCCCTATCTAGCTGTCTCTTGAAAGCATCCAGAGAACCTGCCTACACCGCCCCCTGAGGCAGAGAATTCCACAGACTCACCACTCTCTGTGAGAAAAAGTGTTTCCTCGTCTCCGTTCTAAATGGCTTACTCCTTATTCTTAAACTGTGGCCCCTGGTTCTGGACTCCCCCAACATCGGGACCATGTTTCCTGCCTCTAGTGTGTCCAAGCCCTTAACAATCTTATATGTTTCAATGAGATAACCTCTCATCCTTCTAAACTCCAGAGTGTACAAGCCCAGCTGCTCCATTCTCTCAGCATTTGACAGTCCCGCCATCTTGGGAAATAACCTTGTAAACCTACGCTGCACTCCCTCAATAGCAAGAATGTCCTTCCTCAAATTAGGGGACCAAAACTGCACACAATACTCCAGGTGTGGTCTCACTAGGGCTCTGTACAACTGCAGAAGGACCTCTTTGCTCCTATATTCGATTCCTCTTGTTATAAAGGCCAACATGCCATTCGCTTTCTTCACTGCCTGCTGTACCTGCATGCTTACTTTCATAGACTGATGTACAAGGACCCCCAGATATTGTTGTACTTCCCCTTTTCCCAACTTGATGACATTTATATAGTAATCTGCCTTCCTGTTTTTGCTACCAAAGTGGATAACCTCACATTTATCCGCATTAAACTTCATCTGCAATGCATCTTCCCGCTTCCCCAACCTGTCCAAGTCACCCTGCATTCTCATATCATCATCCTTACAGTTCACACTGCCACCCAGCTTTGTGTCATCTGCAAATTTGCTAATGTTACTTTGAATCCCTTCATCCAAATCATTGATGTATATTGTAAATAGCTGCAGTCCCAGCACCGAGCCTTGCGGTACCCCACTAGTCACTGCCTGCCATTCTGAAAGGGACCCGTTAATCCTTACTCTTTGTTTCCTGCCTGCCAACCACTTCTCTATCCATGTCAGCACTCTACCCCCAATACGATGTGCCCTAATTTTGCCCACTAATCTCCTATGTGGGACCTTTTCCAAAATGTTGCGACACCTGAAAAAGCACCGCACGTCAATACGTCATCACGCCGCGTCACACCGCAAATTTTTCAGTGACCTGATACATCAGTCAATGATGCCGGCAGTCGCCGGAAAAATTGCCCTTAAATGCTCCCTGCCTCAACTACCTCCTCTCGCAGCTCGTTCCACAGACCCACCACCCTCTGAGTGAAAATGTTGCCTCTTAGCATCATCATCATCGTTGAAAACATCAACGGGCACGGTGCCTTACAATGCTATGTACAGGGCCTGTCCCACTTGGGCGTCATTTGCGCGTAATTTACGCGACATCCTAAAAATTGGTTGGCGCGTGGTGAGGCGTGGTGGCGTATGCAGTGACACGCGGTAACGCGCGGTGCCCCAGGATTTTAGGATGCTCAAAATCCCCGCGCGCCACCTGCGTGACGTATCCCTTGCGCCCGCTGACGTACTGATGGCGTACGCTGACCTACTGACGGCGTACGTATAGCACGTGGTGAAGCATGGTTACACGGTGGACGCACAAACATTGCCTATGTTAATTTATTGTGCGTCAATGTCCGTAACCATGCGCCGGCCGTACGCTGTCGGCGCGCCATTTGCGCGCCACACCACGTGACCACCCGGGTATAAAGCACACGTAATTTTGCAACATTTTCACAGGGAAAATCCTTGCCACGGAGATCGGACTAAGTATGAACAACATCGCAAATGGCTCCCAAAAGAAGCAGGGCCCTCAACAGCACTTAGGCGCGTGTCTGTCGTACTGCTAGACTGATTTGCGCGTGACTGTTGCGTGTCAGTCACTACCGGCCTGTCACGTAAATGACGCACAAATAACGCCCAAGTGGGACAGGCCCTTACAACAGTGATCTCAACCTCTACTGAAGTGTGGATGGACCGTTGGCTCGCTAGGAGCTCATCCACGCTTTGACAGGTCTTGTTTTTGGTCCTGCTGGGGGTCCACAGCCCCCTCCTCACCTGGCAAACCAGGTGGGGGAGACGGTTTAGTCGCTGACTATCCGGCCATGGAGCAGGTAGCACGGGATTACATGGTACCCGTGGCGTTGGGAACTCCACGCGACCCGACCTTGCCCCTCAGGTTCCTATTAAATCTTGCCCCTCTTACCTTAATATGTACCTTAATGTCTCAGCACCTTAATATATAGGATCAATTTTTAGACAATAGTGTACCGTTCACATTGGCATCCCTTTAAGGATTGCTTCATGTTGTAAATAGCTCGTTCTAAGCTTCCCCCCAATCTCGTTTCAGTCAAAAATCACTGAGTCAAGCACTTGCACATCTAAACTTTATTTTGACAAAACACAATTACAGCTCAACTACTGTACCTAACCACTGCGGGTTCGATCCTCGTATCTGCCTGATCAAGCCCTCTAGGCCTCGCTCAAACAGAGACACTCCAGAAACCCAACAATACAGTGGCTAACACAATTTTATTCCAATTCCTGTGGAATTCCCAGCTGTTTAAATTTAAGCAATCAATTTCTATATTTTGTCAATTTTATCATAAATCAAATTAAGAATGCCAATTCCAGGGACAATTTCTTTCCACCTTGATTATAAAAGCCGCTTTACCATTAAGGGTTAACAATTTAGATTCATCAGTTAAATACGTCGACTGATATCTCCACCCATTCAAGTCTCTCTTTCGAATTCACTAAATTTCTCCTCCAGTACTTCTTCCTTAGTATGTTGGCTCAGCTCTCAGTCTAGGGCTTCTCTATTATACTAGCTTCTTAACCACTGAGTAATTTCCTAGTCTGGTCTCTTAAAGGGAAGTCCTGCTGTTCACAGTTCCTCGTTTGACCATTTCCAATTCCACCTCTCATTTTCCCTAAATAATTTCCATACTACCATATCTTCTCAAGTTCCATCCTTCCTGTTGTTCTCTGAATAATCTTTCCCATCTTTGGATGCCTGTCTGGGGATGAGACAATAACAATATCAATTAATAATCAAACTCCAAATATTCCTGAGCCAAATCTCACAAGTCAGTTCCAAATCTCACAATTTTAAAGTCCCTCTAATTCATTACCATACAATTTCGAGACCGAATCCAAAATGTTATTAATTTATTTCTAATAATCATAATTTAGACGCAAAATAAGTGTTTTACCCCAAACCATAGAGGAATGTCTTTTTATTCAAATTCAGTTCTTTGAAGTGGAGCTTACTACAATAGTCGTTATAGGTTGTCGGTGTTGTTTCTTTAGGGTAGATTAGATAGTGTCCTTTATTTTCCTTCCTTTTCTGGCTTCAAAAGCTGGATGATGTTAAAGTTGGGCACTAGGGTAGGTCTTCTTCTTTCTCTTCTTCATTCCTGATGTCAGTTTCAAGGGAGTAGGGATACTGAGGAGCAGCTTTCTCTCTCCATTGGCCTTCCCAGATTTGTCTTAAAGGGGCAGGACAGTATCATTTCCTCCTGCTTGTTGATTCCTATTTTTGGGGAGCTACATTACCTGTGCTGTCCTCTGCCCATTCTCAAGGGGTCTGTATATTCTTTACCTAACTCCCCAGATAGTATGTTGTCGATCATACTGTCCTACAGGCACAAACTCAGTAACAAGTTAGTATAATAGCTCATTTCCCCACTCCTGTACCTCCTGTACAATACGTTTATTTATTTTCTCTCCAGTGCCATTTCCTCTCCTTAGTTCCCAATCTTTCTCACACCAGCTACTCTGTTTCCCTTTCGTAGTCCTTTCTACACTGAGGGTTATCGATAATTAGATTCTTTGTGTCTCCTTCTAGGATTTGGAAGGGGGTGACGTTCTTTCTGGTTTTTAATGCTGTTTCGGGCCATGTGAGGACGTTTTTAGATTTAATAGATGGTATTTAACTGGCAGGTTAGGGCTAAAGAAATGGGTTTGATGGCCAAATTGTCCCTGCCCCCGATCTCCTTGCCAGTGGCCTCGTCCTCTACCTTCAGGGTCCCAAGTGTCCCGGGACCTTCTCAGAATCCACTGGTTTCTGAAACCCCGTGGCCCTCTTCTTTGCCCCCTTCCTTCTCGGTAATACTCCCTCACAGGACACGACCGACTCCAATGTCCCAATTCCCCACAGTTGTAGCACTGATCAGGCCTGACCGCTCTATAACCTCTCCAGCCAAACCGAGGAAAGGTCTCTCGGGATGGCAGGTCTATCCAAGCTTGGAGATCTTCCTCCTCCTTGTCTTCCTCCATAGTTATTTCCCTCTTTTGAATCTTTAATATAGGTCTCTGAGCTGCCGTCGGACCAGGCTGCATTAAAGTGTGAACGTCTGTGGCCAGGGGAACATTTACACCTAATGCGGGACTTAATACCAAAGGTGGAGTAGGCAGCGTTCTACAAACGAACGGCCGACGGGGAATCCATTCTATCCACCCACTCCCATCCAGGGGTGGAAATCCCAGGGGGGGACAGGGGGGACTCGCCCCCCCCCCTGTTTTGAGAGGTGGGGGACGATCCCCCCCCCCCCCATTTTTTGTAATCTGGATTTTAAAACCCAGTGCAATCTCCGCTTTCCGCGAGACAGTGGGAGTGGGACTGATAATCGAGAGAGCCGATTGGACGAGAGAGACATCAGTCAGCAGGCAATGGGGGGGGGGGGGAGACCATGATGATGCAGCGCAATGATTGGAGGAGGGAGGTGTCGGTCAGAGGCGGATGTAGGGGGGTGGGACTGAGGATAGAGCGCAGTGATTGGAGGAGGGAGACGTCCGTGGAGCAAAGATCATAGAGCGGAGCTTGAATTGTATGACCAGGTCATAGGGTCACAAGCGAAAAACACTCTCGGCAGCCCTGTGACACAGACCTGCGCCTCATCCGCAGCCAGCATCGATCCCGGGTCTCCGGCGCTGCAATCGCTGCCGAACCGCCACTGGACCATCCCCGTCCCCACCCGAATGCCCACCCCCACGCCCGGGGGTGGCCAGAGACGTCGGGAGTAGCGCTAAATCCAGCTCAACTCTGCCTGTCCCGCCAGGTTAACCCACAGCCCTGCCTGGACTTACGGGAAGGACGGCCCAGGCTTACGTCCAGCGCGGAGAAGCAACGCTAAATCCAGCTCAACTCTGCCTGTTAACCCACCAGCCCTACCTGGACTTACGGGAGCGACGGCCCAGGTTTACAGCCAACATGGAGAAGCAGCGCTAGCGCCATGCCTCCGGACTGGTGTCCCAACAGTCCAGGCAGGGCTGTAGGTTAACCCGGCGAGACAGGCAGAGTCTATCTTTCTGTCTGCAAGATTATTCTATTGGTACAGCCTCCGACTAGTCCACTGCATGAAGCCTCAAGGCTCACGTGTGAAGTGGATGAAAACCTTGCAAACTAAGTCATCCCTTCAAAGGACTACAAGATTCTGATTTCTTACATTCAATAACAGGCATAGAGTGTATTAAAAATCTGTGTTCAACCACAATGAGACACACCTTCAGCACTTTGTGATCGGCTCAAGATCCCATCATCTGCAGTTTCTTGTGTCTCCATTGACTTTGGTATTGATTTTGTAGAAACAAGGAACTGCAGATGCTGGATTGCAAAATAAAAGACACAAAGTGCTGGAGTAACTCGGCGGGTCAGGCAACACCCCTTGAGAACATGGATAGGTTCTGTTTTTTGAAGGGGGGGAGGTCCAAAAGCGTTCGACTAGCTCCGATGTTCGACTAGTCCCGACCTGGGGTAGATCGCCTGGCGCGGGGGAGCTGCGATTCACCCCCGATGCAGGAGCTTGATTGCCCCGATGAGAAAGGCCAGCCGCTGGCTGCAGGGGTAAGATCATCCCGTCAACGGAAGGCTCGAGGTCCCCGACCGCTGGAGGACAAAGAAGGGAAGAGATTGAACTTTCTTTCGCCTTCCATCACAGTGAGGAATGTGGATGAGTCACTGTGGTGGATGTTCAAGTTAAAATGTATTTTGTGTGTTCTGTTGCTTTTTATTGGTATGACTGGATGGCAAATGAAATTCCTTGTATGTTGCAAAACATACTTGGCTAATAAAATATGATTATGATTATGAAGTGATGTTTTGGGTTGGGGTCCTTTTTCAGACTGATTGTCAAGAGGGGAGAAGTAAGTTGAGAGAGAGGAGGGGCAGGGCAAAGGGTTGCAGGTAATACAGGTGAATATACTGTAGGTGAGGGGGTGTTTTGGATGGGACAGGTGTTTTGGATGGGACAGATAAACAGGTGTGAGAGCAAAGGATTGGAGTTAAGAATTGTGAAGCTAGAGGAAGGAATGTGGGTGGGAAGGGATGGGGAGGGAAAATGAAGGTACATGTCCAGGTGGGGTACAGGGGTGGTGGGGGGTTGGGGGATTATTAGAGGCGATCTAAAATTGGAGAATTTAATGTTGGGTTGTAAGCTACACAAGTGAAATATGGAGGTGCTGTTCTCCCAGTTTGCATGTGGCCACACTCTGGCAATGGAGGAGGCCCAGATATCGGGTTTGATATTGTCAATTGTACCGTGATACAATGACAATGTTTTTTTTTGCATGCTGTATTGACAGATCATACCACACATGAGTACATCAGGCACTGTCCCTGTGAGGCGCGCAGTTGCTCAGCGGTTGAGTTCCTGCCTTACAGCTCCAGAGACTCGTGTTCAATCCTTACTACAGGTGCTGTCTGTATGGAGTTTGCACATTCTCCCTGTGACCGCCTGGGTTTTTTTCCGGGAGCCCTGGTTTACTCCCACAGTCCAAAGACATGCCGGTTTGTAGGTTAATAGGGCTTCTGTAAATTGTCCCTAGTGTGTAGTATAGAACAAGCATATTGTGATCGTTGGTTCTTGCGGACTCGGTGGGTCGAAGGCCCTGTTTCCATCCTGTATCTCTAACCTAAACTAAGCTAAAATAATCAGGGAGTGCATAAAGTTAAAAGAAATAGAATACAGAATAGAGTGTTGCAGCTACAAAGAAAGTGCAGATTAAAAAGTGTCTGATAACAGTGGGGAAGCTATTCTTGCATCTGGGCAATCTGTGGAGGAATTGTGGTGGACAGATTTGGGCACCATATCTGAGGAAGGATGTGCTGGCTCTGGAGAGGGTCCAGACTAGGTTTACAAGAACGATCTCAGGAATGAGTGGGTTAACATATGAGCATTTGACGGCACTGGGCCTGTACTCGCTGGAGTTTAGAAGAATGAGGGGGGACCTCATTGAAACGTACCGAATAGTGAAAGGCTTGGATAAAGTGGATGCAGAGGATGTTTCCACTAGTGTGAAAGTCCAGGACTAGAGGCCATAGCCTCAGAATTGGAGAAGATGAGATGAAGATGAGAAGAAGATGAGAATAAATTTATTTAGTCAGAAGGTGGTGAATCTGTGGAATTCTTTGCTGCAGAAGGCTGTGGAGGCCAAGTCAGTGGATAGTTTTAAAGCAGATATAGATAGATTCTTGATTTGTACTGGTGTCAGGGGTTATGGGGAGAAGACAGGAGAGTGGGGTTAGGAGGGATAGATAGATCAGCCATGATTGAATATACATATATATAGCATATGATATGATAGTACACGCTATTTAGCACTACACGCTACGAATCCCAGTTGTGGAGACACCGGCATAGTTCTCTCGTTGTCGGACATTGATCATTCTTTTTAGTTTGGATTTTCATTCATGTATTGTGTTTTTTTAAATATATAATTTATGATGCTTTTATAAGTGATATACTAAGATTTTATATGTACTTTATGATGTTTTTAATATACAATGTATTTTTATGTAATGTTGTCCCTTGTCTGGACCTTGAGTTAATTATTATTATTATTATTATTATTATTATTATTATATGTACAACATACACATATACAGTGTGTGTGTATATATATCATATATATTTGAAGAAGGGTCTCGACCCAAAACATCGCCCATTCCTTCTCTCCAGAGATGCTGCCTCACCCGCTGAATTACTCCAGGAGTTTGTGTCTACCTTCGATTTGTACCAGCATCTGCAGTTCTCTCCTACACATCTATCTATCTATCCATCTATCCATCTATCCATCTATCCATCTATCCATCTATCCATCTATCCATCTATCTCTTATCTTGACCACTTCCGGTCTGCGTTGTAATTAACTTTGCGCAAAAACGCTATGTCGCTAGGGTTTTTCACCATATTACTCACCGATCTCCTCTGCTCCAAAACCACAAGTTTTGTTCTGATCGGTGAAATATGAGAAAAGTTATGAAGGTTTAAAAAATCGTGAGATCAGCAGATTGGTCTTCTCGCCTGTCAGTCACCATGAAGATAATGCCCCTTTCAGCACCCCCTGGAGAATAAAGTCCCCGAGGCGGGGCTGAGTAAACAAGCCGTGTTAACTGGGTCCGCAAGAGTGGAGTCGGGAAAGCCGCTGTGTGGAGTCGGGAAAACAGCTGTGTGGAGTCGGGAAAACAGCTGTGTGGAGTTGGGAAAACCGCTGTGTGGAGTCGGGAGGTGCTGTGTGGTGCCGTGGCCGGTGGCTGGTGGCCGCTGAGTCGAGTCCCTCCCCCCCACACACACCCCCCCTTCCCCCCACACACACCCCCCCTCCCACACCACCCCTCTCCCCCACACCTCCCTTCCCCCCCTTTCCCCTCCCCCCACACACCCCCCTTCCCCCCCACACACCCTCCATCCCCCTACACACCCACACCCCCCTTTACCCCTCCCCTGTTCCTCCCCCCCATATATACACACATAGTACATACACACACAGTACATACACACAGTGCATATACACACAGTACATGTACACACACACACAGTACATAAATACATACAGCAAACAAAAGACTACAACTCCCAGCCTGCCCCGTGACGGCGTCCGCAGCACGTCCCGTAGCTCCTCCTTCGCTTTTCTCGCGAGAGTGTAGTGTAGTGGAGTGGAGTGGAGGGAGGGAGGGAGGGGTCCGGTGACGTACCGCCCTGATTTGCGCCACCCTCCCTCTAGCGGCAATTGAAGCGGCATTCGGCAGTATATAAGCGGCGGCTGGAAGAGGACGGACGGCTTTCCCAAGCCCGCGCCGCGCACTCGCCCCACCGCGCTCTCTTTTCATTATTATTTACCCCCCTCCCCTTAAAAACCTCCCAAAAAAAAACAAAACGCCCCACCTCACCTGGATATACCATTTAAATTCTCCTCCGTATCCACATGGCGAGTTCGGCCAACTCAAACCCGGTGGTAAGATGTTTTTTTCGTGTGTGAGTGTTGGTTGTTTTTTTATTATCCTCCGAAATAAAAGCGACTTTAAGATGGGAACCATTTTATATCTTATATGGGGAAGAGAAAGA
The DNA here is from genome assembly GCF_010909765.2 of Amblyraja radiata. Taxonomy (NCBI): domain Eukaryota; kingdom Metazoa; phylum Chordata; class Chondrichthyes; order Rajiformes; family Rajidae; genus Amblyraja; species Amblyraja radiata. The sequence goes on from NC_045964.1 coordinate 59,140,454, forward strand.
GGGCGAAAATAATCAGATTTACTCCTGTTTCTCCTCCCCAACAAGGGTGTTTTTGCTTTTATTTTTTTGGTTTAAAAAGAAGAAGAAGAAAAAGACAAGAATTGCATATATTTTTATTGGAGAAAATGTGTTGTTTGGTTGCAGTCAATGGACAATCACCACCCCGTGGAAATCTCTCCTCCCCCTCCCCCCTTCAAAAAACAAACCTGAAAATCTAGCAATTTCAACAACAAAAAATCTGAAATGTATTTAAACCCCTCCAAACAAAGTAGACTTGAGCACCCAAAAAAATAAGATGGGTTGCAGTAAAGAAAAAAATGTGCATGAGGGGTTTGTGTAACTGCAAACTGAATTGCTCAGAATTCAGAGGAAAAGCAAATAATTTCCTCAATATGTGTATGTGTGTGTGTTTGTACTTTTATTTCTGGGTTGGGAGATAATTAAAAATCAACTTCTGGTGATTTCTAAAGTGATGCAGAAGGAAAAGCCCTCTTCAACCACTTGCTTCTCAACCATTTACCAATTTTATGATTATTTAAAAAAAGGATGCAAAGGATTTAAACAATGCAAAAGTTGGGAGGAATGGTCGAAATACATTATTTTCTTTCGGTTGCTTAACAAGGAAATTGCTTTTTTTTTGTTTTAAGGTGAGATGGGGGGGAGGGAGGGAAGGCAGAATGTTGATGGGGAATAAACCAAGACAATCTTGGATTTAGTGTGTTTTAGAGAGTTAAGCATTGTCGTGGATGTGCACATTTTAGATATTTTGGAAAGTATGTGATTATAATAAACCAAACACCAACACACACTCTTACACACACACCATTGCATGGACACTGAGGCAGAGTGAGCCATTTTGTTTTGTGGCTGGCTTGGGAGGAAGCGGGTTTAAAAAAAAAAAAATGCCGAGGGATTGCCCTCCTCTCCTGCCCGCCTGCTGCTCCAAGAGGGCGGCGGAGGCCTGGCTCCTCTCCCGCCCGCAGCAGCCTCTATTATATCAGCGGCCGCCCGCCTGGGCTGTGCCTCCCGCCCTACGTCATGGGGAGAGGCCCGCTTATAAAGGCAGCAGGCACACAGGCCGAGCCCTTAGCATTTCACCAGCCTGCCCCCGCATTACTCGTGTGCGTGTGTGTGTTAACACCAGGGATCTCCTTTCACGTTTAGACGATGCAGAGATGCTGTCTGACCCTGGCACATTATTTTTCTGTAAACTAGCAATTTCTTGTTACTACACTTCTTTTATTTTTGGTCTTTTTTTTCATTCCTCTCCCCTTCCCCTCAATTTCCTATATCAGTGCACTCCCCTCACAGTCAGTCCCATTTTCTATTCCCTTTCCCTCCATTTCCTCTCCACTCCCCTCCATTTCCTCTCCCCTCCATTTCCTCTCCCCCTACGATCCCTTCCCCTACTCTCCATTCTCCTCCCCTCTATTCCCATGTGTCATTGTACTCTCCTGGAATAGCCACACTAGTGTTCAGGGTGTGAAAATACACCACAGAACTGCAGACATTTTTAACATTAAATGTTCAGCTTTAATAACATTAAATGATCAGCTATGATCACATTGAATGGCAGTGCTGGCTCGAAAGGCCTAATGGCCGACTCCTGCACCTATTGTCTATTGTTATCTAATTTGGTAGGTTGGTGGTTATTTCAAGTTAATCCTCGCACGATGACTAGTAAGCCTGCTAATAAAGTTGATAAATCAAGGGGGAATTTGCCACCAGTGTAACGGGCAGGAGAGATATGACTGGCCCTTTCAGAGCGCTGGCTTCTGAATGGGCCAAATGGCTACATCTTTACATTGATCTACATGGTACTTGAAGTTATGGAATTCTGTTGTCGAGCTCCACTTGCTGGTGAGAATCGGGATCTTTGCACCGATGTCTGTGCGACATTGAAATCTAGTCATTGCGTGTGTTTTCAATTTCATTAACACCTCTCCAGCTGGTTATTGATGTCACTTGGCCCCAATGGTTAAACTTGTGCTTTCACTTGCTCATATTATGAAACATCATCTTCGTGGTGCTCCAGATTCTTGGCGCATTGGGAACATAAATTTGTTTTGCAATTAAAACAGAAAATTCTAGGAACACTGAGCAGGCAGCACGTGTAGTGTTTGCACCCGAGTACGTCAAAACTGGAAGAAACAAGTACGTCATTCAGTTCCTTGAAGGATTGTTCAACAAAATGTAAAGCATTGGAAGGAGCTCAGTGGGTCAGACTGCATCTCCAGCCTGAAACATAATTTGTCCACTGCTTCCATAGATGCTGCCTGACCTGCTGAGTTCCTCCAACACTGGGCTTTGCTCAGGATTCCAGCATCTACAGATTTTTTTTGTCTCCATTCAGTACCTTGGTTTCCACCATTTTATGAGATCATTATACTCTATCCTTTTCTCTCCACTTACCTACTTCTATACCATTTCCCTGGATGTCCTCAGTTAAAAAAAATTCTGTGAGCATTTAAATAGATCCAACATTCACCACCTTTGGGAAGTTCTCAGATTTCTTACATAAAATAAGTGCTTCCTTAATTCGTACAAATTACGAATGAACCATAAATGCCACAGAAAGCCCAGTGCACTCATTTTATTTTGATTCTGCTTGAAAATGTTCAGAAATTTTTGAATAAGAAAACCGGATACAGACATTCAAGATGGGAATAAAATGCACTGATTGGAAATGTGATGTGAAATATCTTTACTATATCTCCTCCAGTCATTTCTCAGTTACTTTACTAATTTAATTTAGCCCACTGCCCGACAGTCTAAATTTTAGGCAAGAGAGAGACACAAGGAATTGCAGATGCTGGAATCTTGAGCAAAAGACAGAGTGCTGGAGTGACAGGCAATGGTCAGGCAGCATCTCTATAGGATGTGGATAGGCTCTTCTTGATCCTCCAAAATATTCCAAATGGAATTTAAACTGGAGGTGAAAAAGAAAACTTGACTTCACCCCAGATGGGAATCGAACCCACAATCCCTGGTTTAGGAGGCCAGTGCCTTATCCATTAGGTCGGAATCCATCTTCGTACTCGAGATCTGTTTCTGCATTTATTTAGGCAAGTTTGTGCAACATATTCTTGGAATTTAACCTGACAATCTAGTGTATTGTTCCTTTTAAAGGAAGTGTACCTTTCTTGGAGTTCAGTCATTGCAATTGAGTGTAGTCCTGCATGAGGGATCAGACTATAACAGCATAATTTCTTCACCCCTAAATTCCATTGCCAGTGAGACAACTTGTGAAATAGCTTTGTGTGTGTGTGTGTGTGTGTTTGGCCAAATCACTGTGCCTCCACAATTACAAGTTTGTCACCATTAAATATTCCAGTTCTTGAGTGCAAAGCAGATGAGAACCGTGCACTATTCCACATCAGACATCTGCTTACTCCTCTTGTCGAAGTGCCCTTTCTAGCAGGTGCTGACTGGCTCTCCATCTGACGGGTTCAGACCCAAAACGTCACCTTTCCATATTCCCCAGAGATCGTCATAAGTGATAGGAGCAGAATTAGGACATTCGGCCCACCAGGTCTACAATGCCATTCAATCATGACTGATCTATCTCTCCCCCCTGACCCCATTCTCCTGCCTACTCCCAAAAACCCTTGACATCTATACTAATCAAGAATCTATCTATCTCTGCCTTAAATATATCCATTGACTTGCCCTCCACAACCTCCTCTGGCAAATAATTCCACAGATTCACCACCATCTGACTAAAGAAATTCCTCCTCTTTCTTAAAGGAACATCCTTTAATGTGGACGTTCCGGATGGAGGGGAAGGGAATAGAAAAGGGGACAGGCAGATGTGCCTGACTCGCTGAGTTACTCCGGCACTTTGTCTTTTTTTGTAAACCTGCATCTGCAGTTCCTTGTGTCCCCAAAATAAATTCTATTGTTGGATCCTTACGCTGAAAATATCTTGTGAGTGCTGATGCATATGTCTTTGTTATCATTATTGATGAGTTTCTAGATCTTGGTATTTAAAGGATACTATTTGTTTTCTCATTGCTGGGTGCACTGATGGGATATAGAGAAGTGCAATGCCAGAGTGAAGAGTGTACCTTCAAGTTAGTTTATATGAAGTGTTATCGCCTGGTGTTAGTTGGGTGGGGAGGGGGGGGGGGGGGGCTTGAAATAAAGCATTTATTAAGATGCCACTGGTTTCATTTTTCAAGTTATTAGAACTCTAACATCAATAGACAATAGGTACAGGAGTAGGCCATTTGGCCCTTCGAACCACTGTGATCATGGCTGATCATCCACAATCAATACCCTGTTCCTACCTCCTCCCCATATCCCATGACTCTGTTTTCTTTAAGAGCTCTATCCCTTGACTCTGTTATCTTGAAAGCATCCAGAGAATTGGCCTCCACTTCCTTCTGAGGCAGAGAATTCCACAGACTCACAACTCTCTGGGTGAAAAAGCGTTCTTAATAGCCAACCCCTTATTCTTAAACTGTGACCCTGGTTCTGGGCTCCCCCAACATCTGGAACATGTTTCCTGCCTCTAGCGTGTCCAATCCCTTAATAATCTTATATGTTTCAAGAAGATCCACTCACATCCTTCTAAATTCCAGAGTCTACAAGCCCAGTCGCTCCATTCTTTCAACATATGACAGTCCTGCCATCCCGGGAATTAACCTCGTGAACCTACGCTGCACTCCCTCAATAGGAAGAATGTCCTTCCTCAGATTTGGAGACCAAATTAAGGGTTTGGACACGTTAGAGGCAATGAACATGTTCCCGATGTTGGGGGAGTCCAGAACCTTTTCACACAGAGTTGTGAGTCTGGAATTCTTTGCCTCAGAAGGCAGTGGAGGCTGGTTCTCTGGATGCTTTCAAGAGAGTTAGGTAGAGCTCCTAAAGATAACGGAGTCAGGGGATATGGGGGAAAAGGCAGGAACGGGGTACTGATTGTGGATGATTAGCCATGATCACATTGAATGGCCTACTCCCGCACCTATTGTCTATTGGCTCGAAGGGCCGAATGGCCTTTACCTGCACTTATTGTCTATTGTCCAACCCATCTGGTTCCCTAATCCCTTCAGAGATGGAAATCTGCCAGCCCCCCAAAATCATTGCAGTTTAGTGGCAACTAGGGATGGGAAATATGTATTGACAAAGTCAGTGATGCCCATATAGAATGAATATATTCCATGAGCTTGCAGGGTGCAGAAGAGGTTAACAACATTGGATTAAAGCTACAAGGAGAGGTTGGACAAACTTGGATTGTTTTCTCTTGAGCTCGGGGGCTGTGCGGACACCTGATAGAAGTATATTAGAGGGATGGATATGGTAGATGGTCAGAACCTTTTTCCAGGGTGGAAATGTCAAAGGCTCGGATCAAAGGGGACAAGTTTAAGGGAGAAGTGTGGGGCAAGTGTTTTACATAGAGTGATGGGTGCCTGGAATGCTTAGCCGGGGTTAGTGGTGGTGGAAATAGATACGATTGTAGCATTTAAGAGGCTTTTAGATAGGCATGTGGATATGCAGGGAATAGAGGGATATGCTTCTCATGCAGGCAGAGGAGATTAGTTTAGAGTAGCATCATGTTCCTGTGCTGTACTGTTCTAGTTTAGTTTAGAGACACAGCGCGGAAACAGGCCCTTTGGGCTACCGAATCAACGCCAACCAGTGATTTTCTCCAGTCCCCCCCCCTCGTACACTAGCCCTATCCGACACACTAGGACCATTTACAATTTTTACCTAAGCCATTTAACTTACAAACTGTGTTCTATATTTTTAAAAACTTGCATTCGTGAGTTCAGGAAGGAACATGACACTGCAGCTGCTGACGTCTGTCACTACCCTCGGGTCTTCATCCACATTGTAACATCCAGCATGACAAGAATGAATCATCGGGCAGCCCTGGTACCAATGCTGCCCATTCCCCTCTTCATCGCTGTGCAGGCAATTCCAGATTCCATCAGATGTGCCACTTGATAGACACAAGATGCTGGAGAAACTCAGCAGGACAGGAAGCATCTCTGGAGAGAACGGATGGGTGACGTTTCAGGTCGAGACCCTTCTTTAGACACTTGTAATCTGTGCCTGTAAATATTAGGATAAATTGGGTAGACAATAGACAATAGGTGCAGGAGTAGGCCATTTGGCCCTTCGAGCCAGCACTGCCATTCAATGTGATTATGGCTGATCATCCCCAATCAGTACCCCAAGGTAGGATGGAACTGCAGATGCTGGTTTAAACCGAAGATAGTCATAAAAAGCTGGAGTAACTCAGCGGGACAGGCAGCATCTCTGGAGAGAAGGAATGGATGACGTTTCGTGTCTGTAGAAGGGTCTCGACACAAAACGTCACCCATTCCTTCTATCCACAGAATAAATTGAGGTCCTGCTTGCTGTCATCGGAGCTGCTCTCTCCAGCTGGTCAGGAAACCTGGAAATGATGTAAATGCTCTAGGGGAAATTTTAGTCATGATGAATGTTGGTTGCCTCGCTGCTTGTTCCTGACATGGCGGAACGTTTAAATTCAACCCAGCATTTTGGGGTAGTGGAATTTCATCAGAACTGGTGAATCCTTGAGATGTAGCAAGTTGTAAGTTGGCTGCTTTGGTCAATGGTTTCTTTATTGTCATGTGTACCAGGTACAGCAAAATACATTTTTTTGCATACAGACCCGCAAGACTATCCCTGTACATAAGCCCCATCGCCTCAGTTAGCCTAAACCAAGGGTTCCCAACCTGGGGTAAATTTACCCCCAGGGGGCAAATTTCACCTACCCAGGGGGTAAATTTGTTGATTCTGGATTTGTACATATTTTTTCTCATTGACTGACTGTGTTTGGTTCTGTTGTACCAGTGTCTGTTCATCATTAGTTGTTCATAAATAAGTGAAATCAAACTAACATTGTTAGGTGGTATTAAAGTTGCCTGGGGTAAACAAGACGAAAAATGTTGGGAACCCCTGGACTAAACCAAACCCTAATGAATGATTGCACAGTGGAGGATAATGCCAGGGAATTACTATACAAGAGGGGAAACTTAGATTCAAGTGTTTGTTACATGGGACTAGAGGGCTAACTAAGGGGTGTAAATAGAGGGGTGTAAAAAGTGTTGGGGGGGGGGGGGGCGGTTAATAGAGCAATTAAAAAGTGTTGGGAGGGGGGCTTGAATGACCAGAGATTTCATGAAGCAGTTTTTTAAAATTTTGGCTACAACTATTACTATTGTAATGAAGATATATTTTAGTTTGATGTTGCAAAATTCACCTTCCATTTCATGGTGTTTGCAAATTTAATATTTCATATTGATGTATTTACCACTAATAAAGAGCGGTACCTTCAGCAAGTTTCATCAAATTGTTGTATTAATTCTTTCTTGTATTAATTGGCCCATCACTGAGCAAATATAGTTTCTAGTTCAATCAGGAAATGCAAAATGCTATTAATATTTCATAGGTTTTCTAAGTATCTATTAAATCTTTGGCAAAAAGATTTGAGGTAGTTTATTGAATGTTAGGTAATCTATTATTTGGACATTTGACGATGATTAACGTCAAATATCTGACAAGACTGGAGAGTTTTACTTGAAAGGATTGTTCTTTGGTTGTTTTGTGATACAAATCTCCTCTCAACAAGACATCAATCAATGTACAGTGGTTATTTGCATTTCTTGTTTTTAAAAGCTTTCCAATGGTGATCCATAATAGATATTCAAATTTCAGAGGTCAAAGGATGATTGCAGTGTGGCTGTAATTCGGAGGGAGTTGGCAAGAGAGAGACGAGAGGAGAGTTAAGGTATCTTGGAGAGGAGGAGAGATGGGGAAAATGCGGGGGGAAATATTGCTGAGAGAGTTTGAGAAATAAATTGAACTTGAGTATTCTTGTTAGCTCCATTGTTAGCTCCAGGTTTCATTTCTGCTCGGGACTGGTGGGTCAACTGTTCTTGTCATTTGAGTTCTTCTTGCCCCCCCTCTCCTGAGGCAGGAATGGAATGTGTCTTCAACTTTCCTTGTGCTCTGATTACCTCTGTTATCAGAGTCATAGAGTCAAGATGCCCCATCTACACTAGTCCTGCTTGCCTGGCTTTGGACCATATCCCTCTAAACCTTTCCTATCCACGTACTTGTCCAAATATCTTTAAATGTTATGGTAGCGCCCTCAACTACCTCATCTGGCAGCTCATTCCGTGCACCCACTGCCCTCTGAGTGAAAAAGTTGCCCTTCGGGTTCCTATTAAATCTTTCCCCTCTCGCCTTAAACCGATATCATCTGGTTCGTAATTCCCCTACTCTGGGCAAAAGATTGTGCATTTACCCGATCTATTCCCTTCATGATCTTATACACCTCTATAAGATCACCCCTCATCCTCCTGCGCACCAAGGAATAAAGTCCTAACTTGCTCAACCTCTCCCTAAAGCTCAAGCCATTAAGTTTGGGGAACGCCCTTGTAAATTTTCTGTGTAGTAAGGAATTGGAGGAGAGTTTTTAAGTTGCAATCTGCCCGCCCTTGTTTTTGCCTTTCTAACTCGTGTCAAGTCTTTGTAAGGGCTTTATTGAATTGAAACTTGATCATTACCCAATCTCCTTGCTGAAACATCATCTTGTGCAATATGAGTTTCAAAGGCTATGTCTATGGTTACATTTTAGCCAGTACTTTAGCTTTGCATTATACTGAGAGCTTTTGTTGCTGCGGTTCACTTATTTTTTGTTAATACGAGTACAGAAATACAATGAAATTCAGTAAAATACAATGGAGAGAGCAGGATTGTAATGGTGGAAAACAAGTTATGCTTATTTGAACAAGGCGCAAGGAACTGCAGCTCGCAACTGAAAACATGAGCAAAAACTAGTGCTGGAGGAATCAGTAGGTCAGCCAGTTTCTGGGAAAGGATGTAATTTTTGAATAGCTCTTACATTCATTAAATTGGTAATTATATGAAGGAATGCATTTAAATTTGAATTTCAAATGTTGTGGCCACCAAGTCATAATTTTCCTGTCTCGTTAAAGTGAATGGTGGGTAATACAAGCTAGTTTGCAGATAAGGAGAAATATCAAGCTGGATATATTGCATTGTTTATAATATGATTTGTTTAATGGGTCAGTTAGTTTGTTGCCTTTCTTGCATGTTTATGCCTTGTTTATCATTAATTGGATCAGAAAATGGTAGGCAGTAGTATTTAGTTGTTGCCATGCTCTAAGCAATTTTGATTGACCATTCTGTAGCCAGAAACATTCTGAATCAGAATAAACGGTGGTTGATCACATTCACCTCATTTTGCTCCCTATTTAACTGTGGGAAGCTGCAAGAGGACTGAGGTTTTTTGTTTTGCAACAGACATTGAAGTTATATGATGTACTGTGATTTGTTTACACTTTAAGTTTGTAGCAATTAGTTAATCAAACAAATTGTTGATGTGAATTTCTATTGGGAATGCGCGGAAATACTCAGTATTATTAGTGTCCGTATTCCAATCATGGAAGATTTGTGGTTTCCTGGGTATATGGTATTGTATTCTGTTTTTGTTTGTGCACCAATTCGTTTTGAATCTCTTGGAATCTGATATCTCTGAGAACAAATTACATACAGAGGGAGTCTTGGGTTGCCAGTCCATGGGTTCCTGAAAGTGACAGCACAAGTAGATAGTGTGGTAACAAAGTTGTAAGGCATACTGATCTCCATTGGTTGGTGAAAAGACCATAAGATCATAAGACATGGGAGCAGAATTGGGCCATTCGGCCCATCAAGTATACTATGCATTCAATCATGGCTGATCTATTTTTCTCCCTCTACCCCATTCTCCTGTCTTCTCCCTGTAACCTTTGTCGCCCTAACTAGTAGTAGTAGCCCCCCCTCGGTCATTACTGTCCATGGGTGATGCATCCTGGTCGGGTGCAAGCCTGGGCGATGTCATATGGAGGACAAGCTGTTGCCCATGCAGCACGTCCCCCCCTCTCCACGTCGCTGATCGATCCAAAGGAACAGCAGGGCCGTTACAGTTTTGCACCAACGCTGTCGCAGGAGCTGCCAGAGCGAGGCTGTAGACAACGATGAACTGCCTTAGGGCTCTGACTCCAGATTTTCTTGAGGTTTACTCCTGGAGCCTTTTCCATGACTGGATATGGCCACAAGGTAGTGAAGGTTTTAAATCAGAGTTTTCCCTCTCCTAGATGGACTGCCTCCCCAGGCTGACGAGCCCCATCTGCCCCAGACTCATGGGGACGGGAGCGTCTACCTTCCCGTGCAGGTCTACAGCACCTGCCCACTGCCTTAACTAATCAAGAGCCTATTAATCTCCACTTTAAAAATGCCCAATGTCTTGGCCACAGCCACCTGTGGCAATGAATTCCATCCTCTGGCTAAATTACCCCTCATCTCGATTCTAGATATCAAATGTTTGGACTTTAAGATTTTGCCTTCCACCACAGTGAGGAGGTGTTTGGTGAACTCACTGTGGTGGATGTTAAATTTGTGTTGATTGTGTGTTTTTGTCATTTTTTTAATTATATGTATGACTGCAGGGAAACAAAATTTCGTTCAGACCGAAAGGTCTGAATGACAATAAACAAATCTAATCTAATCTAATCTAATAAAATTCGGGAAGTCATGTTTGATTGAATGATATAACATAGAAACTAGCTCTTTGGCCCATCGCCAACAGTCGATCACTAGTTCTGTGTTATCCCACTTTCTCATCCACTCCCTACACACTAGAAGCAATTTACATAAAGCCAATTAACCCACAAATTGGCATGTCTTTGAGTTTGGGAGGAACCCGGAGCACCTAGAGGAAATTCTTATCACATGGAAAACGTGAAAACTCAACATAGACATCACCGGAACCTAGGTCTCTGGCGCTGTAAGGCAGCATCTGAACCATTGTACTGTCTAGCTGTATAAAATTTTGCTCAGGCAACATTGTACTGTAATGCACCAATCAATTATTCTGATTGCTGCATTACAGGAAGGTTGCAGAAGCTTGAGAGAGGAGGTAGAAGAGGCAACAAGTACGTTGCCTGCATTAGAGAGTATTAACAATAAAGGGGGATCAAACAAATTTGGATTGTTTTCTCTGGAGCATCGGAAGACTGAGGGGTGACTTCATTGAAGTACGTAAAATTAGGAGAGACATAGACAGGGTAAACAATCAGTATTTTTTTCCAGATGGCAATGTCAGATAGCTTTAAGGTATTAAGGGAAAAGCCTAAAGTTGATTTACATGGCAAATTATCTGGTGCCAGGGTGGAAGCAGAAACAATAGCCAGATTTATGAGGCATTTGGCCAGGGACATGAACATACAGGAATTGAGAGATGTAGACGATGTGTAGGTAGATGGTTCGGCATGATCGTTGTGGGCCGAAGGGCCTGTTCCTGTGCTGCATTTTTTATAAGAAGCTTGTAAGACTAAACGCCATCACGGGAGCTGGGGAATTTAAATGTAACTACATTAAATTTAGGGTGCAAAGCTAGTATTGGTCATCCCCAGCTTAAGAAAGACCAACTTATGGACTCCCTACATACGATCAGGCTCTCATAATGTTAAATTTAAACGTCTGATGTATGCAAATACGTATGTTCTTACAAATGGCAGAACTAGTTTTCTCTCTTCCATTCCGCTTTTGATAATTGTTCTTTCTTATCAGCCTTTTGTGCTTTTGATAGACAATAGACAATAGGTGCATGAGTAGGCCATTCGGCCCTTCAAGCCAGCACCGCCATTCAATGTGATCAGTACCCCGTTCCTGCCTTCTCCCCATATTCCCTGACTCTGCTATCTTCAAGAGCCCTATCTAGCTCTCTCTTGAAAGTATCCAGAGAAACTGGCCTCCACTGCCCTCTGAGGCAGAGAATTGCACAGACTCACAACTCTCTGTGTGGAAAAAGTGTTTCCTCATCTCCGTTCTAAATGGCTTAGCCCTGGTTCTGGACTCCCCCAACATCGGCAACATGTTTCCTGCCTCTAGTGTGTCCCAACCCTTAATAATCTTATATGTTTCAATAGGATCCCGTCTCATCCTAAATTCCAGAATGTACAAACCCAGCCGCTCCATTCTCTCATCATATGATAGTCCCGCCATCCCGGGAATTAACCTTGTGAACCTACGCTGCACTTCTTCAATAGCAAGAATGTCCTTCCTCAAATTTGGAGACCAAAACTGCACACAATACTCCAGGTGTGGTCTCACTCGGGGCCTTTACAACTACAGAAGGACCTCTTTGCTCCTATACTCAACTCCTCTTGTTATGAAGGCCGACATGCTATTCGCTTTCTTCACTGCCTGCTGTACCTGCATGCTTACTTTTATTGACTATGAACGAGGACCCCCCAGATCCCATTGTACTTCCCCTTTTCCCAACTTGACACCATTTAGATAATATCTTCCTTCCTGTTTTTGCTACCAAAGTGGATAACCTCACATTTATCCACTTTAAACTGCATCTGCCATGCATCTGCCCACTCACCTAACCTGTCCAAGTCACCCTGCATTCTCATAGCATCCTCCTCACAGTTCCTCACTGCCACCAGCTTTGTGTCATCTACAAATTTGCTAATGTTACTTTGCATCCTTTCATCTAAATCATTGATGTATATTGTAAATAACTGCGGTCCCAGCACCGAGCCTTGTGGTATCCCACCAGTCACTGCCTGCCATTCTGAAAGGGACCCATTAATTGTCATTCATTACAATATAGTAGAGGTATGGTTACAACATGGAATATTTTCTGACTTAATAACAAAATCGTCAAATGAACTCTTGTAAAAACCTGGCATCCTAAAATGGTCTCGACATTCTGCAATTAACTTATAACTACCCTCTGAATAGACTATTTGGTTCACAGTTGGAGATGAGTAATAATATTGACAAGCTGGCCAAGTGATCTCATGCTCCTGGAATAATAATATTAAAAACATTGAGTTTTGGTGACGGAAACCGTGTCAAATATGAATGGAACAAATTACTAAGAAAGTTGAAAGCAAAGAATTTTGAATTTGGATGAACGCTGATTTCACCTCTTTGAGGAAGGTGGTGCAAACTTAATGCCTGCTTTTCTGAATTTAGTACAGTAAGTATGGCTTTCTGCAGTCAAACTATAAAATCCTAGAGCTGCATTGCAGGGAAACAGGTCCTTCGTCCCACCTTGTCCGTGGGCTAGTCACATAGTCCACTTCTATAGCTTTCAGTGGCAGCTTATTCCAGCTACATACGAGAAGAAAGTTGCCCCTGAGGTACCTTTTAAATCTCTCCCTTATAGACAATAGGTGCAGGAGTAGGCCATTTGACTCTTCGAGCCAGCACCGCCATTCAATGTGATCATGGCTGATCATCCTCAATCAGTACCCTGTTTTTGCCTCCTCCCCATATCCCCTGACTATGCTATTTTCAAGAGCCCTATCTAGCTCTCTCTTGAAAGCATCCAGAGCACCTGCCTCCACCGCCCTCTGAGGCAGAGAATTCCACAGACTCGTCACTCTCTGTGAGAAAAAGTGTTTCCTCGTCTCCGTTCTAAATGGCTTACTCCTTATTCTTAAACTGTGGCCCCTGGTTCTGGACTCCCCCAACATTGGGAACATGTTTCCCGCCTCTAGCGTGTCCAAACCCTTAACAATCTTATATGTTTCATATGTTTCCCTTCTCACCTTAAGTCTATGTCCTCTACTTTAAAAATCCTGGGGGAAAGACTGCTAGTGTTCACTTTAGTTGTCCTCTTGTGGATGATACCAACATGTTTTTTAAATTTAAAAAAATGGTTTAAAAAAAATAACTTAAAAGGATTAGCTTCATTGTCACGCTTTGTTTTGCATGCTATCCAAACAGATCAGTTATATTATAGTTAAATTGAATCAAGTCGAACTAGAGTACAATAGAACAAAGGGGAAGATACAATGTGCAGAATATAGTTCTCAGCACTGTAGCGCATCAGTTCCATGGACAAAGGCCAATGTCCGCGATGGGGTAGAGGTGAATCAGACAGTACCCAAGCAAGATGGCGTTGGAGCGTGGTGACATGGAGGACATTGCTTGTCAGCTATGGTTCACTGATGCGTTAACTAAGTGGATTTGAAGCACAGTGCCATTTTCTAGCCGGAAAATTTTCACAAGCAGGGATGAGATTACTATCTAGGAATGTACTTGCAAAATGATGACTGAGGCATAACTGTTGGCCAATCTGCTGGGAGAGCTTCCTACTTTTAGTGCTCTTTTATGCTTATCTACAGTTCAACATTTAATTGGAAAGAATCTCAACATAAGTTGAGAGCAGAAGAGGAAAGAAGACAGGAAAGAGTATATGAGAATAGAATGTCAGTTAACTCAAAAAGGAAGTCAAATGGTCTGCTGGCATTTAAATAATAAGTAGATAATTAGAGGCATGGTGTATCTTAGCAAAAATAAAGAAGGTGAAGATAGATACAAAATGATGGAGCAACTCAGCAGGACAGGCAGTATCTCTGGAGAGAAGGAATGGGTGACGTTTCGGGTCGAGACCCATCTATCTCCACTTGCCCATAAAGATGGTGATCTATATTTAAAGGTGCTGGGCAAGGCTGGTATACTTACAAAGTGTTTTGTATAATTGTTTAAAGAAGAAAACACTGCCAATATATCGTTAGAAATGGAGATGGTAGAAATATTTGATAAGCAAGATTGCAGGGCTTGCGAGGAGACCTGGTAGAAGTATATAAAATCATGAGCGACATAGATAGGGTAGACAAAATGTTTTAAGAAGGAACTGCAGATGCTGGAAAATCGGAGGTAGACAAAAATGCTGGAAAAACTCAGTGGGTGAGGCAGCATCTATAGAGCAAGGAAAAAGGCAACGTTTCGGTTCTGAAGAAGGGTCTCGACCCGAAAGGTCGCCTTTTTCCTTCGCTCCATAGATGCTGCCTCACCCGCTGAGTTTCTCCAGCATTTTTGTCTACTCTAGATAGGGTAGACGGTCAGTACCTTTTTCCCAGAGGGTGGTAAATGCCTGGAATACACTGCCAGGGGTGGTGGTTGAGGACCTTTAAGAGACTTCTGGATATGCATATGGATATGCAGGGAATGGAGAAATGTAGATTAGAGTCATACAACATGGAAACAGGCCCTTCGGCCCAACTTGTCAACCGGCCTTTCATAATGCCCCATCTACACCAATCCAATCTGTCCACGTTTAGCCCATATCCATCTAAACCTTTACTGTCAATATAGCTTTGCAAATGTTTTTTAAATTTTGTATTAGCAGCCCACACCACCACAGGATATAGTACCATGTAATTGATGGGCCGAATGGCCTAATTCTATTCTTACAATTTTTATACTGCTACAGTTTGGAATGGATGTGTAACTCTTTGAGAGGGTACAGTGGGGATTGAGCACTATGAATCTGGGATATGGAAATTTAGCTTAGTTGGGGTTATTCTACTTGGAGCAAAGGCTGTGGAGGATAACTATAGTGGAAGTGTATGAAGGTACGATGTGCAGATGAAGTATACAAAGAAAGGATGTTGCCATTACTTTATGGTACAGGGGACATAGATTTGATGTTTTAGACAAGGGATACAAGGAAAATATGAGGAAGAGCATTTATTGAAAGATTCCCAATGAATTTCAGTCTCGAACAGGAAATCATTGCCACAGAAAGCTGTGGAGGCCAGGTCAATGGATATTTTAAAGGCATAGATAGATGGATTCTTGATTAGTACGGGTGTATGGGGAGAAGGCAGGAGAAGTAGGAATGTTACAAAATTTTGAGATTTTAAAAATCAAGCCTATAATTTATCCCATCAGATAAAGCATAAAAAGAACTTTAATTTGATACCTAATTCACTTTCATATCTTCAGTATTAAAAAAAGTTATGGTCATTTTCATACTCGGAAATTAGCATCTTGTTCCCTATTGCTTTTCCATTGACTTAACACAAAAGCTGTGATCGAGGACAGTCAAAAGCCCATAACTTTCTTAAAAATTAAGAGAACTGAATGAAAATTTCAGTTATTATAGATTGAAGTATTCTGAAACAAATATGAAACATCTTACTTGGATGACCTGAAATTAAAGCATATAATTAGTTAGTTACCTAATTGTAGCTAATTACAAAATTGACCGTTGTTGTGACGGAAATAGTAATAAACACCCAGACTGCCTTGAAAATTCAAAAATGTGATATTCTCAAGATCAGAGCTTTAATATTATTGTATTATATGCTGTAAGTCCATAACAGATAGGTAAATAAATTACAATTTCTAGCAAAAGACCAAGTCTTTATGGAGAAGATCAGTTGCTAGCTGCTACATTAGCATATCATAATCAGTAGCATCATCATACTCCTCAGATTGTAACCAATAAGCAACTCTGTATACCTTGTTTTTCCTCAACTTTTCAACTTTGGCATTGTAAACTACAAGTGTTTGGTCTTCAAACCACGCATGACATGCCTTTCTGCCCACTACTTTCCCATTAAGAATGTCCTGTAGATCATCACATTTGGAGTAGTCCAAATTCGGATAATCTCTGCGAATGCTGTCTAGATCAGTCTCTTTTGCTGGGCATTTGGATTGACAATTTTGCATTTCTTCTTCGGAGACATCTGTTTAAAATGTCAAGGAAAAAAAAAACGCACTGATCAGCATTAATAGAAACAAGTTATTATTTGCAGTTTTAGAAAAAAAGGTAGAAATGATATAGTTAAACGTTAAAACAAATAGTAAATACCCAACATAAAATTCATGTTCATCAGTTTCATCAAATCAATTAAAGTTATCTAATCAATTAAATTCATCTAAATTCAATTACTAGATCTAAACATCTATCGATTTCTTAAGAAAACTGATCCCATTCACACAAGAATTCACAATATAACATGATTTTTAAATCTCACTTTGTCATGAATTTATATGCCTAATGAAAGGAATTTAATGTTTAATTCCCATAAATTAATCCAGAAACATCCACTCTCAAGATAATCAAAATCATTATTTTTTGCACAATACATCTGACCAAAACTGTACTGTGGATATTTAGTATGAAAATATTGATCATGGATGGACAATAACACAAAATATAGATGATTTAGATATTCTTATGACATGATTGTGCAAAATAAATTTTAATTTGATTATCTTCAGAGTGGATGTTTCTGGAATGTGATCGATTGGAATGTTGCCGTTGCCATAAATTTAAGCCCCTATCGGCAGGCAAGACACGGCCGATTCATATGTGGGCCTAAATAACATTTTTCGCATCCTAAGATTAAAATGAAGCCAAAAAGCAAAATAATATGTTAAATAAACGACATACCTTTTGTTTTGTCCTGATATTGCGATTGTGATGTTGAAGGCATTTTTAGTCGCGTTTAAAATTCAATCCAGCGACGCAATGGTCCAGCAAATTTTTTTTTTAAACCGGGAAGGGAACCGCGTACGATTTTTCTTCATCAGCTAGCAGCCCGAGGAAATCCCTCTCCGACAACCAATACAAACCTGCATTTTAATCTCTCCCCACTCCCCCAAAGCCTCCGGAATCGCACGCACATGCAGTGGCAGATCTACAGCACCGCTGATGGTAGGTTTTGTAGCAACGCCATGATTGAATAGCAGAGTATACTTGATGGGCCGAATGGCCTCATTCTGCTCCTATCACTTATGAACTTTGAGTAGCTAGTATAATATTTGTAACCAAAAATATGACCAGTTTCACCCGTTAATCACCTCTTTTATTTTGCTTCATTTTTTCAGCCTAAACTCTACAGATCAGTGATTGAAGACGTGATTAATGATGTGCGGGAACAGTTCCTTGATGAAGGAGTGGATGAGCAAGTCCTTATAGAATTAAAAACGGTAGGTCTTTTAGTTAAAACCCAATGCCCGTTTTCAGGGTAAAACTAATTATAAAAATGAATGAACAATGTAAATTTAATTTAGTTTAGATTTTGGCGATGATCAGTTCCGAAGGAGCCTATTTCCGTGCTCTAAAGTTGAAGGTAAAGTCTAAAGTCAATTAAAAATATTAACGATTTAAGGCGTCATAAAATTAGGTTTCTTTTCCTGGTCTCTTCCGTATTCACTGTTTTACTGCCATTGCTTAAATCCTTGGATGAATTTTTGCATCCAAACTGCGTTGTAACATGATTTAAGAAAATGATTGCAATTTTTGGTATTTTCTCATCTATGTAGAACCTTTGGGTACTTTCCCACAGGTGTTTTACCAATCATGGCAAACGGCGAATAGCTATCAAAACGGACATGTAAGGACTGTTCTCTCTGGCACCCCCTTCTTTCACCACCAACGCGCGTTCCCCTCTTATTGTCACGTTCCTGTGCATGACAGGGGTTACAACTTCAACTTCTCACCATCTGGTACTGTACCCTGGGGAGACAGAAATTTACTTGTACCACTTTCTGTTTGGTATATTTCATTATAGTTTAGCCTCTGTTGCTTTTGAGAGACCAAAGACAATTAGACAAGTGCATGGGTAGGAAAGGGTTTGAGGGATATGGACCAAATGTGGGCAAATGGAACTAGCTTAGATGGGGTATCTTGGTCAACATAGACGAGTTAGGCAAAATGGCCTGTTTTCGGTGATGCATGACTCTAAATGCAGATTGATCCCCCCCCCCCCCCAACCTTCAAGTCACATCACTTTAGTTCTGTGCTCCATTCTGACCTCTCTGTTCTTGCCTCTTGTGCTGTACCAGTAAAACTCAATAGAAAGTCAAGTCAGTGCACGCCACCTTTCAACCAGGCATATGACAGTCTAGTGAACTTGGCACTGAATTCAACAACTTTAGATGATGATTCTGCTTGCATCCACTTGCACCTTTTGTTAGGTTGACCTTTTATTTCTCTTCCGCATGCCATCCCTTTAGTATTGAATCCTTCCTGCATTCCACTTCTTTCCTTTTGTTCTCTCCTCCCCTCTGTCCTTTTTCTGCTTCTTCGACCATTCTGATAAGAATGTTAACTGTGTTCCTTTCTCCAGAGATGCTCCCTGATCTGTTAATCGTTTCAACCGTTTGTTTTTATTTCAGATTTCCAGAACATGCTGCATTTTGCTTTGATTTGACAGTCTGAACCTGCCCTTTTTAAAAAATGTTCTCTCTTAACTCAATGAGATTTTTTTTTGTAGTTGCTGCTGTTCTTACAGCAGAAGATGTGGTGGTTTGACTGAAAGTTTGCCCTTTCTGTTGACATTTTAATCGTGTTTTAGGATTATTGATGTGGTTTTCGAAAGGTAGTTTTGTTGTCTTATCTACCTTGAATTATGGTCACTGGTATTTCTAATCTTGTTGTGGTCAATCTCAGCAGCAGCATTTAAATGTTAATGATTTATTTTTGCCAAGGTTAGGGATTGCCTGTTTTCAGTTGCAGGGACACAATTATGGCACAGATAATGCAAATTAAATGTTCTATTTTCTGTAAAGTATGTGCCACTGTTTCCACCTTAAGTGTACCCCACAACATCATTCCAATTGGGCAGACTTTAAAAAGCCTGTCATTCTAATTTGTTACAGTATATCTTGTAGTCAGTTTCGCAATTGTTTTTTTGTTAGTTTAGTTTATTGTCATGTGTGCTGAGGTACAGTGAAAAGCTTTTGTAGAGTGCTAGTCAGTCAGTGGAGGAAAGATAACATGATTACAATCGAGCCATCCACAGTGTGCAGATACATGATAAACGGAATAACATGAATAACGTTTAGTGCAAGTAAAACCATTAAAGTCCGATCAAAGATAGTCCGACGGTCACCAATTAAGTAGGTAGTAGCTCGGGACTGCTCTCGTTATTGGTAGTTTTGTTTAGTTTAGAAATACAATGCAGGCCCTTCGGCCCACTGATTGCACGTCGAACAGAGATCCCCGCACATTAACACTATCCTACATACACACACTAGGGACAATTTAAATTTTACCAAGCCAATTAGACTTCAAACCTGTACATCTTTGGAGTGTGGGAGGAAACTGGAGCACTCGGAGAAAACCAACATGGTCACAGGGAGAATCTACAAACTCCATACCGACAGCACCCGTAGTCAGGATTGAACCCGTGTCTCTGGCGCTGCAAGGCAGCAACTCTACCGCTGCGCCACCATTCCCGCACGGTAGGATGGTTCAGTTGCCCGCTAACAGCTGGGAAGAAACCTATAGCAAAAATCTGCTGCTTGTTGGATTTTCACTGCTATTTGAATTGTTTCAGCTATGGGAGAACAAACTAATGCAGTCAAAGGCTGTAGATGGCTTCCACTCCGAGGAGCAGCAGATTTTAATTCAAGCTCAACAGCAGCAGCAACAGCAGCAGCAGCAGCAGCAACACCACCACCAGCAGCAGCAGCAACAACAGCAGCATCAACATCAGGCCCAGCAGCATCAACAGACATCGCAAGTGCGCACCATCCCTGCTAATTCAGGTACGTTACCCCACCGTACCTTACAAACAATGTTAGTCGGGGACGTTTGCAATCTGAGATTTGGGCATATTTCACAGTGCGTAAATAAGGAGGGTGCATGATATGAGTTTTATGAAGGTCCGAAGAAGGATCTCGACCCGTAACTTCACCCATTGCTTCTCTCCAGAGATGCTGCCTGTCCCGCTGAGTTACTCCAGTTTTTTGTGTATCTCCTGAAGCGTTTAGTTTAGTGATACAACGTGGAAACAGGCTCTTCGGCCCACCGAGTCCGTGCCGACCAGCGACCCTCGCATCTTAACACTATCCTACGCACACTAGGGACAATTTACACTTATACCAAGTTAATTAGCATACAAACCTGTACGTCTTTGTAATGTGGGAGGAAACGAAAGATCTCGGAGAAAATCCACTTGGTCACGGGAAGAACGTACAAACTCTGCACAGACAGCAACCGTAGTCGGATGTGAACCCTCCCCCCCCCCCCCGAGTCTCTGGCGCTGTAAGGCAGCAACTCTACCACTGTGCCACCGCATCGCCATTTTAGAAATGGGTTTAATTAAAGTACATGGATAGGAAAGGTTTAGAGGGATATGGGCCAATTTTTAAGGTTTAGAGGGGTCTGGGCATTTGGGACTAGCTTAGATGGGGCATATTAGTTGGCATAGATTAATTGGGCCGAAGGGCCTGTTTCCGTGCTGTATGACTTTATGACTCCAGAAGACAAGGTCTCGTCATTTGCTCCTTTCAATTTTTGGGCCACTCCTGTGTCAGCTGGTATTTTCCCTAACTTTAGTTTGGTTTTGAGACACAGCATGGAAACGAGCCCTTCAACCCACTGAGTTTGCGTCGACCAGCAATCATCCGTACACTAGTTCTATCCTACACACTAGGGACAATTTACAAAAGCCAATTAATTTACAAACCTGCACGTCTTTGGAATGTGGGAGGAAACCCCACGCGAATCACTGTGACCCGGGGAAAACCCGCGCGGTCACAGGGAGAATGTGCAAACTCCGTACAGACTGCACCCGTAGTCGGGATCGAACCTGGGTCTCTGTCGCTATGAGGCAGCAACTCCGCTGCTGCCCCACTGTGCCATCGTCTTGGTCTGAAGATTGATGGCGAAGGTTCCATACCAGGGACCTGAGCAGCTAATCGAGATTCATACCTTCAGCGCTCTATTGAAGATCTGCATTATTGGATGAAACATTAAAATAAGGTCCTGTCTGCCTTTTCACAGAGTCTCGCAGCACAGAAACAAGTCATTTGTCCCAATTGCCCATGATGACCAAAATGCCCAACCTACCCTAATCCCACTTGCACATGTTTAGCCCATATCCCTCTAAATCAGGGGTTGGCAACCTTGTTCTGCATAGGGACTGCATGACTGTGAGCGGATGGCCGGGCCACATCTACCACGTGTACACATGGATCCCGCCCCCATCCCGCCCCGGAAGGCAGGCATCAAATCACGTGTTCACAGAAGGTAGACAAAAATACTGGAGAAACTCAGCGGGTGAGGCAGCCTCATGCAATCTTTGCATGTCTCACCCGCTGAGTTTCTCCAGCATTTTTGTCTCCCTTCGATTTTTCCAGCATCTGCAGTTCTTTCTTAAACGTGTTCGCAGGAGGTGCCCGGCCACTGCTCGGGGCGCTCGGCGGGCCAGATGATTATGGTTAAAAAATCCGTCTGCGGTCCGGATGATTTAGGGTTACCGGCCGCATTCGGCCCGGGGACCGTAGGTTGCCGACCCCTGCTCTAAATGTTTCCCATCCATTCAGTTGGTTTTAAAGATTCAATGCCACTATTTAAAAGAGGTTCTTCATGGTAATATAGCCGGCATTCTAGGCACCCACCACTCTGTAAAAAAAAAAGAAAAAGAAAAAAAAACTTGCACCCTCCCATCTCTTTTAAACTTCCCCCCTCTAACCTCAAAGTTATGCCCTCTAATCATGAACATTCCCACCCTGGGAAGAAGGGCAGAAGAAAAGTAACCGTTAGTTGGTCTGTGAATGTTAATGTATACAGATTAGTTTATTGTGAAGCTAAATTCTTGGTAGCTCTCAATTCTTTCATAATTATTTCATAAAGTGTTCTTGGAAAAGACCATGACTTAATTGTCTTCGGTTTTTTGTGGGAGCTCCTTCGATGTTTCTGCTGGTGTGATATGTGTGACTTTTCAAAAAAATAAGGATCACCTGTATCACTCAGCTAGGAATCATATTTGCAAGTGCTAATTGCATTATTTCGCTTTATCCCGTAGTTTTCTCATCTTCCCATAAATCAGGACCGCAAGTTATTATGCAAGATGGAAAACTAATACAGCATTTGAATCCAACTGGCATGGTAAGGATATTCTTTTGCTGATTCTGTGTCAGTTTTATTGACCATTTTATTTGCTAATCCGGAAGGGATTTGGTTGTTGGTGAGATACAAACTGCACAAACTGTCATTATTCATCGGGCGGGGGGGGGGTACCATTCTCATCCTTGTTCATTACTTAAAAGTTTCTCGTAGCTTCAATCTTTGTGGGAATTGATTTTGTGTTGCTGCAGCCTTTGTGTAATTCCGTGAAAGTTTATAGCTGCCCATCGAGTGCACCTTTTTCATTGATTTTTGCATTCTGAAAGCTGTCAGCTTCATAATCTGGACACTGATCAGTTCTGCATGCTCTTCCGGTTACTGCCACAAAAGGGCGCACGTCCCCAGTTGTCTGCCCTTAAAGTTGTATTAGCTTTGGATTAGAAGATGCGTAACTGCCAACATTTCTAATTTGTTTATGGAAATAGTGAATGCTGATCTGCCACAGATGCCAGCTGCTCCGATTTCAACTTTATTTAAAAGCATGTGGGAAAAGAACTGCAAATGCTGGTTTTCACGGGAGATGGACACAAAATGCTGGAGTAACTCAGCGGGACAGGCAGCACCTCTGGGGAGAAGGAATGCGTGACGTTTCGGTTCAAGACCCTTCTTCAGACTCTTCAGACCAGTTCTGAAGAAGGGTCCCCACCGAAAACGTCACCTATTCCTTCTCTCCAGAGATGCTGCCTGTCCCACTGAGTTACTCCAGCAGTTTGTGGCTGTCTTTATTTAAAAGCTGCTGTCTACAGCTCCAGAGGGTAATCTGGTGGATTGCTCCACAGCTGTCAAAGGTTACAGGGAGAAGGCAGGAGAATGGGGTTGAGAGGGAAAAATACATCAGCAATGACCAGATGGGCCAAATGGCCTATTTCTGCTCCATAGAGGCTGCCGCACACGCTGAGTTTCTCCAGCATTTTTGTCTACCTTTGATTTTCCAGCATCTGCAGTTCCTTCTTCAATTATTTCTGCTCCCATGTCTTATGCTCTTGAGAAGGTGTTTATTCTCTTTTATATGTGTCTTTTACAATACTGCCCACAAAAATGTGACAAATGGGGTCAAATTTCAAATTCCTTCAAAAAAGTTGACAAGCACTTTATTGGGTTCATGACTAACATAGTATCAACAACAAATATAAGAAAATATAGCATATTGATGGCAAGTTTCCGAAAATGGCATTAGCATACACAAATGCATTTTGTGTAACGGTTGCCGCGTGGTGTCCACCAGTGACCTGGTTGGCACAGTAAGTGCACGTATTTCTTATTCCTTTCTATGTTTATGAATACCACATGGAACAGTAAAATTGCAAACACCGTTTCCACTTCATTCACCTGATCATTTAGTAGAATACTGCATCCATCTGAGTGGACACCGCAACTCACGTTACATATTATACACACAAACGTACGTTGCGATGGACACTAAAAGGTTTGGTGTCCCAGATAACGAACGTTACATTATTAGCGAGAACCAAGCATTTTCACCAATGTGATCACAACGGTACATTACCTTATGTGTTTGAGCTATCGATGGCCGATTGATTTGGGCTGATTTTTTTAGTAAGTAACATTTCTCCGTAACGGTCGTTGCAGAGTTTCCCCAAAGTTGACACGAAGGAATGAAGTTAGCGACTTGGTCCGTACGAAAGGTAAACAAGAGACAGTGTGTTGCCAAATTGAAGTTTGGCTCAGTTTCTTAGTTTTGATGACCGATTAATGTCCCCAACATTTTTTTAATTGATTTAAAAAAGTTGGAAAATATATCGTAAACGGTCGTTGCGTTTTTGACACCAAGGTGTTTTCGATATATTAAATTGGAAAAAAAATAAAAAAATTGACTCCATCGCTACTACCGTACCTCGTTGGGTGTTTGAAAAGCATTAATGGTTTGGAGCCTCCATGATTTAACTTACGGACGTACCGACCCCGACAACGGTCGTTGTGACAATGGACACCAAGCACCGTTACAGGATCTTTATTGTACTGTATTATCTTTATGTTACTGTATTTTTCTCCTGATATTGATGAAGATATTTCCCTAGATCATTATCAAAACGTATATGTATGAGGGGCCAAACGAAGTTTATTTATGAATTAAATATTCATGACTAAATGTGGCAGAGGTTTTAATGTCACACTTTTGGTGTCCAAAATGGTGGGAAGACGATGAAAATTTGTCTATTATGAAAAAAGTTTTTGATTTTCGGTCTTGAAGTTATCTAAGTTATATCTGTTATTTCTAAGGTTTCACATGTTGGGTAGATTTTTGTTAAGAACAGTGTATTGGTGTAAAAAAGTGAACACTAATCTTGTTCGTCAAAAACTCTCCAGTATTGTAAAAAGACACATATAAGGAATGTGGTTTTGAAACCTGCTCCCTTTCGTTTGATAGCTATGGGGAAACTCCTTCACTTTTCAATGTTGATATCTTGACTCTACAGATAACCCTTGTTATAACGGACCATGGGGGGTGGGGGGGTTGGGGGGATGGTATCCACTTTTGCCGATTGTCTGCTATAACCTACTAAGGCGGTTTAATATGTACCATATTGGAAAAACAGGCAGTAAACATAAACTAAACAGGACACGGTGGCACAATGTATAAATATACCTTTAATAAAATCTGACAATGTGCACTTTAACCACAAATCTCAAATTGTGGAGTACAGAGGCAAATAAATAAATGATGGGTCTTTGTCCCAAACATTATGGAGGGCTCTAGATAGATTCTTGATTAGTACGGATGTCAGGGGTGATGGGGAGAAGGCAGGAGAATGGGGTTAGGAGGGAGAGATAGATCAGCCATGATTGAATGGCGGAGTAGAATGGCCTAATTCTGCTCCTTTGACCTAAACTAAGAAATATTACAAGATAATATCAGCGTGAGAATAAAAATATCCTTCAGGCATGCCTCTTGCACACATTAGTGTTAATCGTATAAAAAAAATATTGCTTAGCACTACAAAAGTGAAAATCCTTCTTTCGCCACAACATAAACGTATACGTCACCGCAACCAATGTGTAAAATGACCTGTGTTTTTGTACCATGTGGCTAAAGGGACCTCTAAAGGACCAGGGACCACTAAAGGGACTTCTTTTTGTGATTGCTTTGTTTGATCAGTTTAAATTCTGAGATTTGAATCTGTGGAATTCTCTGCCACAGAAAGCAGTGGAGGCCAATTCACTGGATGTATTCAAGAAAGAGTTAGATATAGCTCTCAGGGCTAAAGGAATCTAGGGATATGGGGAAAAAGCAGGGTACTGATTTTGGATGATTAGCCATGATCACATTGAATGGCGGTGCCGGCTCGAAGGGCCGAATGGCCTACTCCTGCACCTATTGTCTATGTTTCTATGTCTATGTTTCTATTCTTGCTATTTCTTTTGCAGAGCGCAGCTGCCACCGCGGCGACTCTGGCATTACCAGCTGGCGTCCCAGCGCCCTACCAGCTTTCTAATGGACCAATACTAACAAACACAGGTAAAGCACGTCCTAGCGCAAGGCTTTTGTTTCCTGGTTACAACAGAGAAAGAGGCCATTCAACGTACCAAGGCCATGCAGCTCCCAGCATGTTGTCGGGGCAGTGTGGAGACAGCCATGAATGCCAATTATCCCAGAAACGTCACCAATGTCTGTTGCCATAATTCCCTTTTACCCACCAGTAAAATGAGTGAAAATATTCTCAGTGCTGCAGTGTTGCACGTACTTTGATTCTACTAATAGCATGGGATTCCATTAATGGACATATGTGCAGGAAGGAACTGCAGATGTTGGGCTACACCGAAGATAGACACAAAATGCTGGAGTAACTCACCGGGTCAGACAGCATCTCTGGAGAAGAGGAATAGGGGACGTTTCGGGCCAAGACCCCTCTCTAAGACTGAAAAAGGGTCTTGATCCGAAACGTCATCAATTCTATTTCTCCAGAGTTGCTGCCTGACCGCTGAGTTACTCCAGTGTTTATTTTTAATGGACATATGTTGCTGTTATCGGACTGGTCGGCATGAACGTGTTGGGCTGAATGGCCTGTTTGCATGCTGCATGGCTCTGTGACTCTATATATTCATCTTTTTTTTGGTTTGCTTGGACATCATTGGAACTTGAAGACGCATTAGAAGGTGGGATTCTTTACATTGGAGAAGGCGCTGTAGTCTTCTTGCCTTTGCAGAGACAGTGACACAAAGAAAACCCATGCAGCCCACAGCTCCCTGCTGGCTTTCATTAGGAATCATAAGACATACGTGCAGAATTAGGCCATCTGGCCCATCGAGTCAGCTGCACCATTCGTTCGTAGCTAGACCTCCCGGTTGCTAAACACTTTAATTCATCTTCCCATTCCCACACTGACCTTTCTGTCCTAGGTCTCCTCCATTGTCAGAGTGAGGCTAAACGCAAAGTGGAGGAACAGCAGCTCATATTTAGCTTGGGCAGCTTACAGCCCAGTGGTATGATATTGATCTCTCTAACTTCAAGTAACCCTGGCATTTCCTCTCTCCATCACTCCCCAACACAAGTCACACCAGCTTCTCCTTTTCACCCAACACACAGTTAACAATGGCCTGTTTTCTTTATTATCGTTACTTTTTTGCAAATCTTTCATTCATTGTTCTATATCTCTCTATATCATCGTCTATATCTCTCGTTTCCCTTTCCCCTGACTAGTCTGACTCGACCCGAAAGGTCACCCATTCCTTCTCTCCAGAGATGCTGCCTGTCCCGCTGAGTAACTCCAGTTTTTTGTGTCTATATCTTCGGTTTAAACCGGCAGCTGCAGTTCCTTCCTACACATTCGATAGTGGCTGATCCACAGTGCCCTCCATAATGTTTGGGACAAAGACCCGTCATTTATTTATTTGCCTCTGTACTCCACAATTTGAGATTTGTTATAGAAAAAAATCACATGTGGTTAAAGTGCACATTGTCAGATTTTATTAAAGGCCATTTTTATACATTCTGGTTTCACCTTGTAGAAATTACAGCTGTCTTTATACATAGCCCCCTTCATTTCAGGGCACCATAATGTTTGGGACAAATGGCTTCACAGGTGTTTGTATTTGCCCAGGTGTGTTTAATTGCCTCCTTAATGCAGGTATGAGAGAGCTCTCAGCACCGTCTTTTCTCCAGTCTTTCCATCACCTTTGGAAATTTTTATTGCCGTTTATCAACATGAGGACCAAAGTTAAACATAGAAACATAGAAAATAGGTGCAGGAGGAGGCCATTCGGCACTTCGAGCCAGCACCGCCATTCATTGTGATCATGGCTGATCGTCCCCTATCAATAACCCGTGCCTGCCTTCTCCCCATATCCCTTGACTCCACTAGCCCCTAGAGCTCTATCTAACTCTCTCTTAAATCCATCCAGTGACTTGGCCTCCACTGCCCTCTGTGGCAGGGAATTCCATAAATTCACAACTCTCTGGGTGAAAAAGTTTTTTCTCACCTCAGTCTTAAATGACCTCCCCTTTATTCTAAGACTGTGGCCCCTGGTTCTGGACTCACCCAACATTGGGAACATTTTTCCTGCATCTAGCTTGTCCAGTCCTTTTATAATTTTATATGTTTCTATAAGATACCCCCTCATCCTTCTAAACTCCAGTGAATACAAGCCGAGTTTTTTCAATCTTTCCTCATATGACAGTCCCGCCATCTCAGGGATCAATCTCGTGAACCTACGCTGCACTGCCTCAATCACAAGGATAAATTGTGCCAATGAAAGTCAAAGAAGCCATTATGAGACTGAGAAACAAGAATAAAACTGTTAGAGACATCAGCCGAACCTTAGGCTAAGCAAAATCAACTGTTTGGAACATCATTAAGAAAAAAAAGAGAGCACTGGTGAGCTTACTAATCGCAAAGGGACTGGCAGGCCAAGGAAGATCTCCACAGGTGATGACAGAAAAATTATCTCTATAATAAAGAAAAATCCCCAAACACCTGTCCGACAGATCAGAAACACTCTTCAGGAGTCAGGTATGGATTTGTCAATGACCACTGTCCGCAGAAGACTTCATGAACAGAAATACAGAGGCTACACTGCAAGATGCAAACCATTGGTTAGCCGCAAAAATAAGATGGCCAGGTTACAGTTTGCCAATAAATCCTTAAAAGAGCAACCACAGTTCTGGAAAAATGTCTTGTGGACAGATGAGACGAAGATTAACATATCATAGTGATGGCAACAGCAAACTATGGAGAAGAGAAGGAACTGCCCAAGAACCAAAGCATACCACCTCATCTGTGAAACATGGTGGTGGGGGTGTTATGGCCTGGACATGTATGGCTGCTGAAGGTACTGGCTCACTTATCTTCACTGATGATACAACTGCTGATGGTAGTAGCATAATGAATTCTGAAATGTATAGACACATCCTATCTGCTCAAGTTCAAACAAAAGCCTCAAAACTCATTGGCCGGAAGACACCCAGCAACTGGTGATGTCCATGAATCCCGGGGGGGGGGGGGGGGAGGGGGTTAGGGGGGGCTATGTATAAGCACTGCTGTAATTTCTACATGTTGAAACCAAAGTGTTAAAAAATGGCCTTTAATAAAATCTGACAATGTGCACTTTAACCACATGTGTTTTTTTTTCTATTACAAATCTACAGTTGTGGAGTGTAGAGGCAAATAAATAAAGGATGGGTCTTTGTCCCAAACTGTATTTTTCCCTCTCAACATCATTCTCCTGCCTTCACCCACACCATCCTGGCCACACACTCATCTCCCTGCTACCTTCAGGTAGAAGGTACAGGAGCCTGAAGACTGCAACAACCAGGTTCAGGAATAGCTACTTCCCCTCAGCCATCAGGCTATTAAACCTGGCTTGGACAAAACTCTGATTATTAGCAACCACTTTCTGTTATTTGCACTACCAGTTTATTTATTCATGTGTGTATATATTTTTATCATGGTATATGGACACATTTATCTGTTTTGTAGTAAATGCCTACTATTTTCTGTGTGCTTAAGCAAAGCAAGAATTTCATTGTCCTATACAGGGACACATGACAATAAACTCACTTGAACTTGAACTTGAACTTCTCCCTGTAACCTTCGACGCTCTCTCTAATCAAGAACCTATCAATCTCCGTTTAAAAAATATCCAGTGGCTCGGTCTCCACTGCTGTCTTGTGGCAATGAATGCCACAGATTCACCATCCTGTGGCTAAAGAATCCTTTCAGCTCCACCCCTTCTCCTTTCTCTGTACTTCTGTAGCTTGTTCTCTCTCACTCGTTTACAGTAAGTAGACGATTAATTTATATCCCTTGGTCACTTATTTTTCGTGTGCCGTCAATTTTGTTACATGGTGTGATGACTTGTGGAGAACCTATTTTTGATTTTTTTTTAAACCATTGCACTATATTTTGTAAATGTATCATAATTTAAATAACATTTTAAATGGTCTAATTGTAGCAGCACTTGGTGTGAAAGGGCGGGTATGGTTGGATCGGCACTGCACCGAATGTTTTTAGTTCACAACCAGCTAACTAATTTGGTAAATTCAGGTGTCCTCTCTCCTCATCCGAATCCACCTATCTCAAAGAATGGATCGACTGGACTTATATTC
This sequence comes from Amblyraja radiata, assembly GCF_010909765.2. NCBI lineage: Eukaryota > Metazoa > Chordata > Chondrichthyes > Rajiformes > Rajidae > Amblyraja > Amblyraja radiata. Next base: position 59,170,735 of record NC_045964.1, read on the forward strand.
ACTGGAATTTACACGGATGAGAGGTTATCTTATAGAAACATATAACATTCTTAAGGGATTGGACAGGCTAGATGCAGGAAAAAAGTTCCCCATGTTGGAGTCCAGAACCAGGGGTCACAGTTTAAGAATAAGCGGTAGGCTATTTAGGACTGAGAAGAGGAAAAACAATTTCACCCAGACTCGGTTGTGAATCTGTGGAATTCTCTGCCACAGAAGGCAGTGGAGGCCAATTCACTGGGTGTATTCAAGAGAGAATTAGATATAGCTCTTAGTCCTAACGGAATCAAAGGATATGGGGAGAAGAGGGTACTGATTCTGGATGATCAGGCATGATCATATTGAATGGCGTTGCTGGCTCAAAGGGCCGAATGGCCTACTCCTGCACCTATTTTCTATGTTTCTATGCGAGCTCTTGTCCCACCTACTTCACTCGCCTCATTATTGCATCTCCCCTCCACACTTTCAGTACAGAGAAAGGATTTCAACCCAAAACGCTGACTATCCATTTCACTGAACTGATGCTGCCAGACCAGCTGAGTACTTCCTGCTTCAAATTACAGTATCTGCAGTCTTTCATGTGTGTCATTGTGAGACGTTTGAAGGAGCGCTATAAAGTTGGAAGGTTTCGCCAGGTTGAAAGATCTAGGGAAGGAATTGCAGAATAAGGCATTGGCAGCTGCAGGCAATGATAGAGGGAGGAAATAGAGGCTGATCAAGTGGCCAGAATTGAAGGACCACATAGATCACAGGTCGGTTGTAGGCCTGGGAGATATATGTACATCTGAAATAACTGAAACAGACACAGAAGTCTACATATTGTGCTTTATGATCCCATAAATCTCCACCTGCTTACAAATTTACATTGTAAATATTACAATTAGAAACTTCATGCATATTTTCCACTTAGCTGTCTACGTTACGAGACACAAGGAACTGCAGATGCTGCCGTACAAAAAAAAGACACTAAGTGCTGGAGTAAGTGTGGGTCAGGCAGCATCTCTGGAGAACATGGACAAGCGATGTTTCAGGTCGACATCCAAAACGTCATCTATCCATGTTCTGCCTGACCCGCAGAGTTGCTCCAGCACTTTTATGTCTTTCACTTGACACGGTTGTAACTTGTAACGCTTTCACTTGTAACTTGACCAATTATTCTTGTTTCTCCACAGGGCAACTGCTGCAGTTTGTACGAACCCCGAATGGGGCCCACTACTTCATTCAGCCCCACCAGCAAGTTGTACTGGCACAGTCGGTCACTCAGCAACAGGTCATTCAGCAGATGCAGTCCGGCAGTGTGCAAGCACCTGTTATACAGCAGGTGTGTACAGCCCAATACTTCTATGCCAGAATAACTCAATCAACGGCAACAGAGATGTGTAGGGAGGAACTGCAGATGCAGGTAGACACAAAATGCTGGAGTAACTCAGATGGGACAGGCAGCATCTCAGGAGAGAAGGAATGGGTGACGTTTCCGGTCGAGACCCTTCAGTCTCGACCCGAAACGTCACCCAGTGCTTCTCTCCAGAGATGCAGCCTGTCCCGTTTAGTTACTCCAGCATTTTGTGTTCCTGTCAACAGAAAACTGGACCGAAAAAAGAATAGGCTGAAGCCACAAAATTTATTTTTGCCTATCCTATAGAATCCATAAGATAGCCCAGAATATCAGCATTATAAAGGAAAGAAAAATAATAAAATTTACTCTAAATTTTAATCCTTACTTATTTTACATTTTAATAATTTTACATTATAATCCTTAATTATTTTACATTTTAAGGCTTTTGTGAAACGCAACAGAGAGCTACAAAATTTCAACTCATCACTAAGCCCGTTCCATAATTTGACTCCCAAAAATGAGACACATCTATATTTTACATTGGTTCTCACTTTACATGTTTCAAAAATACACAACCCTCTTAAATTATAATGTCCTTCTCTTGATTTAAATGTTTTTTGAATACTAACAGGAAGGCTTTTATTCCTAACTCGGAAAAATATTTCTAATGTGTTTACATGCACAATATCCAAAAAATTTAAGGTACCAGACTTTATGAATAATGGATTTGTAGTTTCACGGTAAGAAGCTTGATGTGTTATTCTGATAGCTCTTTTCTGGACTTAATATGGAGACACAGAGTGCAGATGCTGAAATATTGTACAAAGCAAACTGCTGGAGAAATTCAGGAGGTCAGGTAGAGTCTGTGGAGGGAAATGGACAGATGAAGTTTTGTCTCGGGACCCTTCATTAGTTAGTTTTTAAAAGGGTCTCGAAAATGTCTTCTTACTCTTCAAAGATGCTGTCTGACCTATTGCATTCCTCCATGAGTTTGTTGTTAGCGTTAAATTAAAAATAAATAAAGCTGTATTGGTCTTTGTGAATGGCAATCTTTTTAGGTGCCTGAAGTGTTATTAAATTATATTTGCACTGAATAATTTGGATAAGGTTTATAATTTGCAACAATGGAATAAATGTGATTCTCTCGCGCTCGCTCGCTCTTTCTCTTGTTCTCTCTCATTCCCTCTTTCTATTTCTCTCCTCTTTCTCTCTCTCTTTCTCTCTTTCTCTCTCTCTCTCTCTCTTTCTCTCTCCGCCTCAGGAGATCTCGCTCTCACGCTCGTTCTCTCTCGCGCATAACTTCCACTAAAAGCTCTCATTCTCTCATCTCTCTCTCTCTCTCTTCTCTTCTCTCTCTCGCTATCTCTCTCGCTCTCGCTCTCGCTCGTCGCGCTCTCTCCTCCTTCGCTCTCACCCTACTCGTTATCCGTTCCTCTCTCTCTCTCTCTCTCTCTCTCTCCCGGAACGTGAGAGAGAAGATCTCCCCTCTGAGAGACGAAGAAGCTCTCCCTCTGAAGAGAGCCTCTCTCTCTCTAGACTGAAAGAGAAAAAAGAGGAAAATAGATGAGAAAACTCCCCCCTCTCCCCCCTCCCCCTCTCCCCTAGAATACTCTCGAGAGAAAAGAGAGAGGAAAAAGAGAAAGGCGTCCCCTCTTTCCCTGAAGATGAGAGAGCTCCCTCTCTCCCTCTCTAAAGAAGAAAAAAAAGGAATCATTTCTTTCTCAGAGAAAAAAAGGACCCTCTTTTCTGAAGCTCCTCCTTCTCTCTCGAGCGTCGTCCTCTCATCTCTCTCTCTCTCCATCTCTCTCTCCTCTCTCGAGAAAAAAGGACTCCCGAGCGCTCTTTCGCGCACCCTCGTCAGAAAGAGTAGAAAGAGAGAGCGTTGCAAGAGCGCGTCTTTTCTGGGGAGAGGAGAGTCGAGAGCGATCGAGAGACAGGAGCTCTCTCCCTCAGAGCGCGAGAGAGAGCGGGAGCTCAGAGAGGGAGAGAGAGAGCGAGGTCAGGTAGACTCGAGAGAGAGAAAGAGGAGGTAGCGTTAGCTCTCTCTCTAGAGAGTTCTCTTCTCTCTCCTCGTCGTTTCTCGCTTCAGTGTCTCTCGTTTCGGCTTTGCTCTGGAAATCTACTCTGTCTGGCTTTTCTCTAGCTATCGTTCTCTCTCTTTCTCTCTCTCTCTCTCTCTCTCTTTCTCTCTCTCTCTTTCTCTCTCTCTCTCTCTGCAGATGCTAACTCCCCTGGCACCGGGAACCATCCCTCAGCAGACTGGAGTGATCATTCAGCCCCAGCAGATTCTAGTTGCTGGGAGTAAAGTTCCTTCGAATGCACAGGTACACTTTTCATTAATAGAATAGATAGGCAAAATGATAATGTAGCTTCCCCCTGTGGTTTCCATTTCATCTAAACCAATCTTAAGCTGATTTAATTAGTTTCATGTCAGACGAAGAAATGGCTGGGATAAAGCAAGGACTAAACGCCATTTGAACAGGTACTTGGTGGATAGGAACGGTTTAGGGAGATGGGCCAAATGCGGGCAGGAGATATTAATGTAGACGGGGCATCTTTGAAGGCATGGGCAAGTTGGGCCGAAAGGCCTGAGGCCATGACTCTGGAACCATAAGAAATAGGAACAAAATTAGGCCATCGAGTCTGCTCCTCTATTCAATCATGGCTGATCTATTTTTCCCCTCTCAACCCCATTCTCTTGCCTTCTCCCCTTAACCATTGACAATGTCCCAGCTGTAGTGCTGAAGCCTTTCCCTTCAGAACAATTCATGTCTCCAGCCAAATTATTTTGAGTTCAGTTCAACAGTGGCATTGTGGAAAATCGCCCAGCCATATCCTGTTCAGATAAAGCAGGACAAATCCATTCTGGCTAATTACCTCTCGGTCATCTGAAAAATATCCTTGATGGTGCAGTCAAGTGGCACTCGCTCTCCAAAAACCTGCTCACCAGTGCTCACATTGGGATTCGGCAGAGTAGCTTGGCTCCAGACTTCTTCACAGTCATGGTTCGAACATGGACCAGTAATGTGAGATCCAGAGATGAGATGAGAATGACTGCCCTTGACGTCACGGTAGCATTTGAAGTGTGTGATCAAGAAGCTCTTATGAAACAAGTTAATGGGCATCAAGAAGTGGTTACAATGACAACATTTAAAGGGTGCTTGGACTGAAACCTGGATGGGAAAGGATTGGAGGGATATGGGCCAAGCACAGGCAAGTGGGACTGGTTCAGTTTAGCAACTTGGCTGGCATGGATAAATTGGGCCACGGGGTGGGTTTCTATGTGTAGGAAAGAACTGCAGATGCTGGTTTAAACCGAAGATGGACACAAAATGCTGCAGTAACTCAGCGGGACAGGCAGCATCTCTGGAGAGAAGGAATGGGTGACGTTTTGGGTCGAGACCCTTCTTCAGACTGATCTCTGCTGTATAGCTGACTATCACAAACAAAGATCATAAAAAATTAATAGGTCCGGGCAAAAGGAACTTTATTAAAATAAATTATATATACCTTCTTGCAGTTTTTTTACATTTATCTGCAGAGTTGATAAGTGCGACCAGTGTGTGTTACCAGTTTAGTTTATTATTATTATCGTGTGTACCGAGGTACGGTGAAAAGCTTTTTTGTGTGCTATCCAGTCAGCGAAAAGACTATACATGAATTTCAATCAAGCTGCCCACAGCGTACAGGTGCAGGATAAAAGGAAAAACATTTAGTGCAAGATAAAGTTTAGTTTTGTTTATTGTCACGTGTGCCAAGGTAAAGTGAAAACATTTTTTGCGTGCTATCCAGTCAGCGGAAAGGCTATACATGATTACAATCAAGAAGTCAGATTAAAAATAGTCCAAGGGCCTCCAATAAGGTAGATGGTAGGTCGGGACCGCTCGCTAGTTGATGACAGCATGGTTCAGATACCTGGTAACAGCTGGAAAGACACTGTCGCTGAACCTGGAGGTGTTCGTTTTCAAACTTCCGTACCTCTCGCCTGATGGGACGGGAGAAGAGGGAGTGACTGGGGTGAGACTTGTCCTTGATTATGCTAGTGAACAAAGAGACTAGTAATCAAATTAATAAGAGTCTATTAATCAAAATTAATGCGCCAACTGACCACAGTGTGAGGTTATGTGGCCTCCTTTACAATTTTGCAGTTAAATATATTTATAGAATGGTCTTTTATTGTCACATGTACCAATTAAGGTACAGTGATATGCAAATTACCATACAGCCATACGGGAAAAAAAAGCAACAAGACACAAATACATAAAAATTAACATAAGCACCCACCACAGCAGATTCCCCACATTCCTCACTGTGATGGAAGGCATAAAAGTCCAATCTTCTTCCTCTTTATTTCTCCCGCTGTTGGGGCAGTTGAACCATCCGTCGGGGCGATCAAAGCTCCATGGTAAGGGGGGTAGAACCTCCTGCGGCTTGGAGTTCCCGATGTCGGTCTCTGACCGGAGATCGCGGGCTCCGTGGTGTTAAGTCCGCAAGCACCCACGGTTGGAGCTCCGAGGTCGATCGCTGGCAGAGGGATCGCGGGCTCCGCGATGTTAAAGTCCCGTAGGTTCCCCGCGGTGGAGCTCTCAAAAGTCGGTCTCCATCAAATACCGCCAACTCCTCGATGTTAGGCCGCAGTGCAGACGGAGATACGATACTGAAAAAAATCGCATCTCCGTAGAGGTAAGAGATTAGAAAAAGTTTCCTCCAACCCCCCCCCCCCCACACACACACATAAAACGAGCTACAGAACACAAAACATACATTTAACACATACTATTTAAACACAAAGAAGGAAAGGACAGACAGACTGTTGGCGAGGCAGCCATTGATGGCGCCACCTGGTGGAATGGGACACTGACAATGGAAAACTATCAGTTTATGCAATGAAAAGTGACCGTTTTATTAATGATTTTTTTCAGGTGATGCAAGCCACCACGGTTACGGCAACTCCTCCCACACAGGTGGGTCAGACCAACAGCGCTGCCCCAGTTCAGCAGCAGCAGCAGCAGCAACAGCAGCAGCAGCAACAACAACAACAACAACAACAACAACAACAACAACAACAACAACAACAGCAGCAGCAGCAGCAGCAGCAGCAGCAGCAGCAGCCACCTTTAGTCATGCAAGTAGACGGGTCTGGGGACACCTCTTCTGAGGAAGACGAGGATGATGAAGAGGACGAGTACGATGAGGAGGAAGAAGAGAAAGAAAAGGAGGAGGTCGGAGAGGATGGACAAGTTGATGAGGTAACGTGTAGGAAGGAACTGCAGGTGCTGATCCTGCCTTCAATCATCCGCTCTCTAAATTTAAAACTGTATATCTACGGTTTAGTTTAGAGATACAGCGCGGAAACAGGCCCTTTCGGCCCACCGGGTCCGTGCAGACCAGCGATCCCCACACATTAACACTATCCTTTACCCATTAGGGACAATTTTTACATTTACCAATTAACCTACATACCTGTACGTCTTTGGAGTGTGGGAGGAAACCGAAGATCTTGGAGAAAAGTCACGGGGAGAACGTACAAACTCCGTCCAGACAGCACCCGTAGTCAGGATCAAACCCGGGTCTCCGGCGCTGCATTCGCTGTGAGGCAGCAACTCTACCGCTGCGCCACCGTGACCGCTCTGTTGGGTTGGGTTACTGTTGTGATCATTGAACTGTTGGGTTCAATGATCACACTATCCTGGCTCTTAGCTCTTTGATAGTTGTGGGAGAGTAATATGTCTAGGAAGGTACTGCAGATGCTGGCTTACACCGAAGATAGACACAAAAGTGCTGGAGTAACTCAGCGGGACGGGCAGCATCTCTGAAGAGAAGGAATAGGTGACGTTTCGAGTCGAGACCCTTCTTCAGGCTTACCTCTCCCCTGACTCTCAGTCTGAAGAAGGGTCTCGACCCAAAACATCACCTATTACTTTTCTCCACAGATGCTGCCTGGCCCACTGGGCTACTCCAGCTTTTTGAGTCTATCTTAAGTTGAAGAAGTAATATGACTTGCTTGTGAAGTCCCATTCCAGAGCAGAAGGTGCACTACTGACTCTTCAATGCAGCATCGAAGGAGTGGAAATGCCGTGTTTTCAAACTGAATAGTTCCGGGGTGTACTCTATGGGGAGTGCATAAATACTCCAGGCCACTTAGATGAAAGGGAGTGGAGTTACCTTGATGTCCCAGCCAATATTTAATCCTTAATCAACATTACAAAAACAATTGTTGCGCTGCTGTTGTGGATGGTTGTTGTGCTCCAGTTTGTGGGCACGTTTCCAATACTGTAACCTGACTAGGAATATCCCTCAAGTATTTCATTGACCCTAGAGTGCTTTGAAATTCCATTCTCGCAGAGTCAGAGGGACTGGGCACAGAGACAGGCCCTTCGGCTCACCGAGTCCACACTGACCATATAACCATAATGTAATAAAAGGAAACTGCAGATGCTGGTTTATGCCAAAGATAGATACAAAATACTGAGGTAACTCAGCGGGTCAGACAGAATCTCTGGTGGGTCCCGACCTGAAACGTTGCCTGTTCATTTCCTCCAAAGATGCTGCCTGAGCCGCTGAGTTACTCCCACATTAAGAATGAGGGGTAAGCCATTTAGAACGGAGACGAGGAAACACTTCTTCACGCAGAGAGTTGTGAGTCTATGGAATTCTCTGCCTCAGAGGGCGGTGGAGGCCGGTTCTCTGGATGCTTTCAAGAGAGCTAGATAGGGCTCTTAAAAATAGCGTAGTCAGGGGATATGGGGAGAAGGCAGGAACGGGGTACTGATTGGGGATGATCAGCTATGATCACATTGAATGGCGGTGCTGGCTTGAAGGGCCGAATGGCCTACTCCTGCACCTATTGTCTATTGTCTATTGTGTTTAGATATCCGACTATTAACCACCTGTTTTTGCACAAATCCCACATTCATTCCATTTTGTTTAATTTTCCCTACGTTTCCATCAACTTCCTTCAGAATCTAACACTCACCTGCACACCACGGCCAATTTTCCTGCAGACCTGCATACTTTTGGAATGTGGCGGGGGGGGGGGGGGGGGGGAAACGTTGCCTCACAGGGAGAATAATAATTCCATACAGAGAGCACCCAATGTCAGAATCAAACCCGGGTGTCTGGCACTGAAGCAGCAAAGCTACGAGCTTCGCCACTGTGCAGTTCATGCCATCAAAAGGTGCCACAGCCATGCCAATCGTTTTCTATCATAATTCTTGTGACAATATGACATTATCAAAAAAAGATATCCCTTTGTCACTGGACACCTGTTTAAAATAATCTGAAACTTGGATGGTTTTGATTTGTTGGCCAAATCCCTCAAGCTGAAAAATAGGCATTGTGAATGTTGTAATTTAGAGGAGTTGATAGGGGCAGAGGGTCTAAAAATAATGCTGTGTCTCTTTTCAGAATGGTTGTTTGGTTCTGATTGAAAAAACAGATTGGAAATGAATCAAAACACACATTTTTGTCATTTAGGAACAGACATGTAGGCAGATTATGGAAAGATATAAAAACAAACAGTTTTTATAGTGGGTGACTTTAATTTCCTCAATATTGACTGGGCCTTCTTCAGTGCGAGAGGCTCAACTGAGGCAGAATGTGTTGGGTGCGTCCAGTACTGTTTCTGGGAACAGTATGGAGGTAGTCCAACAACAACAGAACAACATGAGAGGAATAGATCGGGTAGGCAGGCGCACAGTCACTTGCCCAGAATTGGGCAATTGCGAACCAGAGGACATAGTTTTAAGGTGAGGGGGGGAGCAAGATATAATAGGATCCTGAGGGGTAGCTTTTTCACACAAAGGGTGGTGGGTGTATGGAACGAGCTGCCGGAGGAGGAAGTTGAGGCTGGTACTATGGCACCGTCTAAGAAACATTTAGACAGGAACATGGATAGGACAGGTTTAGAGGGATATGGGCCAAATGCAGGCAGTTGGGGCTAGTGTGGGCAAGATGGGCCGAAGGGTCTGCTTCCACACTGTAAAGTCAAAGTCAATTTTATTCGTCACTCTAATGAGCCATACTAAACCATGTATTGGGAAATAAGACTGGTCAGGTGATTGAGTGTTCAGTGGGAGCATATTTTGGGAGCAGCGATCGCAACTCTTTAATTATAAGGCCAAGTCTACATGATGATGATGAAATAGATTTAATAGGTGCTATGGCAATGTTCCATTATCAGTTTCGTCTACAGGGTAAAAAAGTCTTGCCAAGCTTTTAAATTGCATCTTGAACATCGAAGAAAACGATCAACTTTTCATATGTGTAATCAGACCAAAAACTGATAATCAACCAATGTAGCATTTTTAAGGAAGTTAAATTTGGGTATCGGAGACGTCAGGAGGGGAATTCAAGACCACAGCATTGGAAACTGAAATTACAGTTGTTAGTGGTTGTGGAGAGAAGCAGGAATTTGAGTTGCTAGATTGTAGCAATGGATATTTGTGATAATTGCAGGGCATGGGTTCTTAAGTTTTAGAGATACAGCGCGGAAACAGGCCCTTCGGCCCACCAGGTCCACGTCGACCAACGATCCCTGCATATTAACACTAACACACACACACACACACACGCACACACACACACACACACACACGCACACACACACACACAGACACAGACACACACACACACACACACACACCAATTTTAACATTTACCAAGCCAATTTACCGACAAACCTGCACGTCTTTGGAGTGTGGGAGGACACCGAAGATCTCGGAGAAAACCCACGCAGGTCAAGGGGACAACATACAAACTCCATACAGACAGCACCCATAGTCGGGATCAAACCCGGGTCTTTGAACATGCCTTTGTTTGTTACTATATTTAAGCTTGGATGATTTGCTTACACTGATTGTTTATGGGTTCACTAATTCTCTCCTAGGAGCCATTGAACAGTGAAGATGATGTCAGTGATGAAGAGGGCCAAGAACTCTTTGACACGGAAAATGTTGTTGTGTGCCAATATGATAAGGTGAGAACGTAAAGAAGATCGTAGAGCTTTGCAGTAGGCAACGTGCTTGGGTCTTTTTTTGAAAATGACACTTGTAAAAGTTGTGAGCCTTAAATATTCCTGAGTTACACATGTCCTATGGGAATGATAAGGATAATGGCCATACTGAACTCAAGTCGCATCAAGATGTCCCTGTGTCAGTAGCTCCATGGTTGATGTCTCCACCTGCATTGAGCTGAAATAAGTATTCTTACGTGAACCATCCTGCAATAGATCTAGTGTAGGGAAAAAAACTATTTACCCTTTGCCTAAGTTAGCCCTCTGAGATTTCCCAGAATGGCCCTTGATATCTGACAATAAACAGAGCTGGGTCCACCTGGATCAGATGGTTAGGGTCCATTCCTTGAGTAGATCAGGAATGATTGACCTGGGCTGAGTTTTTGGCTTCCCATCGCCTAATCATGCAGGTGGTTTATGGAGACCCAAGTCATATGGAGAGGCATTTTTCATCGTGTAGTTTGAGACTTTAGCCACAAGGTAGTAGAAACATAGAAAGATAGAGCACCTTTGATCCAGCACCGCCATTCAATATGATCATGACTGATCATCCAAAATCAGTACCCTGTCCCTGCCTTTTCCCTTATATCCCTTGATTCCCTTATAGCCCTGTCCCACAGTACGAGTTCATTCCAAGAGCTCTCCCGAATTTAAAACTTGTGGTAAGCACGGAGAATGAACGTAGCGGGTTCGTCGGAGCTCGGGGACGTCTCTTAGCGCTAACGGCAGGTACTCGGGAAGACTCGCTAACGGCAGGTAAGCACGGGAAGACTCGTGAAGATTTTTCAACATGATGAAAAATGTCCACGAGAGCCCCGAGTACTGACGAGTGGCCATTACCGTAAATCTCCGAGTTCGAATCAGGGCAAACTCGGGAGAGCTCTTGGAATGAACTCGTACCATGGGACAGGGGTTTTAGCCCTAAGAACTAAATCTAACTCTCTTGAAAACATCCAGTGAATTGGCCTCCACTGCCCTCCGTGGCAGGGAATTCCACGATTCACAACTCTCTGGGTGAAAAAGTTTTTCCTCATCTCAGTCCTAAATGGCCTACTCCTTATTCTTAAACTGTGACCCTCCTGGTTCTGGATTCCCCCAACATCGGGAACATTTTTCCTGCATCTACCCTGTCCAATCGCTTAAGAATTTTATATTTTTATGTGTTTCTGTAAGAATCTGTTAAATTCATTGCCACAGACAGCTGTCGTGGCCGTCATGGGATATATTTAAAGCAGAGAATGACAGGTTTTTGATTAGTAAGGGTGTCAAGGGTTTTGGGGAGAAGGCAGGAAAATGGGGACAGGGAAAGATAGATCAGCCATGAATGAATGGCTGACTCAATGGGACGAATGGCCTAATTTACTCCTATGACTTATGAACTTATGCGATGCGATGACAAGCCCGATGTCTTCCTCCATTCTGTTTGTGCAATCTGATCATGCTTCCTAACAAGGAAATATTTGTTGGCGGTTATAGTATGATTTGCAGATTGCTTTTTAACTTCCATATATTTCCTCCAGTTTCTTTTGACTCTCCATAGAGTCATAGAGAGTCATAGAGTGATACAGAGTGGAAACAGGCCCTTTGGCCCAACTTGCTCACACCGGCCAACAATGTCCCAGCTACACTAGTCCCACTTTCCTGTGCTTGCTCCATATCCCTCCAAACCTGTCCTACCTGTCTAACTGTTTCTTAAACAATGGGATAGTCCCAGCCTCAACTACCTCCTCTGGCAGCTTGTTCCATACACCCACCACCCTTTGTGTGAAAAAGTTACCCTTCAGACCTCACCTTGACCTCCTCTGGTCCTCGATTTCCCCTCTGGGCAAGAGACTTCGTGCATCTACCCGATCTATTCCTCTCATGATTTTGTACACCTCTATAAGATCACCCCTCATCCTCCTGTGCTACATGGAATAGAGACCCAGTCTATTCAACCTCTCCCTATACCTCACACCTGGCAACATCCTCGTGAATCTTTTCTGAACCCTTTCAAGCTTGACAACATATTTCCTATAACATGGTGCCCAGATCTGAACACAATATTCTAGATGCGGTCTCACCAACGTCTTATACAACTGCAACTGCAACTCCACTTGATATTTTCACCTGCTTTTTACAATTGAACATTTGCGTGATGGGGGTCATTCTGTAAATGGCTGATGCATTGAAGTAGTGGATTGATTCTGCAGATGTTTTTCTTCATATGAATAATCAAACAAGTATACGATTAGATAGACACAAAATGCTGGAGTAACTAAGCGGGTCAGGCAGCATCTCTGGAGAAAAGGAATAGTTGGCATTTCGGGTCCAGACCATTCCTCAGACCTTACGACCAGTAGGCAAGTAGTCCTACCTTTTTTAATTTAATACAGTGCCTACAGTTTACTGGGGTTTTGGGGTGCTGTGTTTTGTTCGATTCCTTGTATTTATACTGATTTATTGAATTTATATTAGCACAGGAACGCTTAGAAAAAGAAACTTGCACCAACTAAAACAAACAGAACCATCTGGCAGGTGGCATTCAACTCATCTCAGGACACAGTTTCACTTGCCGAGCGCTAAATAGCAACGGCTTATTCTCAGATTCACAAAGTAAATGGAAACACATCTTGGCTGTCATTGAAGCTACGTTTCAGAACTTGAGAAGGCTTGGTTTATTTTGACACTGCTGTTCGGTGCTTGTGGAATTTGGAGTTTAGAAATGTTACCCGACTTCTGGGTATTAGCAAAGTTATTCTGTTAATTTGTCAGAGGTTTGCTTTCGAGGGCGAGTACTGTGGTCCAGGCTTTTCTGGAGCCTGTCTCTAATCAGAACTGACTGCATTAAGCTTGCTTGCGGTCTGCTGCAGACTACCTTGTGACTTATGGCCACGGCCTCTTGCACGTTCAAGCCTGGCATTTGGCTCCCATTTTATTTTAGAAATATAATGGAAGTGGAAAATTAGGTATCTGTTGAACATATTAAATCTTCTTGCGTGACCAGATTGCTATGATTTCCAAAGATTTGAATGACTGCAAATTTGTGTTTAGTTTATTGTCACGTGTACTGAGATACAGTGAAAAGCTTTTGTTGTACAGGGCCCCTAGTGAGACCACACCTGGAGTATTGTGTGCAGTTTTGATCACCTAATTTGAAGAAGGACATTCTTGCTATTGAGGGAGTGCAGCGTAGGTTTACAAGGTTAATTCCCGGGATGGCGGGACTGTCATATGCTGAGAGAATGGAGCAGCTGGGCTTGTACACTCTGGAGTTTAGAAGGATGAGAGGGTATCTCATTGAAACGTATAAGATTGTTAAGGGCTTGGACACACTAGAGGCAGGGAACATGTTCCCGATGTTGGGGGAGTCCAGAACCAGGGGCCACAGTTTAAGAATAAGGAGTAAGCCATTTAGAATGGAGACGAGGAAACACTTTTTCTCACAGAGAGTCTGTGGAATTCTCTGCCTCAGGTGGAGGCAGGTTCTCTGGATGCTTTCAAGAGAGAGCTAGATAGGGCTCTTAAAAATAGCGGAGTCAGGGGATATGAGGAGAAGGCAGGAACGGGGTACTGATTGGGGATGATCAGCCATGGCGGTACTGGCTTGAATGGCTTACTCCCACACCTATTGTCTATTGTGAGCTAACCAGTCAGTGGAAAGACAATACATAGAAATTAGGAAACATAGAAATTAGGTGCAGGAGTAGGCCATTCGGCCCTTCGAGCCTGCACCGCCATTCAATATGATCATGGCTGATCATCCAACTCAGTATCCCGTACCTGCCTTCTCTCCATACCCTCTGATCCCCTTAGCCACAAGGGCCACATCTAACTCCCTCTTAAATATAGCCAATGAACTGGCCTTGACTACCCTCTGTGGCAGGGAGTTCCAGAGATTCACCACTCTCTGTGTGAAAAAAGTTCTTCTCATCTCGGTTTTAAAGGATTTCCCCCTTATCCTTAAGCTGTGACCCCTTGTCCTGGACTTCCCCAACATCGGGAGCAATCTTCCTGCATCTAGCCTGTCCAACCCCTTAAGAATTTTGTAAGTTTCTATAAGATCCCCTCTCAATCTCCTAAATTCTAGAGAGTATAAACCAAGTCTATCCAGTCTTTCTTCATAAGACAGTCCTGACATCCCAGGAATCAGTCTGGTGAACCTTCTCTGCACTCCCTCTATGGCAATAATGTCCTTCCTCAGATTTGGAGACCAAAACTGTACGCAATACTCCAGGTGTGGTCTCACCAAGACCCTGTACAACTGCAGTAGAACCTCCCTGCTCCTATACTCAAATCCTTTTGCTATGAAAGCTAACATACCATTCGCTTTCTTCACTGCCTGCTGCACCTGCATGCCCACTTTCAATGACTGGTGTACCATAACACCCAGGTCTCGCTGCATCTCCCCTTTTTCTAGTCGGCCACCATTTAGATAATAGTCTGCTTTCCTGTTTTTGCCACCAAAATGGATAACCTCACATTTATCCACGTTATACTGCATCTGCCAAACATTTGCCCACTCACCCAGCCTATCCAAGTCACCTTGCAGTCTCCTAGCATCCTCCTCACAGCTAACACTTCCCCCCAGCTTAGTGTCATCCGCAAACTTGGAGATATTGCCTTCAATTCCCTCACCCAGATCATTAATATATATTGTAAATAGCTGGGGTCCCAGCACTGAGCCTTGCGGTACCCCACTAGTCACTGCCTGCCATTGTGAAAAGGACCCGTTTACTCCTACTCTTTGCTTCCTGTTTGCCAGCCAGTTCTCTATCCACATCAATACTGAACCCCCAATGCCGTGTGCTTTAAGTTTGTAAACTATTTTCTTATGTGGGACCTTGTCAAAAGCCTTCTGGAAGTCCAGACACACCACATCCACTGGTTCTCCCCTATCCACGCTACTAGTTACATCCTCGAAAAATTCTATAAGATTCGTCAGACATGATTTACCTTTTGTAAATCCATGCTGCCTTTGTCCAATGATTTCACCACTTTCCAAATGCGCTGCTATCCCATCTTTAATAACTGACTCTAGCAGTTTCCCCACTACCGATGTTAGACTAACTGGTCTGTAATTCCCCGTTTTCTCTCCCTCCCTTCTTAAAAAGTGGGGTTACGTTTGCTACCCGCCAATCCTCAGGAACTACTCCAGAATCTAAAGAGTTTTGAAAGATTATTACTAATGCATCCACTATTTCTGGAGCTACTTCCTTAAGTACTCTGGGATGCAGCCTATCTGGCCCTGGGGATTTATCGGCCTTTAATCCATTTAATTTACCCAACACCACTTCCCGGCTAACCTGGATTTCACTCAATTCCTCCAACTCCTTTGACCCGCGGTCCCCTGCTATTTCCGGCAGATTATTTATGTCTTCCTTAGTGAAGACGGAACCAAAGTAGTTATTCAATTGGTCCGCCATATCCTTGTTCCCCATGATCAACTCACCTGTTTCTGACTGCAAGGGACCTACATTTGTTTTAACTAATCTCTTTCTTTTCACATATCTATAAAAACTTTTGCAGTCAGTTTTTATGTTCCCTGCCAGTTTTCTTTCATAATCTATTTTTCCTTTCCTAATTAAGCTGCTGGTCCTCCTCTGCTGGTCTCTGAATTTCTCCCAGTCCTCCGGTATGCTGCTTTTTCTGGCTAATTTGTACGCATCATACTTCGCTTTGATACTATCCCTGATTTCCCTTGTTATCCACGGATGCACTACCTTCCCTGATTTATTCTTTTGCCAAACTGGGATGAACAATTTTTGTAGTTCATCCATACAGTCTTTAAATGTCTTCCATTGCATATCCACCGTCAACCCTTTTAGAATTAATTGCCAGTCAATCTTGGCCAATTCACGTCTCATACCCTCAAAGTTACCTTTCTTTAAGTTCAGAACCATTGTTTCTGAATTAACAATGTCACTCTCCATCCTAATGAAGAACTCAACCATATTATGGTCACTCTTGCCCAAGACGTACAACAAGACTGCTAACTAACCCTTCCTCATTACTCAATACCCAGTCTAAAATAGCCTGCTCTCTCGTTGGTTCCTCTACATGTTGGTTTAGAAAACTATCACGCATACATTCCAAGAAATCCTCTTCCTCAGCACCCTTGCCAATTTGATTCACCCAATCTATATGTAGATTGAAGTCACCCATTATAACTGTTTTACCTTTGTTGCACGCATTTCTAATTTCCTGTTTGATGCCATCCCCAACTCCACTACTACTGTTAGGTGGCCTGTACACAACTCCCACTAGCGTTTTCTGCCCCTTAGTGTTTCGCAGCTCTACCCATACCGATTCCACATCCTGCAAACTAATGTCCTTCCTTTCCATTGCGTTAATCTCCTCTCTAATCAGCAACGCTACCCCACCTCCTTTTCCTTTCTCTCTATCCCTCCTGAATATTGAATATCCCTGGATGTTCAGCTCCCAGCCTTGGTCACCCTGGAGCCATGTCTCCGTGATCCCAACTATATCATAGTCATTAATAGCTATCTGCACATTCAACTCATCCACCTTATTACGAATGCTCCTTGCATTGAGACACAAAGCCTTCAGGCTTGTTTTTACAACACTCTTACCCCTTATACAATTTTGTTGAAAAGTGGCCCTTTTTGATTTTTGCCCTGGATTTTCCGGCCTGCCACTTTTACTTTTCACCTTGCTACCTATTGCTTCTACCCTCATTTTACACCCCTCTGTCTCTACGCTCACACATTTAAGAAACCCTTTCCCTTTAACTCCATCCTCCACTAGCCCATTCGACACCCCACCCCCCTTATTCAGTTTTAAACCACCCGTGTAGCAGTGGCAAACCTGCCTGCCAGAATGCTGGTCCCACACCTGTTAAGATGCAATCCGTCCCTTTTGTACAGTTCCCCCTTACCCCAAAACAGATCCCAGTGATCTAAGAATCTAAATCCCTGCCCCGTGCACCAGTTCCTCAGCCACACGTTCAGGTCCCGTATCTCCCTGTTCCTGCTCTCGCCAGCACGAGGAACTGGAAGCAAACCGGAGATAACAACCCTGGAGGTCCTGCTTTTCAGCATTTTTCCGAGCTCTCTAAAGTCACGCTGCAGAATATTCATCCCCTTCTTTCCGACATCGTTTGTGCCGACATGCACTACCACTTCCGGATGTTCACCTTCGCCCTTGAGGATTTTCTGCACTCTGTCCGTGACATCCTGGATCCTGGCACCAGGAAGGCAGCACACCATCCTCGCATCCCGTCTGTTGCCGCAGAAACCCCTGTCCGTACCTCTCACAATGGAGTCTCCCACTACAATGGCGTTGCCTGCCTTAGGCCTTTTTGGTTTTGGCTCAACAGCCCTATTCGCATCACAAGCCAGTCCGCCGCCCAGATGATACATGAATACCATCGAGACATCCACAGTGTACAGATGCATGATCAAGGTAATAACTTGAATAACATTTAGTGCAAGTAAAGTCCAGCAAAGTCTGATCAAAGACAATCCAAGGTACTAGCTTAGGACTGCTCTCTCTCTGGTTGTGGTAGGATGGTTCAGTTGCCTGATAACAGCTGGGAAGAAACAGTCCCTGAATCTGGAGGTGTGCGTTTTTACACGTCAAATAGGATTTATAATATAAATCATAACATTTTATATGTCATTGAATCGTTGCGTGTCGGACATTTTATTTACAGCTCTTGGAAATCTGGGGCTATTCGGAAAAGACCATTGAGCTCTGCAAATTTGGTTCAGATTATACATTGTATATTTTTGCCTATCTTCTCTAACAACCAATTCAGTGATTTGCTTATAGCTCTGGCCAACACCAGATAAAATTGTGACTTAAACTTAAACTAGGGGAAAATAAGTGTTCGGCATGGACTTGTAGGGCCGAGATGGCCTGTTTCCGTGCTGTCATTGTTATATGGTTGTTATATGGTTAAAGGTAGGGGGAATGATAAAGTCATTTGCAGATAAAGGAAAAAAAATGGTTGTGGTTTATAGCGAAGAAAAAAGGTTTAAACGGTAGAAAGCTGTAGATAAAGCAGCAGAAAAGTTGGAATAATAGGGGGTGGCACAACGGTAGAGTTGCTGCCATATAACGCCAGTGGCCCTGGTTTGATATTGAACCTTCGGTGCTGTCTGTACGGTGTTTATACATTCTCCTTTTGACCGCGTGTGTTTTCTACAGGTGCTTCGGTTTCCGCCCACACTCCAATGATGTACAGGTTTGTAGGTTAATTGGCTTTGGTAAAAATTGTAAATTGTTCCCTATGTGTCGAATTGTGCTGGTGTACAGGGTGATCGTTGTTCGGCGCGGACTCGGTGTGCCGAAGGGCCTGTTTCCACACAGTATCTCTAAACTAAACTAAGAATTTATTCCAGAGAAGTAAGCGAGGTGATGCATTTGGACAGATGTGAAAAGATAAAGAAATATGCAATAATTGGGAGATTATTTAGTGCCACGGAAAATCAGAGAGATCTTGGGATACATCTTGAAAGTTGGTAGGACAGCTCCAAACCGTGGTTAAATAGGTGTGTGGAAGGTGTTCCCTTTATCGGATGGTACATAGAATATTAGAACAGTGAGAATAGAATTATATACAGCACTGGTTAGACCCGAGCTTGAGGATCTCGTGGTTAAATGGCTAATTTATTTTAAAAAGTAAAATAAAAGTAGGAACACGATCCTACACACTAGGGACAATTTACAATTTTTAGCGAAGCCAATTAACCTACAAACTATACGCCTTTGGAGTGTGGGAGGAAACCAGAGCACCAGGAGAAAACCTAAGCAGTCACAGGGAGAACATACAAACTCCGTACAGGCAGCACCCAGTGAGGCAGCAACTCTACCGCTGCACCACTGTGTCGCCCGCTGTGTGACTCTGTGCGTTTCATATTTGCGATGTAAATGGCAGACGACAGATGGCACAATGGGCTAAGTGTTCGGCTGGCAACCGGAAGGTAGCTGGTTCGAATCCCGCTTGGAGTGCATACTGTCGTTGTGTCCTTGGGCAAGACACTTCACCCACCTTTGCCTGTGTGTGTCCTTGGGCAAGACACTTCACCCACCTTTGCCTGTGTGTGTGGATGTAATTATGTGAAGCACTTTGGGGTCAATGCAAGTTGACTAAAAATGTGCTATATAAATAAAGAAATTTAATTTAATTTTTAATTTAGTCATTTCTACTTTCTATGCTGTCTTATTTCATGAGTGTTGATCATTTTGTAGTCAACGAGTTAAGGGTGAGTAATCCAGGATTTATTTTCTTCAAGTGAAGCTGATGTAGGTTGTGCTCAGGAAGGCAAACTTCTACCGACATTGACAGCTACAGTCATGGCAGAGCAGGGTGCCTGTAGGCTCACCAGTCGTACTTACCGTAACAAGGGACAAGTCACTGCAGTAGAATTTCTACAACCACAGCAATAAATTCAGTAGCTGCAGTTGCATCTTTTCCTTGCCAGTTTCATTTAGCAAGCCGCTGATTGAGGAGGAGAGAAATGGAACCAAGACGGAAAGGCCAACTCGACATTTGGTCAGTTGGAAGCTGAAACAGACCGCAGGGAAGATCAGTGAGCATCTTTCTGAGTGTTCTCTGGGATGAAGGTTTGTTGGCCACGTATTTATTCCTGTGATTGGAATTTTGGTGAAGGCTTCACATTGAGGTATCACTAAACGAAACTGTAGTCTGGAAGGAAAAGATTCGTGTGGATAATAAAATATTTGATTTTCTTTGGCGGATGTGCTGAATGAACAATAACGAATCTTGGCGTGGCCTGCCATTCATTGCCTTTATTTATTTTAAGTATTTAAAAAGTGAAAAGAGACATTATCCCTTTTTTTGGCTTCGGAGATAGATTCCCATTTCTCTGGCAAGAACTTCAACTACCTACACGTTTGGCAAATTCTTAATTAGTGTACATTGGAAAATAATTTGTGGCTTGCCCTTTAAATTGTTGCAATTTGAAACCACAAATCCAATTAGTCAGAAAGACACAAGAGACCGCATGTGCTGGAATATTATGTGGAACACAAATAACTTATTGGGCCAGGCAGCATCTCTGGAGGACATGGACAGGTGACGGTTCCGGTCGGTTCCCTTCTTCTGACTCAGACTTTGTGTTCAATCCAATCAGTCATTTATTTTCAGATGATTCTGTGTCCTTTTTACTAACTCACTTGTCTGATTTGAGCCACATAGAGGGTTTCTCGTTAACGTTCTGATAGATTTAACAGTCCTGAACACATTTCCATTGCTATCAACAATATTTGGTAGGAAAGGACTGCAGATGCTGGTTTAAATCGAAGATAGATTCAAAATGCTGGAGTAACTCAGAGGGACAGGCAACATCTTTGGAGAGAAGAATGGATGACGTTTCGGGTCGAGACCCTTCTTCAGAACGGAACCAAAATGTCATCTGTCCCGCTGAGTTACTGCAGCATTTTGTGTCTATCTTTGGTGTAAACCAGCATCTGCATTTCTTTCCTCCACTAAATGTCAAGTGGAAGATGGGAGACCAACCAACAAGGCATTGGAGTTATCGAGTCCAGGGAAGAGTTTCAGCCACATATGAATGGAGGTGGGACCTTGCCCTTAAGGCAAGAGATAAATAAAGTTCATTGAAGTTGAAGATAGCATTGAGGAAAGCACATGTTACTGATGCTTGAAGAAAGGAGGTGCGCGTTGTGTTTGTTAAATATAAAAAAAGGCTTACCAAGCAACGTAGGACAAGGATAGGCCGCTAGTTACTTGAGGCTGATCCATTGATTGATTAATCTTGGTCTCGGCTCCGGGTTCCTGAATTTGGTGGCAATGTGCTTTAAAAGTTTTGTATCTTCTGCTTTCTGGGGGGGGGGTCCTTGATTATGTTTTGTTGTTGATGATATGATAATTATAAGTTCATGAATCATGACAGCAGAATTAGGTCATTCAGCCCACCGAGTCTACTCCGCCGTTCAATCATGGCTTTCTCTCTTCTCAAACCCATTCTCCTGCCATCTCTCATAAAACCCTTGACACCCGTACTAATCAAGAATCTGTCAATCTCCGCCTTAAAAATGGCCATTGACGGCCACCACAGCCATGTGTGGCAATGAATTCCACAGATTCACCACCTTCTGACAACAGAAAGTCCTCCTCATCTCCTTTCTAAAGGTACATCCTTTTATTCTGAGGCTGTGGTCTCTGGTCCAAGACTCCCCCACCTGTGGAAACATCCTCTCCACATCCACTCTATCCAGGCTTTTCACTATTCGGTAAGTTTCTATTCAATAGACAATAGGTGCAGGAGTAGGCCATTCGGCCCTTCGAGCCAGCACCGCCATTCAATGTGATCATGGCTGATCATCCCCAATCAGTATCCCGTTCCTGCCTTCTCCTCATATCCCCTGACTCCACTATCTTTAAGAGCCCTATCTAGCTCTCTGTTGAAAGTATCCAGAGAACCTGCCTCCACCGCCCTCTGAGGCAGAGAATTCCACAGACTCACAACTCTCTGTGAGAAAAAGTGTTTCCTCGTCTCCGTATTGATTAAGTACTCTTGACTCTCTAGGGTATTGTTTTCTTATCATTCACACATGGAAGGGAGCTGTTGCTTCTCAAAAGCAATGTGAGCAAAAGCAATACCTTTGAATTTGGAAATGGTCGGAAAAGCAAACCAATCTGTGTCACCCCTTTGGACCTGTTCACCTTAACAAATCTTGTTGTATCTTTAGATCCACCGGAGTAAGAATAAGTGGAAGTTTCACCTGAAGGACGGGATCATGAACCTTAACGGGAGAGATTATGTTTTTTCCAAAGCTATCGGAGATGCAGAGTGGTAAGAATTCAGATCTTCTTGAGATGAAAGAACAGGCTTATTGGACTGGACAAATGTGCACTTAAACTGGAGAATGAAGCCTGCAAGTGAACAGAACTACTGGAATCCAAGCTACTGAGTTGTACACTACATTACGTGGGGAAAAGCCTTGCCACTGAAATGGCTAACATTTTACAAAGAGACAAAGAACAGTGTGCTTAACTATCAGTCATACCATAATATAGTCACTGCTTGCTGATTGATGAATGCGTCTACAGAGCTAACGAGTTTACAAGCTCCAAGACTCTTCCAAGGAGAAAGCATTTAGAGGACCTGGTCACTGTGCTTTGTGCTAAGTGCTGTCATTTGAACTGCATAGTATATAAAAAAATAAGAACATTCTTCTTTTATAGGGGGAGGTTTATAGCTGGGGAGACAAAAATCTTGTAAATTCAAATCCCTTCACTGGTATAGTGATTGAATAACTTTCAGAGCCAGGACCAATGTATCATTAAGGTGTAGCAATGGCTGATATATTTTAAAAACTAAAACAAAGTTGATAGATGACTTTGAATTGCAAACAGTTTGATAAACCTAGACATGTATTCTGTTTACCTTTTTTATGCTGTGATTTTATTACGGTATGCAATATAGTTGAGACAGACTCTTCTAACCTATCGTTTCCACACCATACCTGTGATAATTTTCAAAGTCAGCCCGATCCCTGAGGCTGAACACACCAAATTGTGCTCTTATATCGTGCTGTTATCAAGTGTTCCTTTTGCAGGCATGTTTCATAGTTTAATTTTCTCCACGTGGCACATTAAACTGTAGATCAGTGCGCAGCCTAATCTTAATTGACGAATTTTATTTTGGACTGCCACAATAAGTTTGAATAGAAATCATCATTCCTTATAATTTTCTTTCCTCTTTGTTTTATTCCCTTCCTCACCCCCTGCCCCCCCCTCTCCCCCCGCCCTTTCCCTCCTATCTGTTTTATATAATAGTTTTCTAATCTTGTGAAAGACTTTGGAATTTATGAGAAAAGTGAGGGGATTTACCTTTTTAAAATGACGAGAGCGACATCACTTTTAGCCGTGTTTTCAACAGAGACAGTATTATGTGATTAGTGGGATGATTGTGTGCGGGGAGGAAGGAAGTGGCAATGTTTGCACATGGAGTGGTGGAGCGTGCGACAAAGGTGAGCGCCTTTTTAAAAGAGAAAGATAATTTGCTTTGAGACAAAAACCAGCCATTTACAAGTTTTTGCTTTTTTCTTTAAAAAAAAGTGATAAAACAAAAAGGCCTGTACACACGGCGGGTTGGGGGGAAAGAGAAGGAACAATTTAAAATAGCTGATCTCTTTTCTAACAGCTTCTTAGTCAACTGGTGTTGTACATAAGTGTAAGAGGGAAATCTATTTATTATGTTTGTATAATTCATCTTGTACCATTTAAATCAAGGTTCTTAATAAAATAAAGTCATCTTTGTTTAAGGCCCTGCTTGTAAGACAGAGAACTTAGTATTTTCTTGTTCTAAGATCTATTTTAAGTTACTTAAAAGTATTTTGCCTTTGCAAAAAAAAAAAAAATAATAATTAAAAACGCCCTTAAAGTTTGTGTTTATTCCTTTTAATTTACAATATTTTATGTAATTTCTCTGGGGGGAAAAAGAAGTTGCATTATTAAAATGTATCTCTCGTTTCCCTGATCATTGTAGGTTTCAAATCAGATTAATGTTCAGAAGTGGAAGGGAGGTAGATGTATATATGTATATGCTTAACCCCAGCTTCAACATTTTAAACTGAGTGAGAATGAATACTTTGTTATAATTTATATTTTTTATTTCAAATATATTGTGAATCTCTCAAATTGGACAATTCATTGTACAAAAATTAAAATTTCACTATTTGTATTGCTTTGAACAGAGTATTTTAACTTTCATTGAGCCAAGCTGGCCATAAATCTCTGCATTCTCCAATGACTAATGTGATCTACCTACTGTTAACCAGGAACCAATCTCAAGGTAGATCGCAGATTCAAGGTGATCATAATAATTTTGTTTCAAAATGGAGGAAATTGGCGGTGATCCATTCTAATCACTCCCTGGTGAAGTAGGGAAGTCCTGCTAGACTTCACTTTAGACCAGAGATACTGCGCGGAAACAGGGCCTTTTTGGTTCACCGAGTCCGCGCTGTACAATACACTAGCCCTATCCTACGCACTAGGGACAATTTACAATTTTACTGAAGCCAATTGACCGACAGACTTGTACGTCTTTGGAGTGTGGGAGGAAACGGGAGCACCCAGAGAAAACCCACGTAGGTCACGGGGAGAACGTACAAACAGCGCCCGTAGTCGGGATCGAACCCGGGTGTCTGGCACTGTGAGGCAGCAACTCCACCACTGTGCCGCCCAAAATGAGTAAATCACAAAGGAAGTCATAATTGTTTTCCATTCCTAGTTCTGACATGTACTTACCTGAAAAAGGGAAAGTATGAGTAGTTGTGAAGAATGTTTCGGGACATCAAGGATGAAGGAATGCCCGATATGAATAAGTCATATAATCATATAGCACAGAAAGAAAAGCCCTCTTCACAGGTCTCATGCTGACCGTGATGCCCCATCTACGTTAGTCCGATTTGAATAGATGAAACCGAGTTCCAAAGAATGCCATAGATACCTTTGAACTTTTTGATTTTAAAATTCTTGGCTCTTACCATGTTGAATTACTGCCTCTCAATTGTAGATGATGTAAATGAATTGAAAATTTATTTGCCCATTATCAAAAACTAGATACGATTACTTTCCTCTAAATTTCAGTTCTCAGAATTGAGGTAAGTATATATCATGAGTGTTATGAAAATTTAAGAAACTGATTGAATGAATTGTGAAGTTGGCCAGTGTGAACATGGAACAGTATAAGCACAAGAACAGGCACTTCATTCCAACATATTTGTGTTGAACAAGTTCTTATCTGTCTGCGCATGATTCATATCCCTCTCTTCCCTGCATATCCGTGTGCCTATCTAAAAGCCTCTTAAACGCCACTGTCATATTTGCCTCCACCAACACACCTGGCACCCATTCCACCCTCCTGTGTTTAAAAAACTTGCCTTAAACTTTAAACTGTGCCCCTCTCACCTTAAGGTTGGAGAATAAATGTTGACTATGATACCAGGTGAAATTCCCTGCTGGTTCAAATAGTGCGGTGGGACCTGGGAGCTAGTACTCCAGGTCTGCTCTAATAATACGATTCTATTTGGACGGGTGCATGGAAAGAAAACATTTAGAGGGATATGGGCCAAATGGGACTAACTTAGATGGGGTGCCTTGGTTGAGTTGGGTTAGAGGGGCTGTTCCCGTGCTGTTTGACTCCATGACTACTAAGCCCATAGGCAACTGGGTGCACCAGTGTGGCCGCTATCGTTCCCCCTATTGCGGAATAAAGTTCAGTGCTGTGCAGAGGATTCCACTGGAAGTGTTTCCTGAGGAACTCTGTCTGGCGGGAGCTAGGCCTTTCACCTGATCGTCTTGGGTGGGATCTAAATCAGACATGAACGGTCAGTGCGTTGCGTATTCTCACACAAAGGTAGTTTGTGAGAACTACAAACATTCTCTTTGGGATTCTAATTTACATGCAAATAAAACTGGCAACACTTGCATGCAAATCGCATCCCCCAGTCATGCCTGGCTTTAAGTTTAGCTTAGAGATACAGTGTGGTAACAGGCCTTTTGGCTCATCGAGTCTGCGCTGACCAGCCATCACCCGTATACTTGTTCTATCCTACACACGGGATAATGCGCAGAAGCCAATTAACCTACAAATCAGCACGTCTTTGAGATGTGGTGGCGCAGCAACGGCTGCCTCGCCAACAGTCTGTCTTGTCCTTTTCTTCCTTTGTTGTTTTTTAGTATGTGTTAAATGTATGTTTTAGTGTTCTTCAGCTTTGTTTTATGTGGGGGGGGGGGGGTTTGGGGGAAACTTTTTAAAATCTCTTACCTCGACGGAGATGCGATTATTTTTTTCCGTATTGTATCTCCGTCCGCACTGCGGCCTAACATCGTGGAGCCGGCGGCCTCTTGCTGGGGATCTACTTTGGGAGCTCCAACCATGGGAGCCTGCGGACCTAACATCGTGGCGCTGGCGGTCCCTGTCGGGGATCGACCTCGGAGCTCCAACCGCGGGAGCCTGCGGACTTTAACATCGTGGAGCTCGTGGTCCCTGGTTGGGGACCGACTTCAGGAGCTCCAAGCCACAGGATCTTCGATCGCCCCGAAGCGGGAGCTTCGACCGCCCCGAATGCAGATGGTTCGACTGCCCCGAATGCAGATGGTTCGACTGCCCCGACCACCGGAGAATAAAGAGGAAGGAAGATTAGACTTTATTGCCTTCCATCACAGTGAGGAATGTGGGGAATCCGCTGTGGTGGATGTTTATGTTAGCTTCTATGTAGTTGTGTGTCTTGTTGCTTTTTTTTAGTATGTCTGTATGGTAAATCAAATTTCACTGTACCTTAATTGGTACACGTGACAATAAAGTACAGACAGCACGACAGACAGCGCCCATCGTCAGAATTGAACCCGGGTCTCTGGCACTATTAGCCACCGTGCAGCCAGAAGGTCTTCAGACTTGCTGGGTGAATATTGTTACGGGTCTGTCCCACTGTACGAGGTAATTCAAGAGTTCTCCCGAGTTTTCCCCTGATTCGGAGAATGTCCGTAGAGGGTCCATAGGAGCTCGTGAATGCCTCGTAGTGGCTCGTAATGCTAACGGCGGGTACTCAGGAAATCCGATAAACTCGTGACGTTTTTTCAACACTGAAAAATACTCGTGATGATATTTTTTTTAACCTTTTACTCGTACGAACCGCTACGAGACATCCAGGAACTCCTACGGACCCGCTATGGACATTCTCCGAGTTAGAATCGGGAATCTCGGGAGAACTCTTGAATTACCTCGTACAGTGGGGCAGGGGATTTTAGTGTTGTTGTGGTGGACAGTGAGTCATAGATCACAAAAACAGGCTCTTTGGCCCAACCTGTCCATGCCAGCAATGATACTCAATCTAAATTGGTCTCATTTGCCTGCGTTTGGCCCACATCCTTCTAAACCTTTCCTATCCATGCAAGTGTTGTGCATGGCATTGAATTCCATCTGTTTATATGTGGAAATTTCTTTTTGAATGATATATTGTAGAAAATCATGTTTGAACCCTGTTAAACACTAGTTCAGCACACAATTCTGCTTGATGTTACCTGGTGCACCTGGGAATAAGAGATACAAGGAGCTGCAGATGCTGGAAATGAGCTGGAACAACGTGCAGGAGGAACTGTGCAGGTCAAGTTCAGAAGAAGAGTCCGGACATGAAACGTCTGTCTATTCCCTCTGCAGATGCTGCCTGGCCAACTGACTTGCTTCAGCACCTTGTGTTTTACACCTCAGAGTGATCTCTCTTGTTCTGCCTCTGCCAAGGGTACAGGGGATTTAGCTATTACCCATTCTTCAGACCCAAAGCTATGAAGTGAATACCAGCAATGTCTATACATGTGGAGGGCCACCACTACACAACTCCAGAGTAACTTGGCCCACCCAAGCCACTCCTTAACTCAGCAAAGATTGGGAATTGACTCTTGGAGCCTCTGTAGGTTTGAGTTTAGTTTATTGTCACGTGTACCGAGGTACAGTGAAAAGCTTTTGTTGCGTGCTAACCAAAAGTCAGCAGAAAGACAATGCATGAGCACAATCGATCCATTTACAGTGTACAGATACATGATAAGGGAATAACGTTTAGTGCAAGGTAAAGCTAGGAAAGTCCGATCAAGGATAGTCCGAGGGTCACCAAAGAGATAGATAGTAGTTCAGCACTGCTCTCTGGTTGTGGTAGAATGATTCAGGTGCCTGATAACAGCTGGGAAGAAACTGTCCCTGAATCTGGAGGTGTGTGTTTACACACTTCTATACCTTTTGCCCGATGTGAGGGAGTGGCCAGGGTGCGACACGTCCTTGATTATGTTGCTGGCCTTGCCGAGGCAGCGTGAGGTATAAATGGAGTCGATATGATGGTTCAGTTCTCGTAACAGCTGGAAAGAAACTCCCCGTGCATTTTCACACCTCTTGCTTGATGGGAGAAGAGGGAGCGGCTGGGGGTGCGACTCGTCCTTGATTATGCTGGTGGCTTTGCCGAGGCAGCGTGAGGTGTAAATAGCTGAGTTGCTGCCTTATGGGGCTGTCCCACTGTACAAGCTAATTCAAGAGTTCTCCCGAGTTTCCCCTGATTCGAACTCGGAGAATTACGGTAATAGCTGCTCGTGGGTACTCGGGGCACTCGTGGACATTTTTCAACATGTTGAAAAATCTTCACAAGCTTAACCCGTTTCCCGAGTACCTGCCGTTAGCGTTGCGAGACGTCCCGAGCACCGACGTACCTGCTACGTATATTCTACAAGCTTACCACGAGTTTGATTTTTTTTTGTAACTCGGGAGAGCTCTTGGGTAAACTCGTATAGTGGGACAGCCCCATTACAGCGCCACAGACCCAGGTTCGATCCTGACTACGGGTGCTGTCTGTACAGAGTTCTCCCCGTGTCCTGCACGGGTTTTCTCCGAGAACTTTGGTTTCCTTCCATGCTCTAAAGACGTACAGGTCTGCAGGTTAATTAACTTGGTGTAAATTATCCCCAGTGTAGTATAGTGTTAGTGTGTGGGGATCGCTGGTCTGTTCGGGCTCAGTGGGTTGAAGAGCCTGCTTCCACACTGTATCTCTAAACTAAACTCAAACTAAATGTCACTGGGCAACTTACGAATCAGGCAAGCTTTCATCAATGTGATGACTTTCACTACCTTGGAGATGTCCCCAAATGCCAACTAAGTACTTTGAACCATTGTGGTAAAAAGGAACTGCAGATGCTGGTTTACCAAGGAATGGCACAAAATGCTGGAGCAACTCAACGGGTCAGGCAGCATCCCTGGAGAATATGGAAAGGTGAAATTTCAGATCCGGGTAAGGGTGCCGACCCAAGAAGTCACCTATCCATGTTCTCCAGAGATGCTGCCTGATCCGCTGAGTTACTCCAGCACTCTGTGTCTTTACTTTTAACCACTGTTGGGAGAAGTGAAGCAGCTAACCTGCAAAGCAAGCTCCTGTATATCGGCTTGTGTTAACACAACTGAGGGCAAATATTGGCGGGGGGGGGGGGGGGCACAATTGGTTAAACCGCTGCCTCACAGTGCCAGAGACCCCGGTTCAATCCTGACTTTGGGTACAGTCTGTGTGGAGTTTGCACGTTCTCCCCATGTGGGTTTCCTCCAGGTGCTCTGGTTTCCTCCCACATCCTAAAGACATGCAGGTTTGTAGGTTAATTGGCCCTAGTGGGTAAGGGGTTGAATGTGAACTAGTGTGGATGGGCTATCGATGGTTGGAATGGACTCTGTGGGCCAATGGCCCTGTTTCCAAGCCGTATCACTGAGAACTCCTTGTTCTTCGAGATAATCCCATGGGATCTTTTGTATTCACTTTTGTTTTAATGTCCAAATTAGGCATCTCCAGCAATTCAGCCAGCACTCCGTCAGTAGGACTGAACTCGTCGCCAAGGGAACTGAAGACAAGATCTTCAGTTGCCCATTGATCTTTAAAGCAAAATTAAATTCTCAAATCAGCAAGGATATGGAAAGTAAGTAATTATGTATTAATGGCACTTGAATTTGGACTGTAGATGATGGCTGCACCATTAAATGATGGGGATATCATATTCCAGAGGTCTGCCCATAAACACACCTCACATCCCATTTACAGGCAGCTTGTAGACCTGCTGCTTCACAGTGCCAGAGACCCGGGTTCAATCCAGACCTTGGGTGCTGCTTGTGTGTGTGAAGTTTGCAAGTTCTCCCCTTGACCGCGTGGTTTTCCTCCGGGTGCTCCGGTTTCCTCACACATCCCAAAGACGTGCGAGTTTGTTGGTTATTTGTAAAACTTCCCCAGGTTCAGTTTTGAGTTTCAGTGTGGAAACAGGCCTTTCAGACCGTTGATCACCCGCATACTAGTTCCATGTTATCCCACTTTCCCAAACTGTGGGCAATTTACAGAAGCCGATTAACCTACAAACCTACACGACTTTGGGATGTGGGAGGAAGCCGGAGCACCCAGAGGAGAATTCATGCGGTCACAGGAAGAACGTGCAAACTCTGTACAGACAGCACACGTAGCCAGGTCTCTGGCGCTGTGAGACAGCAGTTTTAACGCTGAGCTACCGTGCCACACAGGTGTGCAGGGAGTAGATGCAAAAGTAGGATAACACAGAGAATTTGTGTGCAAGGCTGATCAATGGTGGGTGTGGGGATAAATGGACTGTTTCCATGCTGTATCTGTAACAAACTAAATAAAAAATGAATCCATGGCCCTGCTAATTTGTTCAATTGTATTCTAAAGTCTATTTATAAATTTACTGCTGCTTATTTCCTATAGTTGAAATATAGGAGGGCGGTGGGGTGGCGCAGCGGTAGAGTTACTGCCTCACAACGCCAGAGACCCGGGTTCAATCCTGTCCACGGGTGCTGTCTGTACAGAGTTTGTACGATCTCCCTGTGACCTGCGTGGGTTTTCACCGGGTGCTCTGGTTTCCTCCCATGCTCCAAAGACGTACAGGTTTGTAGGTTAATTGGCTTGGTATAATTGTAAATTGTCCTTAGTGTGTGTAGGATAGTATTAGTGTACGGGCTTGACCACTGGTCGGCGTGGATTCGGTGAGCTGAAGGGCCTGCTTCCACGCTGTAACGCTAAAAAAAATCCCTGGAGCCACCAATGTGGTGTGAGGCCAGTGTGCGCTGGATCAGACCCAGTTGCAGAGCAATGCCCAGATTCACTGCCGAATAAATGTCTGATGTTTATTTAATCCTTTATTGTAATATCACAAAACTAAAATACACTTAAAAACAGAATTACCACTTGATCATGGATTCAGCACTCAAAAACTGTTCTTCAAACATTTTCTTGCCGTGCAGAGTGACCAATCTAATGTTTAGAATTAGAAATGTAATCTATGTTTAATAAAGTGAACTAGAAAGTACAGTGAATAACAATTTAGTGTACAAGTTGCAGGTAGGACAAATTGTGGGATTGATTCTGATAGTTTGGTCTTGAAATAGAAAGTTATGGAACTATTATTGATGGGTCCCATCCTCACCTCGGGTGCTGTCTGTGAGGAGTTTGCCCGTTCTCCCTGTGACCGCGTGGGTTTCTTCCGGATGCTCCGGTTTCCTCCCACATCCCAAAGACGTGTGGGTTTATAAGTTTCTGTGAAATTGCCCCTGGTGTGTCGGGAATGGATGGGAAAGTGGGATAACAGAATTAATGTGAACAGCATGGACTCGTTGGCCAAAGTGTTACAGATACAGCACAGAAACAAGCCCTGTCCGCGCCGACCAGTGATCCCCGCATATTCACACTATACTACACATACTAGGGTCAATTTTTACATCTGCGGTTTCCTCCCACACTCCAAAGAATTACAGGTTTGTAAGTTAATTGGCTTGGTGTAAATGTGAAATTGTCCCTAATGTGTGTAGGGTTGTGTTAATGTGCGGGGATCGCTGGTCGGTGAGGACTTCGGTGGGCCGAAGGGCCTGTTTTCAAGCTGTATCTCTAAACTAAACCAAAAAGCAGCATGAGGAGGTTAGATAACACCTTTTCCAATGCTTGTGGTCAAAGGAATAAACCGATACAGGTCAGTTGTGACCTGAACAAATGGTGTACGAGTTGTGTGTAGTTTTTAGTTACGTTTAATTTATTATTGTCACGTGTACCGAGGTACAGTGAGAAGCTTTTGTTGCGTGCTAACCAGTCAGCGGAAAAACTATACATGATTACAATCAAGCCGCCCACAGTGTACAGATACAGGATAAAGAGAACAACTTTTAGTACAAGGTATTAAAGATAGTCTGACGGTCTCCAATGAGGTAGATGGGAGGTCAGGATCGCACTCTAGCTTGTGCAAAGACGGTTCAGTTGCCTGGTAACAGCTGGGAAGAAACTGTCCCTGAATCTGAAGGTACGCATTTTCAAACTTCTGTACCCCTTGCCTGATGGGAGAGGGGACAAGAGGGAGTGGCCAGGGTGAGACTGGTCCTTGATTATGCTGCTGTCTTTGCCAAGGCAGCATGAAGTGTAGATGGAGTCAATGGAAGGGAGGTCGGTTCGCGTGATGCACAGTCAAGAATGTATAAAGGCGGCTGAAAAGGCATCCTGTTCAGATACGGGACACATGCTGGAATCTTGCATGGAACACAAGTTGCTGGAGTAACTCAGTGGGTCAGGCAACATCTCTGGAGAGCATGGATGGACGAGGTTTCGAGTTGGGACCCTTCTTCAGTAGTTGGGTGTCTCCTCTCACCATAGAACATACGACAGTACAGGAGCAGGCTCTTCCTCCCACAATGTCCGTGCCGAACATGTTGCCAAGTTAAACTAACTTCCTCTGCCTGCACGTGATCCACATCCCTCCGTATCGAGTTACAGTAAATAATGGGAAAGCAGACACTGTTCTGACCTATCAGTCCAAAAGCAAGGCTTGCTTGCGGCAGGATGGATGGTCTGTTTGTTTGCATTGGCAGCCAGTTAGTTCAATGTCAGTTGATGCTCCTCAGGATGCCAATAGCAAGCCGCTCAGCAACCGGCGTGAGGGAGGAGCGTAACAGGGATCTGATTCCACCCTGGAAGCGGAAGTGTGCTTCCGATCGAAATTATTATCTGAATGGTATCAGATTAGGAAAAGGGAAGGTGCAACAAGACCTGGATGTTCTTGAACATCAGTCACTGAAAGTAAGCATGCAGGCACAGCAGGCGGTGGAGAAAGCAATAGACAATAGACAATAGGTGCAGTAGCAGGCCATTCGGCCCTTCGATCCAGCACCGCCATTCAATGAGATCATGGCTGAACATCCCCAATTAGAACCCCGTTCCTGCCTTCTCCCCATATCCCCTGACTCCGCTATTTTTAAGAGCCCTATCTAGCTCTCTCTTGAAAGCATCCAGAGAACCGGCCTCCACCGCCCCCTGAGGCAGAGAATTCCACAGACTCACCACTCTGTGAGAAAAAGTGTTTCCTCGTCTCTGTTCTAAATGGCTTACTCGTTATTCTTAAAATGTGGCCCCTGGTTCTGGACTCCACCGACATCGGGAACATGTTTCCTGCCTCTAGTGTGTCCAAGCCGTAACAATCTTATATGTTTCAATGAGATTGCCTCTCATCCTTCTATACTCCAGAGTGTACAAGCCCAGCTGCTCCATTCTCTCAGCATATGACAGTCCCGCCATCCCGGGAATTAACCTTGTAAACCTACGCTGCACTCCCTCAATAGCAAGAATGTCCTTCCTCAAATTGGGGGACCAAAACTGCACACAATACTCCAGGTGTGGTCTCACTAGGGCTCTGTACAACTGCAGAACAACCTCTTTGCTCCTATATTTAATTCCTCTTGTTCTAAAGGCCAACATGCCATTCGCTTTCTTCACTGCCTGCTGTACCTGCATGCTTACTTTTATAGACTGATGTACAAGGACCCCCAGATCCGTTGTACTTCCCCTTTTCCCAACTTGACGCCATTTAGATAGTAGTCTGCCTTCCTGTTTTTGCTACCAAAGCTAATGGCATGTTGACCTTGATAGCGAGAGGATTTGAGTTTAGGAGCAAGGAGGTCCTACTGCACTTGTACAGGGCCCTGGTGAGACCGCACATGGAGTATTGTGTGCAGTTTTGGTCTCCTAGTTTGAGGAAGAACATTCTTGCTATTGAGGGAGTGCAGCGTAGGTTCACCAGGTTAATTCCCAGGATGGCGGGACTGGCATATGATGAAAGAATGGAATGACTGTGCTTGTATTCACTGGAATTTAGAAGGATGAGGGGTTATCTTATAGAAACATATAAAATTGGACAGGCGAGATGCAGGAAAAATGTTCCCGATTTTGGGGGAGTCCAGAACCAGGGTCACACAGTTTAAGAATAAAGGGTAGGCCATTTAGGACTGAGAAGAGTAAAAAAGTTTTCACCTAGAGAGTTGTGAATGCAGTGGAAGCCAATTCACTGGATGTATTCAAGAGAGAGTTTGATGGAGGTCTTAGAGCTAACGGAATCAAGAGATATGGGGAAAAGGCTGGAACGGGATATTGATTCTGGATGATCAGCCATGATCACATTGAATGGCAGTGCTGTCTCGAAGGGCCAAATGGCCTACTCCTGCACCTATTGTCTATGTTTCTAATTACCTGCGTTGCTAACTTGTGGGTCAAAGGACCAGTGGTTGTGAGTTGTTTGCACACTGCAGCCTTTCAAAGGGTGGGTGAGTTTTAGGTTTTTGAGATACAGTGTGGAAACAGGCCCTTCGGCCTACCAAGTCCGTGCCGACCAACGATCACGTGTACACTAGTTCTATCCAACACACTAGGGACAATTCACAGAAGCCAATTAACATACAAAGCTGCACGTTTTTGGAGCGTGGGGGAAATCCGGAGCACCCGGAGAAAACCCATGCGGTCACAGGGAGAACGTGCAAACTCCATACAGACAGCACCTGCAGTCAGGATCAAACCTAGGTCTCTGCCGCTGTAAGGCAGCAACTCTACCGCTGCGCCACCGTGCCGCCTGAGTTCTGAGCAGTCTTCAGGTTTAGTTTAAATTAGAGATAGGGCATGGAAACAGGCCATTCGGCCCATCGAGTCCACACTGACCATCCATCACCTGTTCACACCAGTTCTATGTTATCCCACTTTCTCATCCACTCCCTACACCCTCGGGCCAATTTAAAAAAAGCCAATGAACCTACAAACCCGCACGTCTTTGGAACATGGAAGGAAACCGGAGCATCTGGAGAAAACGGTTTGGGTTTATTTTTATCACATGTACCGAGGTACAGTGAAGAGTTTTGTTTCGCTTGCTATCCAAATAAATCAGATCTAACATATAATCAGTTCAAACTCAATAGGTGGAGCAAAGTGGGAGCAGAATATGGTTCGCAGCATTGTAGTGTATCAGTGACAAAGTCCAATGTCCACAATGGGGCAGAGGTGAATCAGACAGTACCCTGGCTTAGGAGCCTGATAAGAAGGTGTTCCTGAGACCTATAGTGTGTGCTTTCAAACTTTTGTACCTTACACAGAACGGTTTCTGGACTTCCAGGGTGATGACAAGGGAAGAATTAGTCTTAGCTGCCAACATCATTTGATAATTTCCCCAAGAATTAAGAGATGAGAAAGAATGTGTCTGTTTGATGCAAATTACGTTGGAATAGAAGATCTTGTAGATCTTTATGCCGGTACAGCTGGTAGTGCAGCTGCCTTACAGCGCCAGAGTTTGATCCTGACCTCAGGTGCTTTGTGTGGAGTTTGCACGTTCACCCTGTGACCGTGTGGGTTTCCTCCAGTTTCTTCCCACGTCCCAAAGACGTGCGCGTTTGTAGGTTAATTGACCTGTGTAAAATTGCCCCTCGTGTGTAGGGAGTGGATGCGAAAGTGGGATAACATGGAACTCGTGTGAACGGGTGATGGATGTCCTCTCAGCCAAAGTCACTGAAATCAATGATGAAAGCAATAGAACACAGTACAGCACAGGAACAGGCACTTCAGCCCACAATGTCTGTGCCGAACACGACGCCAAGACTGAGGTTTAGTCACTGATCTCAGCGAATATGATTGAAATAATTAGTCTTACCTGCCAATTAAACCAATCTCCTCTACCTGCACAATCTCCATTCCCTGCATATCCATGTACCTATCTAAAAGTCTCTTAAACACCACTATTGTATCTGCCTCCACCCTCACCCCTGACAGCGCGTTCCAGGCACCCACCACTCTCTGTGTAAAGAACTTGCCCCGCACATCTCCTTTAAACTTTCCCCCCTCACCTTAAAGCTGCACCCTCTAGTCCTTGACATATCCACTCTGGGGCAAAAAGTTCTGACTCTCTACCCTATCTGTGCCTCATCCTAGGTTAAATAGAATCAGTGTTGTGTTGTGGGGTTGTAAAAACAGTCTGGGATTCCTCGATCTACTCGATGAATACACTTTCCCCTTGGGCCAATGTTGATGACCCACGTCAATAGGTGAACTGGATCAACTCACAGCTCAACAGGCCAGTTGGACCAATGCCAAGTTGGGACAATTGCCCCCTTTGGTAAAAATACAAATATTAACACTAAGGTAGACAAAAATGCTGGAGAAACTCAGCGGGTGCGGCAGCATCTATGGAGCGAAGAAAATAGGCGACGTTTCCTTCGCTCCATAGATGTTGCCTCACCCGTTGAGTTTCTCCAGCTTTTTTATCCTCCTTCGATTTTCCAGCATCTGCAGTTCCTTCTTGAACATTAATACTAATGTTAATAATTCCACTGCAGTTCGCTCAGTGGCTGGTTAAACGGCCACTTCTGACAATAGGGCCTGAGGTGAAAGTTGTGTAGGAAACAATTGCAGAGTTAGAAGATAGATACAGAATACTGGAGTCACTCAGCGAGTCAGGCAGCATCTCTGGAGGAAAGGAATAGGTGACATCTCAGGTAGAGACCCTTCTTCAGACCCTCTTTGCAAGAGGCAGGGTGGGAAGGAGACTAGTCCAGTTAACTGGGAGTCGATAGGTTTGCAATAGACATTAGTCAATAGTGCATGTCCTGTGATGGAGACGGTGAGATCAAGACGGTGAGATCAAGGGGATGGTGGTGACTGAGATAGTCCAGGGGAATTTGAGGGGCAGGGTGGAGGTTCAATGAAGTCCATGAGTTCCACATGGGTGCAGGAGGTAGCCCCGATGCAGTCGTCAATGTAGCTGAGATATAGAGTTGGGGGATGGGGCCAGTGTACTGCTGGAACAGCAACATACTGGCTTCGCCAAGATGCGGCACAGAACGCCACAGGTGACCCTTCTTCCCTGTGATTATCAAACTACAACTCCTCCCCCTTCTGTCGTAGGGTAGACTGACTGACTCCCCTTCCCTCACCCCTCCCCCCCATCCCAAATCTTTGCACATCCCCAATCCACTCATCACTTTTTCATGTATCTTGTGTTTTCATGACTATGGGCAGAACAATTTCCCTCCTGTGATAAATAAAGTTAGATCGTACTGTATCGTATTGGACCAGGGACCATGAAGGAGGGTCCTGGTTCGTAACATCACCTATTCCTTTTCTCCAGAGATGCTGCCTGACCCGCTGAGTTACTCCGGCACTCTGGGTCTAACCGAGGTCAGAGTTCACTCACTCGCCAGTCTCGGGGTGGGGGGGCTGCTGCTGCTGCTGCTACTGCCGGCCGGCGGTTGCCACGGAGACAGCGGGGGCCGCAGCCGAGGCCGGCGGTGGTGGCGGTGTCGCCGCAGGAGGAGCTGCTCTTCCTCCCGGTGAGGGTCTGTCCCCGGTACAACTGCGCCCGCCGCCGGCACAGCCCCACCTTGCTCAGCAGCACCAGAGCGTCACGGCGGAAGGCGGTGGTGAAGAGCCCGTAGAGGAAGGGGTTGGCGCAGGAGTTGAGGGGGTAGAAGAGGACCAGCAGGATCTTGGAGTTGGTGACGGTGATCAGGGGTTTGCTCAGGATGGCCGACAGGGCGTAGAAGGAGATGGGGGCCAGGCAGGCGAAGTCGGTGAAGATCAGGACGGCCATCTTCTTGGCCATCTTGGCGTCTTTGCCCCCGGCCTTGGGGCGGGGGCTCCGGATGGCCGCGTAGATCCGGACGTAGCAGCCGCACACGATGAGGAAGGCGGCGACGTTGAGCAGCAGCACGGTCACCACGTAGGAGCGGGCGGGCAGGCTGTCCGTGTCCATGGGCAGGCAGATGCTGACCTTGACGTAGCTGCTGACCCCCAGGACGGGCAAGAGGGCCAGGGCGAAGCAAGCCAGCCAACCGCCGGCCATGACCAGCGCCGCCTGCCGCCGCCGGATCTTGCGGTCCAGGCGCAGGGCGAAGCGGATGGCGTGCCACCTCTCCGCCGTGATCGCGGTCAGCGTGTACACGGACAGCTCGCTGGCGAAGACGCTGAAGAAGCCGGCCGAGCGGCAACCCGGCCCCGTCTGCCAGTCGATAGCGTGGTTGTAGTACTCGCCGCGGGTGTACAGGTCGACCGAGGCGATCTGCAGGAGGTAGACGCCCATGCACAGGTCTGCAAAGGCCAGGTTGCACATCAGGAACCGGGGCACGGTCAGCTTGTAGCGGCTGGTCAGCAGGATGACCAGGACGGCGATGTTCCCCAGGATGGCCAGCGGGCTGACCAACCAAACCATCACCCGTAACGAGTCGTAGCCCATGATGTCCTCGCAAGGGTTGAACTCGTCCGGTTCTGGCCGGCAAACTATCTCCTCGCTCCCCCCGCACACCACATAGTCATAGTGGCTGTCCAAGGCTTGCACTTGGTCCACCTGAGGGTTCTTCAGCTCCTGACCAAAGCCAAAGTCTCCGTCCCCTTGCTCTTCGAAGAAGACGTAGTAGTGGGAGTTGCTGAGGACATCCCGGCGCTGCAAGGCTTGGTCGGGGTCGCGGTCATCCGCTCCGTCCTCCGTGTAGTCTTGGTTGTGCAAAGCGCGGGACCTTCTCCCCCCGAGACCACGGGCCAAGGTCTGGTTGCACATCACTGACTCCAGGAACCTGGAGGGGAAACTGGGGACCAGGGATCATAACGTCATAAGTGATAGGAGTAGAATTAGGCCATTCGGCCCATCACACCTACTCCGCCATTCAATCATGGCTGGTCTATCTCTCCATCCCATCCCCATTCTGCCTTCTCCCCATAACCTCTGTACTAATCAAGAATCTATCTATCTCCGCCTTAAAAATATCCACTGTCATGGCCTCCATGCCCTGTTGTGGCAAAGAATTCCACAGATTCACCACCCTCTGACTAAAGAAATATTTCCTCATCTCCTTCCTAAAAGAACGTCCTTTAATTCTGAGGCTATGACCTCTATTCCTAGCCTCTCCCACTAGTGGACACATCTCCACATCCACTCAATCCAAGCCTATCATTATTCTGTATGTTTCAATGAGGGCCCCCCCCCCCCCTAATTCTTCTAAACTCCAGCGAGTACAGGCCCAGTGCCGTCAAACGCTCATCGTATGTTAACCCACTCATTCCCGGGATCATTCTTGTAAACCTCCTCTGGACCCTCTACAGAGCCAGTACATCCTTCCTCAGATATGGTGCCCAGAATTGCTTACAAGAGATCCTTGTTTGTCTGCGATACCCAACCCCCTGGGCAGTTTTGGAAGCAATCAGTTGATGGGGCAATTAAACATAGAACAGTACAGCGCAAGAACTGGCCCTTCGGCCCGCAATGACTGTGCTGAACATGATATCAAGACCAAGTCTCTCTGTTTAGTTTATTGTCACGTTTACAGAGTTACAGTGAAATTAGTTCAGCACTGCTCTCTGGCTGTGGTTCAGTTGCCTGATAACAGCTGGGAAGAAACTCCCTGAATCTGGAGGTGTGTGTTTTCACACTTCTGTACTTCTTGCCTGATGGGAGAGGGCAGAAGAGGGTGTGACCGGGGTGGGACTGGTCCTCGATTATGCTGCTGGCCTTGGCAAGGTACAGTGAGAAGTGTAGCTGGAGTCAATCCCTCCATATCCATGTGCCTATCGCCCATAGTGTGGTCATGTGTGTGACGAAAAAAGATGGAAAAATTGTGGAATTCATCTCTTAATTCTGAAAGCATCACAGGTATATTGTTTTGTCTATCATTTTGGTAAACCTCCTCTGCAATCTTTCCAAAACTTTCTTCCCGTAATGGGGTGACCAGAACAGTTTTTTCCAAGAGGAATACTCCAAGAGGGCAAGACATAATTCGATTGACTTTTGGATAGCAAGGGAATCTAAAGGTTCAGGGATTGGATGGAAAGATGACCACTCAGGTCAAAGGTCACCCAGGACACGCTATGGAGGTCCCTGAACCTTGCAGACGAGTAGAACATGCCAGTTCGAGTCATAAGATCATAAGACATAGGAGCCGAATTAGGCCATTCGGCCTATGGAGACTGCTCCACCATTCAATCATGGCTCACCTATCGTGCCCTCTCAACCCCCTTCTCCCCGTGACCTTTGATGCCCTTATCATTCAAGAACCGAACAATTTCCGCTTTAAAAATACCCATTGACTTGGCCTCCACAGCCGTCTGTGGCAATGAATTCCACAGATTCACCACCCTCTGGCTAAAGAAATTCCTCCTCATCTTCATTATGAAGGCACATCCTTTTATCTTGAGGCTGTGCTCTCTGGTCCTAGAATCTCCCACTATTGGATACATCCTCTCCACATCCACTCCATCTAGGTCATAGAGCCATATGGGGGGGGGGGGGGGGGGTTACACACACACATTGACTCTCACCCCTGGTTCTTCTTCCAGTTCTTAAAGGCGCAGCAATGGCTCGGGTAGGTGAGGTCAGCTCTTGTCAGGTGCAGGAAGGTCTTCAGAGGAGGCAGCTTCTTCAAGGTCCAAGTGTTCTTGGCCATTAGTTCCTTCAAGGGTTCCAGGCCTTTGGTCGGGAGGGAGTGCACGCTGGTCTGGGACACATCTCTGGAGTGAGGCCGCGGGGGGCAGCGGCAGGAAGAGGAAGAAGAGGTCACTGTCAGAAATAGTATTTATTGTCATAGAAAACCCATACTACAAATGATTATTGTACTATATTATCAATAAATAAGAAATAATTGTCAGTAATAGTATTAATAGACCGCGTGGGTTTTCTCCGGGTGCTCCGGTTTCCTCCCACATTCCAAAGACGTGCAGGTTTGTAGGTTAATTGATTTCTGTAAATTGTCGTTAGTGTGCAGTATGGGTGGAGTGATTGCTGGTCGGCGGTGGGCCAAAGAAGCATGTTTCCACGTTGGATTTCCAAAGTGTAAACTAAGTCGGCAAACTTCGTCCAAAGCTCCCAAACTTGGATGTTTGGCCCCGATTCTGTCCGGATGGCCACGTGCCTTGTGTAGGACCTCACTCAGTCTTAAACCACAATGACCTATCCCACCCTCTGCCATTGTGGAGGCAGTGACTGGAGGCTACTTACAGCAGCGTGGGACCGCTCAAGACACCAGCGAAGACATCCTCACTGAAGGACGACAGCAGCTTATTCTTGTGCAGGTATCTGTCAAAGACAACAAACTTCATGCCAATCATCATTTTGACAAATCTAGATTTAGACTCAATAGCCAATAGACAATAGGTGCAGGAGTAGGCCATTCGGCCCTTCGAGCCAGAACCGTCATTCAATGTGATCATGACTGATCATCCCCAATCAGTACCCCATTCCTGCCTTCTCCCCATATCCCCTGACTCCGCTATCTTTAAGAGCCCTATCTAGCTCTCTCTTGAAAGTATCCAGAGAACCGGCCTCCACCACTGAGGCAGAGAATTCCGCAGACTCACAACTCTCTGTGTGAAAAAGTGTTTCCTCGTCTCCGTTCTAAATGGCTTACCCTATTTTCTTAAACTGTGGCCCCTGGTTCTGGACTCCCCCAACATCGGGAACATTATATAGCGTTACATAGCATAGACACACGCCCTTTGGCCCAACATGTTCATTCCTCTTCAAAACTGGCCATTCATCAAGGGCGCCAATACCATTAAATTATGGGAGGCGTAGATAGGGTAGGCATTCGGAACCTTTTTTCCAGGATGGAAATAAGAAAGACTACGGGGCATATTTTTGTTTAGTTTAGAGATTACAGCGCGGAAATGGGCCCTTCGGCCCACCGATTCCGGGCTGACCAGCGGTCACCTGCACACTAACACTATCCTACACGCACTAGGGACAATTTCCAACTTTTACCGAAGCCAATTAACCTACAAACCCATACGTCTTTGGTGTGTGGGAGGAAACTAGAGCGCCCAGAGAAAAACCACGCAGGTCACGGGGAGAACGTGCAAACTCCGTACAGACAGCGCCGTGTTCAGGATGGAACCCGGGTCTCTGGCGCTGTAAGGCAGCACCACCGACGGTTCTGATAAACATCAATAAACTGGAAGGCAAGGAATGCTGGGGAACTTATTCTGTAATCTGCCAATGACACAGAACTCGGAAATGTAGAAAACGAGAGGAAAAACATTCCCAGACATCGAGAGGAAAAATACAGGCAGCAGAACGTGGGAGATTAAATCAGCACGGAAAAATGTGAGGAGGTAGACGTCGGGTCAGCCAAACTGGTACCATGTTTAACGGGGGAGACAGGAAGATATTGGAGACATCTAACTAGTCAAAATGGCGACTCTGTATACCGTCGCAGTGCGTAGGATAGTGTAAGTGTGCGGGGATCGGTGGTCGGCGTGGACCCGGTGGGCCGAAGGGCCTGTTTCCACACTGTATCTCTAAAGTAAACTAAATTAGCTTCCTTCCCTGATGGACAATCCTGATCCAGATGGGCTTCTACAACCCAAAGGTATGAACATTGAATTCTCCAATTGTAGATAACCACATAACCCTTCCCTTCTTCCTCCACATAACTCCCTCTCACTTCTTCCCCCCTTTCCCCTGTGCCCCACCTAATCTCGTACCTATTTCTCCCTTCCCCCTCCATCTCCGTCAACATTCCTTCCTCTAGCTTCACAATTCACAGCTCTTCAATCCTTTTGCCTCATAGGAACATAGAAACATAGAAAATAGGTGCAGGAGAAGGCCATTCGGCCCTTCGAGCCAGCACCGCCATTCATTGTGATCATGGCTGATCGTCCCCTATCAATAACCCGTGCCTGCCTTCTCCCAATATCCCTTGACTCCACTAGCCCCTAGAGCTCTATCTAACTCTCTCTTAAATCCATCCAGTGACTTGGCCTCCACTGCCCTCTGTGGCAGGGAATTCCATAAATTCACAACTCTCTGGGTGAAAAAGTTTTTTCTCACCTCAGTCTTAAATGACCTCCCCTTTATTCTAAGACTGTGGCCCCTGGTTCTGGACTCGCCCAACATTGGGAACATTTTTCCTGCAGCTAGGTTGTCCAGTCCTTTTATAATTTTATATGTTTCTATAAGATACCCCCTCATCCTTCTAAACTCCAGTGAATACAAAGCCCAGTCTTTTCAATCTTTCCTCGTATGACAGTCCCGCCATCCCAGGGATCAATCTCGTGAACCTACGCTGCACTGCCTCAATCACAAGGATGTCCTTCCTCAAATTAGGAGACCAAAACTGTACACAATACTCCAGATGTGGTCTCACCAGAGCCCTATACAACAGCAGAAGAACCTCTTTACTCCTATACTGAAATCCTCTTGTTATGAAGGCCAACATACCTTCAGTCTTTTCATCTCTGGCCTTTGCCCATCAAACCCCTCCTTCCCACTCAACTGTATCCACCCACACCAGGCTTTGTCCTTCCCCACCTCTCTTCCAGCTTTCTTTCCCCCACCTACAATCAGTCCAAAGATGGGTCCAGACCTGAATCGTCAACTATCCATGTTCCCCAGAGTTGCTGCCTGACCCGCCGAGTTACCGCAACGCTAGTATCAACCTATTACTTACCAGGCTTTGTCCTGCCTCTCCTTTCTTTCAGCTTTCTCTTCCCTCCCCCCTTTACAATTAGACTGAAGAAGAGGTCTCGACCCGAAGCAGCCATCTGTTCATGTTCTCCACATCAAAGTTGGCATAGTTCTAAAGGGCCTGTCCCACTGTACGAGGTAATTCAAGAGTTCTCCCGAGTTTTCCCCTGATTCGAACTCGGAGAATTTCCGTAGCGGGTCCGTAGGAGTCCGTGGATGTCTCGTAGTAGCTCGTACGAGTAAAAAGTGACAATTTTTTTCATCACGAGTATTTTTTTGCTCGTGGACATTTTTCACAGTGTTGAAAAAACGTCACGAGTTTACCGGATTTCCTGAGTACCTACCGTTAGTATTACGAGCCGCTACGGGACATCCACGAACTCCTACGGACCCGCTACGGATATTCTCCGAGTTCGAATCAGGGGAAAACTCGGGAGAACTCTTGAATTACCTCGTACAGTGGGACAGGCCCTTTAGTAGGCACTCTGAAGAAGGGTGGAGACCCGA
This sequence comes from Amblyraja radiata, assembly GCF_010909765.2. NCBI lineage: Eukaryota > Metazoa > Chordata > Chondrichthyes > Rajiformes > Rajidae > Amblyraja > Amblyraja radiata. The sequence goes on from NC_045964.1 coordinate 59,214,844, forward strand.
AACGTTACCTATTCATGTTCTCCAGAGATGCTGCCTGACCCACTGAGTTACTCCAGCACTTTAGAAAAAAAACAGTTCAGTGATTTAAGGATACCCTTTGCTGACAATAAGCTTCAGAGCTCAGCGGAGTTATTTAATTAATGGCATTCCCAGCTGTCGTACTGGGAATCCAACTCATGCCTTGGGATCATCTGTCCGTGGCTCTGGAAACACACCGCTCTATTACATTAACCATTCACTGGCAAAACTAAGCTCTGCCTATTGTTTACAGTTCACTTGCAGTATTAGGCCATTCGGCCCATCGAGTCTACTCCACCATCCAATCATGGCTGATCTATCTCTCCCTCCCAACCGCATTCTCCTGCCTTCTCCCCATAACTCCTGACACCCGTACTAATCAAGAATCTATCAATCTCCGTCTAAAAAATACCCAGTGACTTGCCCTCCACAGATTCACCACCCTCTAGTAAAGAAATTCCTCTTCTCCTTTCTAAAAATACATCCTTTAATTCTGATGCTGTGGCCTCAGGTCCTAGACTCTCCCACCAGAGGAAACATCCTCTACACATCCACTAAATTCAGACTTTTTACTATTCAGTAAGCTTCAATGAGGTCCCCCTCATCCTAAACTGCAGCGAGTAGAAAACATAGAAAAATAGGTGCAGGAGTAGGCCATTCGGCCCTTCGAGCCAGCACCGCCATTCAATGTGATCATGGCTGATTATCTAAAATCAGTACCCCGTTCCAGCTTTTTCCCCATATCCCTTGATTCCTTTAGCCCTAAGAGCTAAATCTAACTCTCTCTTGAAAACATTCAGTGAATTGGCCTCCACTGCCTTCTGTGGCACAGAATTCCACAAATTCACAACTCTCTGGTTGAAAAGGTTTTTCCTCATCGCAGTCCCAAATGGCCTACCACTTATTCTTGAACTGTGACCCCTGGCTCTGGACTTCCCCACCATCAGGAACATTTTTCCTGCATCTAGCCTGTCCAATCCTTTAAGAATTTTATGTTTCTATAAGATCCCCTGTATCCAGTGAATACAAGCCCAGTCAACCCATTCTTTCATCATATGACAGTCCCGCCATCCCGGGAATTAACCTGGTGAACCTACGCTGCACTCCCTCAATAGCAAGAATGTCCTTCCACAAATTAAGAGACCAAAATTGCACACAATATTCCAGGTGTGGTCTCACCAGGGCCCTGTACAACTGCAGTAGGACATCCTTGCTCCTAAACTCGAATCCTCTCACAATGAAGGCCAACATGCCATTAGTTTTCTCCACTGTCTGCTGTACCTGCATGCTTACTTGCAGTGACTGATGTACAAGCACACCCAGGTCTCGTTGCACCTCCCCTTTTCCTAACACCATGTTATTACCTGACACCATTCAGATAATAATCTGCCTTCCTGTTTGTGCCACCAAAGTGGATAACCTCACATTTATCCACATTATGCGATGCATCTGCCCACTCACCCAACCTATCCATGTCAAGCTGCAGCCTCATAGCATCCTTCTCACAGCTCACGCTGCCACCCAGCTTTGTGTCATCCAGCAAACTTGGAGATGTCACATTTAATTCCCTCGTCTAAATCATTAATATATAGTGCAGGCCCAGTGCTGTCAAATGCTCATCATATGTTAACCCAATCATTCCTGGGATCATTCTCAGAAACCTCCTCTGGACCCTCTCCAAAGCCAGCACATCCAGTGGGAAAGCTGATTTACAACTGCTGCCGTATGAGGGAAACAGTAGTTATAGTTAGTATGTTTAAGAAGGAACTGGAGATGCCTGAAAATCGAAGGTAGACAAAATTGCTGGAGAAACTCAGCGGGTGCGACAGCATCTATGGAGCGAAGGAAATAGGCAACGCTTCGGGCCGAAACCCTTCTTCTGGCTATGATTATTATACTCTCCGGTACTGAATCTCCCATTCCCGCTCCTCCCCATTGTCGTTCCTGAATACTGTGCAAACATCTATTCAATGCAGTCAGGGTTAAAAATACTTTAGACTTTAGAGCTACAGCAGGCCCTTGGGCCCACCGAGTCCTTGCCGACAATTAACAATGTGCCAGCTCTTGGGCTCATTCTTTGGGTTGTAATCAGGCATTTTCTTGTCAAACTATGAGCCTAAGTTCAATAAATGTGATACTTACAGAGCATCCAGTTTGGTTCCATTAAAGGCGTAAGCTTGGACCTTAGTGAACCCGTTGTTGTAGAGCTTTCTGTGAGGAAACACAAGAGACGCCATTAACCTGACAGCTGACAGTAAAACATCCACGTTTGCAAGTCTGAAAGACAATTACGTTAAATTTAATTTAACTCCAAAGACGTGCAGGTTTGAAGGTTCATTGGCTGAGAAAATGTAAAAATTGTCCCCAGTGGGTGTGTAGGATAGTGTTAATGTGCGGGGATCGCTGGTCGGCACGGACATGGTGGGCCGAAGAGCCTGTACCCGTGCTGTATCTCTAAAACTAAAAACTAAAACTAAATTACATGCTGTACAGTAAATCCTCGTTATTGCAGGGCCCGCTGAGCTACTCCAGTGCTTTGTGTCTATCTTTGGAATAAACTAGCCTCTGCTGTTCTTTGTTTCTACTCTTTATAATGGATTTTGGTTGCAGTGGAACAGGCCTACTGGCCTTCGCGTCCATGCCGCCGTCACCGCCGACCCTCTCCGGCACTCCGGCCGCCCGCGGGCAGCGGCCACCGACTCTGCCGATCCTCGCCTTTTCCCCCGTCCACCAACACCCGGGGCCATCAACTCACCCGGATATAGGAGCAAAGAGGTCCTTCTGCAGTTGTACAGAGCCCTAGTGAGACCACACCTGGAGTATTGTGTGCAGTTTTGGTCCCCTAATTTGAGGAAGGACATTCTTGCTATTGAGGGAGTGCAGTGTAGGTTTACAGGGTTAATTCCCGGGATGGCGGGACTGTTATATGCTGAGAGAATGGAGCAGCTGGGCTTGTACACTCTGGAGTTTAGAAGGATGAGAGGGTATCTCATTGAAACATGTAAGATTGTTAAGGGCTTGGACACGCTAGAGGCAGGAAACATGTTCCCGATGTTGGGGGAGACCAGAACCAGGGGCCACAGTTTAAGAATAAGGAGTAAGCCATTTAGAACGGAGACGAGGAAACACTTCTTCTCACAGAGAGTGGTGAGTCTGTGGAATTCTCTGCCTCAGAGGGCGGTGGAGGCAGGCTCTCTGGATAATTTCAAGAGAGAGCAGGATATGGCTCTTAAAAATAGCGGAGTCAGGGGATATGGGGAGAAGGCAGGAACGGGGTACTGATTGGGGATGATCAGCCATGATCACATTGAATGGCGGTGCTGGCTCAAAGGGCCAAATGGCCGACTCCTACACCTATTGTCTATTGTCTATTCCAGGCCCAGTTCCTGACCGAGAGTTTGAAGAAAGGTCCAGACCCGGAACGTCACCCATCCATGTTCTCTAGAGATGCTGCCTGACCCGCTGAGTTACTCCAGCACTCTGGGTCCCTTTGTGCACTGACCAGCATGTGCAGTTCTTTGTTTCTACAATGATACTCGGTAATGGTAAACCCTCACTCTGTTATAGTGGACATTCGGCAATTACGGACATCATTTCCCCTCCTATGGTCCGTTATGCCGAGGGTTTTACTGTACTTTGCAAATTTCTCAGATCAATTCACAGCTGGTGTTGGTACGTGTTTCCTGAAGCGGGCATGAGGTTAGACCTTCAACGTCCACGAGACAAGAATCCTCTACCGACCAGCCGCTACTGTTCAACACTGTCCTCCAACAATGCAGTTCCTTGCTGTAACCCTGGAACACACGCACCACTTGTTGTATATTGGGAGATTGGGGAAAGGAGATGTCGGTGTGAAATTTGCCGCCACCACAATCAAAGCATCATAGAGGGCGGCAACCATTAAATAGGAACACGAGGGTTAACATTTTTCACACCAAGGGTGGTGGGCATGTGGAACCAGCTGCCAGAGGAGGTCGTTGAGGCAAGTACTGCCACAATGTTCAAGAAACATTTGGACGGGTACATGAATAGAGGGATATGGACCACACGCAGGCAGGAGGGACTAGTGTGGTTGGAGTGGACAAGTTGACCACAGGGCCGTTTCCACGATGTATGACTCTATATGGCTGTGGAGGTCAAAGCATTTTTTTAAAGCGGAGATTGATAGGCTCTTGATTAGTAAGGGTGTCCAAGGTTATGGGGAGAAGGCAGGAAACGGGTGTTGAGAATGAAAGATAGATCAGCCATGATTGAATGGTGAAGCAGACTCGATGGGCCGAATGGCCTCATTCTGCCCCTCTGTCGTGATGATCTTACCGTCCATTGCACCAAGGGGTTTAGTTTCGTTTAGAGATACAGCACGGAAACAGGCCCTGAGTCCACGCCGACCAGCGATCCCCGCACACTACCGCTATCCTAAACCCTATGGGCACTTTACATTTACACCAAGCCAATTAACCTACAATCCTGTACGTGTGTGGAGTGAGGGAGGAAACCGGAGCACTCGTAGAAAACCCACGCAGGTCACGGGGAGAACGTACAGACTCCATACAGATAAGCGCCTGTAGTCAGGATCGAAGCTGGGTCTCTGGCGCTGTAAGGCAGCAACTCTACCGCTGCGCCATCGTGCAGGGTTATTGGGGATGAACTGTCCACTGTGAGCTGGTTTCCCCATAGGACCTCCCTTCCACCACACAAGGCCCAGTGAAGTGGCCATTGAACTGGGAGTGGCTATACTTACAGAGTGAGTGATTCATTGCCCAGTCCGCCAAAGGCGTTGGCAGGGATGGTGGAAATGAGAGGGTTGTCGGCGATTTCACTGTAAAAGAGAACAACGTCATCAAAGGTGGCACAAAGTTGCCTCAAACTATTCCACGGCCAGCAAGTTTAAGAAAGAACTGCAGATGCTGGAAAAAGCGAAGGTAGACAAAAATGCTGGAGAAACTCAGCGGGTGAGGCAGCATCTATGGAGCGAAGGAATAGGCGACTTTTCAGGTCGAGACCCTTCTTCAGACTGATGTGGGCTGCCTCTTCCTTACTTCTTCCCGCCCCCCACACCCCCACCAGGAGGGAAATTGGTCTGCCAACAGTCATAAAACACAACAAGATACATGAAACATGAAATTTAAAGTGACGAGTGGAAGTTCCAGGATTGTGGATGTGCAAAGATTGGGGAGGGGGTGAGGGGAGGGGAGTCAGTCTACCCCACGACGGAAGGGGGAAGAGTTGTACAGTTTGATAGCCACAGGGAAGAAGGATCTCCTGTGGCGTTTTGTGCTGCATCTTGGTGGAACCAGTCTGTTGCTGAAGGTGCTCCTCAGGTTGACCAGTGTGTGTCATGGAGGGGGTGAGCTGTATTGTCTCCGCAGTTTGTATCTTTTGCCCGATGGGAGAAGGGAGAAGAAGGATTGAGAGTGGTGTGAGTGGTCCTTGATTATGTAGGCTGTGTTCCCCGAGGTATTGTGAAGTGTAGATGGAATTGACTGGGAGGAGGCTGGTTTGTGTGAAGAATTGGACTGTGTTCACAGCTCTTTGCAGTTTTTGTGGTCTTGGGCAGAGCCCTTGCCTAAAGCACCCGGCCACACATCCAACCGCAGCAGTGGTGGAATTTAACATCAATTAATGAGCTGGAATTTAAATATAAACACTTCGAGACTGGGGAAGGTGACCACAAAACTACTGGATTTACATAAAATCCCAACTGGGCTACTAATGTTTGCTGTCCTTACTGGTTTGGATTTCATTTTCCATATGACCATAGAGGGCGGCACGGTGGCTCAGCGGTAGAGCTGCTACCTCACACTGCCAGAGACCCAGGGTCGATCCCGACTACAGGTGCTGTCTCTACGGAGTTTGTACGTTTTCCCGGTGACCACGTGGGTTTTCTCCGGAGGCTCCAGTTGCTTCCCACACTCCAAATACGTGCAGGTTTATAGGTTAATTGGGTTCCGTAAAATTGTAAATGGCCCCATCCTCTCACCAATAGACAATAGACAATAGGTGCAGGAGTAGGCCATTCGGCCCTTCGAGCCAGCAGCGCCATTCAATGTGATCATGGCTGATCATCCACAATCAGTACCCCATTCCTGCCTTCTCCCCATATCCCTTGACTCCGCTATCTTTAAGAGCCCTTTCTAGCTCTCTCTTGAAAGTATCCAGAGAACCGGCCTCCACCGCCCTCTGAGGCAGAGAATTCCCCACTCACAACTCTCTGTTGAAAAAGTGTTTCCTCACCTCTGTTCTAAATGGCTTACCCCTTACTGAAGAGGTTTAGAGGGATAGAAGAGATTTAGAGGGATGTGGGTCAAACGCAGGCAGGTGGGACTAGTGTAGATGGGACAGGTTGGTTGGTGTGGGAAAGTTGGGCCAAAGGGCCTGTTTCCACGCTGTATTATCACTCTATGACGCTGACAACGAGGCGACTTACATCAGGAAGTTCACATCGGTGGAATGGATTTTTGTCAAGTCGGGAAACCTGGCCAGGCCGGTGTTGAAAATCCCACTGTAAATGGAAGCAAGAAGACTCGAGGTCAGTGGACGGGTTAATTCTCCTGACACATGGAGAAGGAAAGAACACCTTGCACCTTTCACTCCTAACCAGAATGTCCCAAAGCAACATGGTCCTTTGGAAGCACAACATAGCAAAACGCCCAACAACCAGCCAAGTGATAAGGACCAGATAACCAACTAAATTCCTGAACAGTGCAGAAGATAGACACAACATGCTGGAGTAACTCAGCTTCTCTGGAGAAAAGACTTCAGTCGGAGATGCTGCCTGAAAAACGTTGCAAAAAGTTGTGACCACTGCCCAGTCCATCACCGTCTCTGATCCCTCCCCACCATCGAAGGGATCTATCGAAGTCGCTGCCTCAAAAATCCAGCCAACATCATCAAAGACCCACACCATCCTGGCCACACACTCATCTCACCACTGCCATCGGGCAGAAGGTACAGGAGCCTGAGAACGGTAATGTCCAGGTTCAGGAACAGCTTCTTCCCTACAGCCATCAGGCTATTAAACACTACAACCTCATAGTCATAAGCTATGAACTACAATAGACTTGGGGTGGGAGATTGCAACCTTCACGTGGCCCGCCCTGTTTCAACGAATGCAATCAACCTGGCGTGCACAATCAAGTAAGATCAAATAGAACAAGTTGTCCTACAACTTTAGGCTGTGCACGCCATACACATGCAGAAGAAGAAGAACTACAATAGACTATTATTATTATTATTATTGCACATTGTTTTTTTCTTTTCTTTTCTGAGGTTTTTTTGTTATTATCTATTATGATTACATATTCTGTTGTGCTGCAGCAAGTAAGAATTTCATTGTTCTATCTGGGACATATGACAATTAAACACTCTTGACTCTTGACCCGCAGAGTTACTCCAGCATTTTGTGCCTATTTTCGGCATAAACCAGCACCTGCAGTTCCTTCCTACACATAAAACAGTACAGCACAGGAATTGGGGCCCTTCAGCCCACAATGTCTGTGCCAAACATGATGCCAAGACCGACTGGAATCTCCCTCCCTCACACGATCCATGTTTCCTTGGTGGAAGGGCAGGAGGATGGGGAGATATAGTTGTTAATCCAGGTGGGGCACAGAGGAGCGGAGAGGGAGTTATATGGGGCTACTTGCCATTACTGTTTACTAATAGATACATAGAAATTAGGTGCAGGAGTAGGCCATTCGGCCCTTCGAGACAACACCACCATTCAATATGATCATAGCTGATCATCAAGAATCAATACTCTGTTTGTACTTTCTCCCCATATCCCTTGATTCTGTTAGCCCTAAGAGCTATATCTAACTATAATAACAAGAATAGAAACATAGACATAGAAACATAGAAATTAGGTGCAGGAGTAGGCCATTCGGCCCTTCGAGCCAACACCGCCAATCAATGTGATAATCCTAAATCAGTACCCCGTTCCTGCTTTTTCCCCCATATCCCTTGATTCCGCTAGCCCTAAGAACTATATCTAACTCTCTCTTCAAATACATCCCGTGAATTGGCCTCCACTGCCTTCTGTGGCAGAGAATTCCACAGATTCACAACTCTCTGGGTGAAAATGTTTTTCCTCATCTCAGTACAGTAGTAATACTGCAGGAGTCAGTACTTTAGAAGCTATCCTAAGAAATCATATGTATAAATCCATTTGCAGGATAAATGACTCTAAAAATGTAATTATCGTGGCCTTGTTAAACATGAGATTTAGCACTACACGCTCCGAATCCCAGTTGTGGAGACACTGGTACCACTGTCTCGTTGTAGGACACTGATCTTTCTTTTTTATTCTGGATTTTAAACCATGTATTGTGTTTCTGGTATATAATTTATGATGCTTTTCTAAGTGATATACTAAGATCTTATATGTATTTTATGGTGTTTTTATATGCAATGTATTTTATATAATGTTAACCATATAACCATATAACAATTACAGCACGGAAACATAGAAACATAGAAACATAGAAAATAGGTGCAGGAGTAGGCCATTCGGCCCTTCGAGCCTGCACCGCCATTCAATATGATCATGGCTGATCATCCAACTCAGTATCCCATCCCTGCCTTCTCTCCATACCCCCTGATCCCTTTAGCCACAAGGGCCACATCTAACTCCCTCTTAAATATAGCCAATGAACTGGCCTCAACCACCTTTGGTGGCAGAGAATTCCACTCTCTGTGTGAAAAATGATTTTCTCATCTCGGTCCTAAAAGACTTCCCTCTTATCCTTAAACTGTGACCCCTAATTCTGGACTTCCCCAACATCGGGAATAATCTTCCTGCATCTAGCCTGTCCAACCCCTTAAGAATTTTGTAAGTTTCTATAAGATCCCCCCCTCATTCTAAATTCTAGCGAGTACAAGCCGAGTCTATCCAGTCTTTCTTCATATGAAAGTCCTGCCATCCCAGGAATCAGTCTGGTGAACCTTCTCTGCACTCCCTCTATGGCAAGAATGTCCTTCCTCAGATTAGGAGACCAAAACTGTACGCAATACTCCAGGTGTGGTCTCACCAAGACCCTGTACAACTGCAGTAGAACCTCCCTGCTCTTATACTCAAAACAAAAATGCTGGAGAAACTCAGCGGGTGCAGCAGCATCTATGGAGCGAAGGAAATAGGCAACTCGGCCCTACAAGTCCGTGCCGAACAATTTTTTTCCCTTAGTCCCACCTGCCTGCACTCATACCATAACCCTCCATTCCCTTCTCATCCATATGCCTATCCAATTTATTCTTAAATGATACCAACGAAGCTGCCGCCACCACTTCCACTGGAAGCTCATTCCACACCGCTACCACTCTCTGAGTAAAGAAGTTCTCCCTCATGTTACCCCTAAACTTCTGTCCCTTAATTCTGAAGTCATGTCCTCTTGTTTGAATCTTCCCTATTCTCAAAGGGAAAAGCTTGATCACATCAACTCTGTCTATCCCTCTCATCATTTTAAAGACCTCTATCAAGTCCCCCCTTAACCTTCTGCGCTCCAGAGAATAAAGACCTAACTTATTCAACCTTTCTCTGTAACTTAGTTGTTGAAACCCAGGCAACATTCTAGTAAATCTCCTCTGTACTCTCTCTATTTTGTTGACATCCTTCCTATAATTGGGCGACCAAAATTGTACACCATACTCCAGATTTGGTCTCACCAATGCCTTGTACAATTTTAACATTACATCCCAGCTTCTATACTCAATGCTCTGATTTATAAAGGCTAGCACACCAAAAGCTTTCTTTACCACCCTATCTATATGTTGTCCCTTGTCTGGACCTTGAGTCGGAAATAAAGCTTAATAATAATAATAATAATACTATACTGGAATAGTCTGTCGTCAAAGCCCAGATAGAGATTACCAAATAAATAGTTCCAGAGAGAGCAGCCACTATGTAGTGACATCAAGTGCAATAACAACAGGCCAACATGCTGGAGGGTGACAATTCAACCAGAACCAGTGTTTGTGGTACTCACAGGTATTTTAGAATAGGGAGATCCTTGAAAGCGTCTGGGTCGATGTGACTTAAGCTCTTTGCATTCCGTATCTCTCTGTTAATCAATAAACATGATTAGTTTCGTTGAGAGACACAGCAGGGAAACAGGAGGTAGACACAAAATGCTGGAGTAACTCAGCGGGTGAGGCAGCATCACTGGAGAGAAGGAATGGGCGACCCATCACCTATTCCTTCTCTCCAGAGATGCTGCCTCACCTGCTGAGTTACTCCAGCATTTTGTGTCTACCTTTGATTTAGACCAGCATCTGCAGTTCTTCCTTACACTGCAGTGAATCAGGTTCTTTGGCCCACCGAGTCCACGCCAACCATTGATCACCCGCTCACACCAGTTGTATATTATCCCATTTTCTCATCCACTCCCCATACTTTATAGTGGCCAATTAACCCATAAACCTGCATGCCTGAATGGTTTGATACAAACAGCATGGAAACAGGTCCTTCAGCCAAACGTGTGCATGTGGACCATCCATCGCCCGTTCCCACTAGTTCTACGTTATCCCAATATCTCAACTACTCCCTACACACTGGGGAGGGGGAGGACAGTTAACCAATAACCCCCCCTCCCCCACGTCTTTGGGATGTAGGAGGAAACCGGAGCGCCCGGAGGAAACTCCAGGGAGACGGTGCAAACTCCACACAGACGGCACCCAAGGTCAGGATCGAACCTGGGTCCCTGGCGCTGTGAGGCAGCTGCTCTACCAGCTGCGCCATTGTACCACCGCTATTTTACATCTTTTTGTGCCTTCTCACCTCTTTGTTTTCAATTTGGTTTATTTCTGTCGCGACAGGGCAGAGGGGACAGTAAATCAACCTTTGCATAGTCTCAGCACGATTAATTCATCGCATGGACTTCAGCCTTGGAGCAACTGACTCACAACTACTTTCTCAAGGGCACTGAAGGATGGGAATTAAATGCTGGGGGTGGCAGCAACATCCGCTCCTCAGTTTAGTTCAGTTTAGGCTAGAGATAGGGCGTGGAAACAGGCCCTTCGGCCCACCGAGTCTGCACTGACCAGCGATCCCCACACACCTGTTCAATCCTACACCAGGGACAATTTATAGAAACCAATTAACTTACATAGACAATAGACTAATCTGATCCGATTTATTCTGATGTTTCAGTCTCTGGAATTCAGGGAATACAGCCTTTGTCAAAGTTACTCTTTTAGACTTTAGAGATACAGCATGAAAAAAGGTAACCTACGGCCCACTGAGTCCGCTAACATTACACAAACGATTTATAGAATTGATTGATTATACCTTTAATAATCCTTTACAGGAAATTACAGTGCCACGACAGCTTCAAGACAGACATAACACCACACATTTCCTCAAATAGCTTCCATACTTAACAAGTTAAAATACAAGTTAAAATACAAGTTAAAATACAATGAATGAAAAAAAGTGCAGTTATTTATGCGCATTATATTGATTGATTGATTATTCCTTTAATAATCCTTTTCAGGAAATTACAGTGCCACGACAGCTTCAAGACAAACATAACACCACGCTTTCATACATAACAAGTTAAAATACGTTAAAATACAAGTTAAAATACAATTAATTTTAAAAAAGTGCAGTTATTTATGCTCATTAAAAAGTCTTATAGCAGCTGGTAAACAGGACTTCCTGTATCTCTCCGTTTTGCACATTGGTGCAATCAGCCTCTGGCTGAAGATGCTGCTCTTGATCACCTTCAGGGCATGGAGTGGGTGAGTGGGGTTTGTCATTATGGAACCTAGTTTATTTAGAGTTCTGGCCTCTGCCACCTGCTGGACCGTTCGTTGCTCAGCCCCGACCACTGAGCCGGCCTTCCTGATTAGTTTGTCCAATCTGTTTTTATCCACTATACGGGCGCCATCTCCCCAACAGGCCACAGCAAAGAACAGAGCACTGGCCACCACTGAATGGTAGACACTGCACAGTAGGGGTTGGCAGATATTAAAAGACCTCAGCCTCCTTAAAAAATACAGTCGGCTTTGTCCCCTCCTGTACACCGCCTCCATATGACACTTCCAGTTCAGCTCACTGTCAAGCTGCACCCCAAGGTACCTGTGATTAGCAACCACCTCCACCTCAGTGCCCTTAATGGTGATCGGCGTTGCTTGAGTCCTCCTCCTCCCCCTCCTAAAGTCCACCACTATCTCCTTTGTTTTTTTGGTGTTGAGATGGAGATTATTGTGTGCGCTCCACTCCACAAAGTTACTTATAATGTCTCTGTATTCCTCCTCATTGCCCCCTTTAATGAGGCCGACAACAGCTGTATCATCCGAATACTTCTGCAAAAAGCAGCTGTTGGTGTTCCATTGGAGATCCGCTGTGTAGATGGTAAACAGGAACGGAGCCAGCACAGTTCCTTGTGGAGCCCCTGTGCTGCTCAAGATGGTGCCCGAGACACTGTTCTGTAGGCGCACGTACTGTGGTCTGAGGGAAAGGTAATCCAAACACCACAGTACCAGCTGCTATAACCTTATAGCAGCTGGTATACAAGACTTCCTATGTCTCTCAGTTTTGCACATTGGTGCAATCAGTCTCTGACTGAAGGTGCTGCTCTTGATCACCTTCAGGGCATGGAGTGGGTGAGTGGGGTTGGTCATTATTGAACCCAGAAGCCAATTACCCTACAAATCTGATCGTCTTTGGCGTACGGGAGGAAACTGGAACACCCGGAGAAAACCCACGAGGTCACAGAGAGAATGTACAAACTCAGTACAGACAGCACCCGCAGTCAGGATCAAACCTGGGTCTCTAACGCTGTGAGGCAGCAACTCTACCGCTGCGCCACCCATACTCACATGTGCGTGAGTTTGTCCAGACTGAAGAATGCTCTCGCTTCCACTCTCTGAAGAGTTGCGTCAATGGAAATGTATCTGGGAGAGAAATATGAAACATCTCAGATCACCACTGGGGGATTAGGCATCGGTAGTATCTTCTCAATTCCCATTTTGTCACTATTGGACACGTATTACTGTGGACAAGATGAGTAAAGGGCCTGCCCCACTTAGGCTATTTTTAGGCGACTGCCGGCGACTGTCATAGTCGTAGCAGGTCGCCGAAAAAACGACGACTGAACCCACTTTAGATATAAAATTTGAAATAGAATCATTACTTTTACAAAAAAAATGAAGTCAGCACTGGCGACAACTAAAACAGCACCTACGTCAGGAGAAGTCAAGGTACACTCATTGGCGTCAAACCAGATGTCGACGACTGTCTCCGAAAATTTTTCAATATGTTGAAAATTCTGCGGCGACCAGAAAGACGCTACGACTCTTTGGGCGACTGAGGAGACTACTCACGATCATACAGGCGACACCCCGGTGACCTAGTCGGCTGTAGTTGCCTAAAAAATCGCCTAAGTGGGACAGGCCCTTAAAACAGTATCCTCCTTTCTTGACATCATCCCACCCAGTGACAAAGAGAAGAAACTCTGACATGAATGCCATTGGTCATAGCGTTGTACAGCACAGATATAAGCCCATCTTCCCAACTTGTCTAGGCAATTTGGATTAGCTTAGATGGATTATCTCAGAACAAGATGTCCCATCTAAGTCAGCCCCATTTGACCGCGATAGAATCACAAGAAAAACTGAGGGTCATTGAGTTGTAGAGAAGGATGTGGTCGAGATGCAGGAAACCGCAGGTGCTGGAATCTTGAGTAAAGCACAACGTGCAGGAGTAACTCAGCAGGTCAGGCTGAGGAGGACATGGATAGGCAACGATTCAGGTCAGGACCCTTCCTCACACTGATTGTAGTGGGGGGGGGGGGGGGGGAGAAAGCTGGAAAAAGAGGTCGGGAGGCTTTTTCCACCCATCTGCCAATCTAACACCCCCCCCACCCCTCGCATGTACCCATCTATCACTTGCCAAGCTTTGTCACCATCTCTTTTACATCCTGTCCCACTGAGTTACTCCAGCTATTTGTGTCTATCGTCGGTTTAAACCAGCATCTGCAGTTCCATCCTACACCCTATTCCAGCTTTCTCTCCCCCTACTACAATCAGTCTGAAGAAGGTTCCCAACCTGGAGATGTGTTGGAGAGGGTCCAGAGGAGGTTTACGAGAATTATCTCAGGGTATGATTGGGTTAAGGTATGATGAGCGTTTGACAGCACTGGGCCTGTACTCACTGGAGTTTAGAAGGATGAGGGGGACCTCATTGAAACTTACAGAATAGTGAAAGGCTTGGATAGAGTAGATGTGGAGAAGATGTTTCCGCTCGTGGGAGAGTCTAAGACCAGAGGACACAGTCTCAAATAAAAGGACGTACCTTTCGAAAGGAGATGAGGAGGAATTTCTTTAGTCTGAGGGTGGTGATTCTGTGGAATTCATTGCCGCAGATGGTGGTGGAGGGCAAGTCATTGAGTATTTTTAATATGCAAATTGACAGGTTCTTGATTAGTAAGTGTGTCAAAGGTTACTGGGGGGAAGGCAGGAGAATGGGGTTGAGAGGGAAAGATAGATCAGCCATGATTTAATGGCGGAGTGGACACAATGGGCTGAATGGCTAATTCTGCTCCAATGACTTATGAACTTATGACTTGAAGCATCATCTATCCATTACCTCCAGAGATGCTGCCTGACCCGCTGAGGTCATCCAGCACTTTGTGTCAATGGGCAAATGCTTGGCCATAGGGTCCATTCACTAAACAAGAGATTCCCTCAATGATCTTCATCTTCTTGCGTATGGCGTGCACAGCCTAAAGTTGTAGGACAACTTGCTCTATTTGATCTTACTTGATTGTGCACGCCGGGTTGATTGCATTCGTCGAAACGAGGGCGGACCACGTGAAGGTTGCAATCTCCCACCCCAACCCTCAATGATAAAGTAGGTGGACTATTGTGAATCATTCATACTTACATCCTTGTGATGTTTGGGAGCTTTGCGAAGGCTTCTGTTGGGATCGACTTGAGTTGAGTCTCCATGAATCGACTGACAAAAAGAATAAAGAATAAAGCTCACTTGTAATATTGTGCGTGGCTGAAAGTGAATCAATAATAATCAGACTGGAAGTTACTGTCTAATCATATTACTTTCTCACTTCTGGTTCTTGCTAGCTGGCTGGAGTCTATCAACACCAAGACCACAAACCCAGCCGAGACCTGAAGGAACCATACAGCCCCTAGGGTCTTCCTGGGCTAATTGGCTCAGTCCCACATGGCCTGTTGATGTTCCAAGTAAGCCAACAGCATTAACCTGCATCTGGACACCATTTACATGTGGTACAGTAGAGTTCAGGAGCATTACCACACCAGGTCTGAAGCTTAACCCGAGGTTGCTTACGAAAATGCCAGACACAGGCTAACAAAAGCCTGATAGAAACATGGAAAATAGGTGCAGGAGTAGGCCATTCGGCCCTTCGAGCCAGCACCACCGTTCAATATGATCATGGCTAATCATCCTAAATCAGTACCCCGTTCCTGCTTTCTCCCCATATCCCTTGATTCCGTTAGTCCTAAGAGCTATATCTAACTCCCTCTTGAAAACATCCAGTGAGTCGGCCTCCATTGCCTTCTGTGGCAGAGAAAAAGTTCTCTGGGTGAAAAAGTTCTCTGGGTGAAAAAGATTTCCCTCATCGCAGTCCTAAATGGCCTACTCCTTATTCTTAAACTGTGACCCACTAGTTCTGGACTCCCCTAACATCGGGAACATTTTTCCTGCATCTAGCCTGTCCAATCCCTTAAGAAATGTATATGTTTCTATCAGATAGCCTCTCATCCTTCTAAATGAAATAAGTGTCTTAAAGGATGGGAGCCAGAGAGGGGGAGTCCAGGAAGTGAAACAACTAGTGGACTGGGAGTCCAGGGAATCCAGGAAATGAAACAACTAGTGGACTGGGAGTCCAGGGAGTCCAGGAAGTGAAAACAACTAGTGGACTGGTGCGGCAACAACAATTTAGCATTAAATGTCGACAAAACAAAAGAGATGATTGTCGACTTCAGGAGGTCGCAGCCAAAACTCACACCCCTCAACATCAGTGGCACCACGGTGGAGAGAGTGGAGAGCATAAAGTTCCTCGAAGTGCAAATTACAGACAGTCTCACCTGGTCCAGGAACAACATTGGGATTGTTAAACGGGCCCATCAGCGACTGCACTACCTGAGGAAACTCAAACAGGCCTCACTCCCTACCAACATCCTCAGGACTTTTTACAGGGGCACGGTGGAGACTGTACGCACGTACTGCATGAACACGTGGTACTCCAACTGTAACTGCTCAGACAGGAAGGCTCTGCAGAGGGTAGTGAGGCGAGCAGAGAGGATCATTGGCGTCTCCCTACCCTCGGTACAAGAACTGTTCCAGAGCCGCTGTCTGAAAAAAGCTCTGAGAATAGCTAAGGACAAACTGCACCACTTCCACACACACCTGGATCTCCTGCCATCAGACAAGAGATACCGTAGCATCAAAGCCCGGACTACAAGACTGCTAAACTGCTTCCTGCCACAGGCTGTGAGGCTGCTAAACAGTCACTCCACCTGATTCTGTGGCTTTTCACTGAAATTTTAATAACTCTGGCACTGGCCACTCAAATCAGCTGCCCTGGACATTTTAATGATTGTTTTTACTGTATTTTAATGTTGCTGTTTTACCTGCTTTTAACTATTTATACTGTTTCATCAGCGACTGGATTGTTTTTACTGTTATTATGTGTGAAATGTTTTAAGTTTCATGTGCGATGCCCTGGGAATTCCTGCATTTCATTTTGCACTGTACAACTGTTGCTTTGCAAGATGACAATAAAGGTTGATTGATTGATTGATTGATTGAGAGCAGAGGGGGAAGATTGTTGGAGGGACATCCAAAGGTGCAGGTGATGGAGTCAGCAGTGGAAGAAGGGTGATCGAGGAACCATAATGGGAGGATTCTTGATCTCTCCAACAACCTCCTGCCAATGTGTCGGCCATTAGTTGAGAGACTTTAGACTTTAGAGGTACAGTGCGGGAACAGGCCCTTTGGCCCACTGAGCCTGCGCTGACCAGCGATTACCCCGTACACTAACACTGCCCTACACACAAGGGATAATTTACGATTAACAGATGCTAATTGACCTACAAACCTGAACGTCTTTGGGATGTGGGAGGAAACTGCAGCACCTGCAGAAAATTCACTTGGTCACAGGGAGAATGTAGAAATTCCATGCAGACAGCACCCGTAGTCAGGATCGAACCTGGGACTCTACCGCTGCGCCACCCCAAGATGAATTGAGTGTCTTGGGCCCCATGATCCCCTCTGTACATCAATGCTATTAAAGGTCATGCCATAAATGTATACTTTCCCCTTATATTTGTCATCGGGTGGCACCGCGAGCGGCAGCCTCGCCAGCAGCGTGTTTGTCCTTTCGACTTATTTCGTCCTTTCGTCCTATTTTTTAGTATGTCTAAATGTATGTTTTAGTGTGGGGGTGGTGGGGGTGGAATAGGGGGGAACCGTTTTCAGTCACTTACCTCGACGGAGATGCAACTATTCGCTTCGTCACATCTCCCCCCCCCCCCCCCGCGGCCGAACAACTGAATTGGTGCGACCTTTGTCGGAGACCGGCCCAGAGCTTCAGCGGCAGGTACGGCGCGGACTTTACCATCGTGGAGCGGGACGATCCCTTGCCGGGGATCGCCAGACGAAGTGCTCCGACCGCCAGCCTGCGGCCTACAACATTGTGAAGCCGCGGTCTCCGGTAAGAAAGTGGCCAATTTGGGAATTCAAAGCCGCGGAGTGTGTGTTCCGATCCATCCCGACGTCGGAGTTTCGATCGTCCGGACGAGAGGGCTTGTACACCGGGCCAGCTGTAGCGGCGACTACGGAGGGTTCATGGCCCCGACCACGGTGAACAAATGAGGAAGATTGACTGAATGTTATTGCCTTCCATCATAGTGAAGAATTTTGATTGCACTGGGGTGGATGTTCATATTAAATTCTATTGTGTGTTGTGTTCTTTTTGATTGTATGGCTGCATGGTAACTCAAATTTCACTGCCCCTTAATTGGTGCATGTGACAAATAAATGTGAACTTGAACTTGAATGTTTGATCTCCCAAAGTGCGACACTTCACACTTGCTCGGATTAAACTCCATCTGTTATTTCTCTGCCCATCAGATCCCAAGAATCCTAATAATTCCTTTCTCCCTACTCTAATGAAGTGGGCAGTAAAGGCATTTATTGTTCATCTCTGCTTGCATTCAGCTTAAGGAGAGGTGCCACATCTTAGAGCCACTATGAGGATTGGTGCCACGTTTTAGGGCGGCACGGTGGCGCAGCGGGTAAAGCTGCTGTCTCACAGCGCCAGAGACCTGGGTTTGATCCTGCTCTCAGGTGCTGTCTGGTGTGTGGAGTTTGCACGTTCTCCCCATGACCGCATGGGTTTCTTCTGGGTGCTCCGGATTCCTCCCAAAAGTGTGCGGGTTTGTAGGTTAATCGGCCTCTGTAAATTGCCCCTAGCGTATAGGGAATGGATGAGTATGTGGGATAACATAGAACTGGCGTGGACGGTGAACGGAGCTTGGCGTGGACTCGCTAGGCCTGATTCCATGCCGTATCTTTCAATGAATCCAATGAAGTTAAATGGCTTTGGTAAAATTGTAAATTGTCCCTGGTGTGTAGGATAGAACTAGTGTGCTACTTCTGATACTAGATAGTGTGGAATTCTCTGCCTCAGAGGGCGGTGGAGGCAGGTTCTCTGGATGCTTTCAAGAGAGAGCTAGATAGGGCTCTTAAAAATAGCGGAGTCAGGGGATATGGGGAGAAGGCAGGAACGGGGTACTGATTGGGGATGATCAGCCATGATCATATTGAATGGCGGTGCTGGCTCGACGGGCCGAATGGCCTACTCCTGCACCTATTGTCTATTGTACGGTGTGATCGCTGTTCGTTGCAGACTCGGTGAGCCAAAGGGCTGTATCTCTAAAGTCTAAGTCAATCAGAACTTCCACTGGCAAGAGGCCTGGGACGTGAAATGAAGAGAAATCACCAGTGGCTCATTAACTTGAGCCATTACAGGTACAGCAGCCAGAGAAACAAACTAAAAATCAAAGTGCTATAACCATGCAATTTCCTTACAACAAGCCCTCTCTCTCTCTCTCTCTCTCTGCTTCTTCCCCATAGCCCTATAATGTCTCATTTCAAATCCATATCAAATTCCCAGTCTCTACTGAAGCCGCTTCCATCAGCCTTCCCCGCTGTGCATTCCACATCGGAGCAATTTGCTGTATAAAATATCATCGTTCATCATCCCAGCGGTTGTGTTGGTAAATGCTCTACACTGCGGGTGCGACTGCGGGTGCTCGGAAGGCCCCGACCACGGGTGAACATCTGGGAAGATCGGAGGGAAGACTGGCTGGACTATGGTGCCTTCCTCACCTTGGTGCCATTGTGTTATGTTGTGTCGTGGACTTTGTGTTTGTGCTTTTTTTTAAACTCTATTTTATTTTTAATATGTTTTATTATTTATTTATTATTTATTTATTTTTATGATACTGACTGTAAAGGGAAATTCATTTCGTTGTCTCAAATTGAGACAATGACAATAAATTTGAATACAATACAATACAATACACTATATGCCCTCCAGCCACCTATCCCCCCCCCCCCCCCCCCGCAGCCCCCCACCCCCCGCCAGTGAAAACAGCTTTTTTTTTGACGTGCTATTCTAAGAATGTTATTGTTGAAACATTCCTGGCTCCGTCGGTAATTCCGTGCAGCAATTCCAACGGGAAGCACTGGCCAGGCGAAATGCTGAGCGCCTTGTGAGGAACAGCCAGCATCCGTCCCTCATAAGGCTTGCAGGCCCCCCCCCCCCCCCCCCCCCCACACCCCCCCCCCCCCCCCCCCCCCCCCGCGTGTGTGGAGATAGAGGTTCCAGTCTCTGGCTTCTTAGCTAAGGCAAAAAGCCCCAATGTGCTTCAGGCTTGGTCATAAGGGATAATAGAAGTAGAAAAAGGCCATTCGGCCCTTCAAGTCTACTCTGCCATTCAATCGTGGCTGATCTATCACTCCCTCCTAACCCCGTTCTCCTGCCTTCTCCCCATAACCTCTGACACCTGTACCAAATCAAGAATCTATCTATCTCGGCCTTAAATATATCCACTGACTTGGCCTCCACAGCCTTCTGTGGCAATGAATTCCACAAATTCACCACCCTCTGACTAAAGAAATTCCTCCTCATCTCCTTCCTAAAAGAACGTCCTGAGGCTATAACCTCTGGTCCTAGACTCTGCTACTAGTGGAAACATACTCTCCACATCCACTCTATCTAAGTCTTTCACTATTCTGAATGTTTCAATTAGGTCCCCTGTCATTCTTCAAAACTCCAGCGAGTACAGGCACAGTGCCGACAAACGCTCATCATAGGTTAACCTACTAATTCCTGGGTCAGAGTGTGTAGACATCTTCACATTCACACAAAGGGGAATTATCCTGCTAAAAACGAATGTGTGGGAAGGAACTGCAGATGCTGGCTTACCCTGAAGATAGACACAAAATGTGGAGTAACTCAGCGGGTCAGGCAGCATCACTGGAGAGAAGGAGGAATGGGTGAGGTTATGGGTCAAGCCCCTTCTTCAGAGTCTGAAGAAGGGTCTCAACCTAAAACGTCACCTATAAATTAATGTGTAGGAAGGAAGTGCAGATGATGGTTTACACCAAAGCTTTGTATATGTCTATCTAAAACCTAATTGCAGATTTCAGGGATATTCAGCAACATTCAAAGCTCTTAGTAGGTTTGACAGCCAGCTTAGTCAATTTGGCTTGGCTGAGTGTAAAATCATTTTCTTTTGTCGGTGGAGTTCTGTTCAAGAGGTATAGAAGTGTGAAAACTCACACCTCCAGATTCAGGGACAGTTTCTTCCCAGCTGCTATCAGGCAACTGAGCCATCCTATCACAAACTAGAGAGCGGTCCTGAGCTACTATCTATCTCGTAGGAGACTATCTTTAATCTGACTTTACTGGACCTTATCTTGTACTAAACGTCATTCCCTTTATCATTTGTATCTGTATGCCATGGTCACATCTAGTCCTCCCGCTGACTGGTTAGCTCGCAACAAAAGCTATTCACTGTACCTCGGTACACGGGACAATAAACCAAACTAAACTAAAGAAAGACATGGGCAGCATAGTGGAGCAGCTGTTCAATACTGACTTTGGGTGTTGGCTGCGTGGAGTTTACATGTTCCCACACTGTGACAGCACAGGTTTGCTCCGGGCGCTCCTGTTTCCCCCCCACATTCCCAAAGACGTGCAGGTTTGTAGATTAATGGGACTCTGTGAAATTGCCCCTTGCGTGCCGGAAGTGGATTCGAAAGTGGAATAACTTAGAACTAGTATGAACGGGTGATCGACGGACATCGCGGCCCAAAGGGCTTCATAGTCATACAGCATAGAAACAGGCCCTTCGGACCAACTTCCCAAATGCCGCCATCTACACTAGTCCCACCTGCCCACTTTCTCCCATATCCCGCTTAGCCTCTCCTATCCATCTACCTGTCCAAATGTGTTTTCATGTTGTATCTCTAATCTAAACTACAATGTATAGAGCTTAGATAGAGCTCTAGGGACTAGTGGAATCAAGGGATATGGGGAGAAGGCAGAAACGGGGTACTAATTGTGGATGATCAGCCATGATCAGAATGAATGGCGGTGCAGGCTCGAGGGGCCGAATGGCCTACTCCTGCACCTATTGTCTATGTTTCTATACTAAATTACAATAAACTAAACTAAACTACACAAAACTAAACTACACAAAACTAAACTACACTAAACTAAACCAACGCCTCATTGCATTATTACGCTCTTTGATACATATTCCTACAGCTGTTAATGTGAATACAAGTTCTAACTACGGGACATGGATTAGACAAATGCATTCTTTCTCTACAGATCACCCGTAATTATGACGCTTTGGATGTTGACCAGAGATCTAGGCTGCACTAAATTTTCCACTTTACCTCACTTTTCATAGTTATCTCATGACGCTCAAGTTTTGTATTATTTCTTGCAGCATAAAAATCAAATAGACATTTGGACCTAAACCAACAAAGTTGAAATTGCAGAGAAAATACTTAAGCAGAAGGAGGCAGAGGAGAAGTTGGAGCTGTGAATGCAGAATGAACAAGAAAACAGGGCGGCACAGTAGCGCAGTGGTGGAGCTGCAACCTCACAGCACCAGAGACCCGGGTTCGATCCTGATTGCGGGTGCAGCCTGTACAGTGTTTGTACGTTCTCCGCTTGACATGCGTGGGTTTTCTCCGGGTGCTCTGGTTTCCTCCCACACTGCAAAGACGTACAGGATTGTAGGTTAATTGGCTTTGGTAAAATTGTAAATTGTCCCTGGTGTGTAGGAAAGCGCTAGTGCACGGGGTGATTGCAGGTTGGTGTGGACTTGGTGGGCTGAAGGGCATTGTTACACGCTGTATTTCTAAAGTCTAAAACAAAGGGCTACAACCGCTTGCATTTTCTGGATACCACTGTGGTTCCTGTAATGCCCCTGTCCCACTTAGGCGATTTTTTAGGTGACTACAGGTGGCTAGGCTATCGCCACATGGTCGCTGGGGTATCGCCCGTATGATCGTGAGTAGTCTCCTCAGTCGCCCAAATAATCGTAGCTTTTTTCTGGTCGCCGCTGGATTTTGAAATGTTCAAAACTTTTCGGCGACAGTCGGCTTGACGCCAATGAGCGTAGCTTGACTTCTCCTGACGTGGGTGCTGTCGTAGGTTGTCGCCAGGATGAGGTAGGTTGTCGCCGGCTGACTTCGGTGAATTCCATTGGTGAACACCTACATCAACCGGCGACAGGTACCGGCGACTGAATTGTCGTACCTTGTCGCGGGTGGACGTCGGTTGTTGTAGGTGGACGTCCTAATGGGTCAGTGGTTGTTGGTAGCTTGCTGAAGCTTGACGTCAACTAGGTGGTAGGTTGTTGTAGACATCGTCATAGACATTGTCATAGGGGGGGTCCAGTCGCCGGTTTTCGACGACCTGCTACGACTATGACAGTCGCTGGCAGTCGCCGAAAAAATCGCCTCAGTGGGACAGGCCCTTAACTTACAGGGAAATGCACGAGTGAAGGGGTGAAGCTCAGGCCAGTGATTTAAAGGGGTGTCACTGTATCCAGTCAGAGGATTCTATAGATGAAGACACAAAGTGCTGGAATAACTTAGCAGGTCAGGCAGCATCTCCGGAGGTCATGGACAGGCAACGTTTTGGATCGGGACCCTTCTTCAGGGTTGTATAGATGTTTGTCTTGGAGGATACAAAGTATGAACGGCAC
Source organism: Amblyraja radiata (assembly GCF_010909765.2). Lineage (NCBI taxonomy): Eukaryota > Metazoa > Chordata > Chondrichthyes > Rajiformes > Rajidae > Amblyraja > Amblyraja radiata. The sequence continues at coordinate 59,238,139 of NC_045964.1, forward strand.
TGCAACAGCATATATGGCCCAGTAGATTCACACCCATGTCAACACACAACCACTGCACAATGCTCTCCCATCCATCTGCAAGTCTCTTCCGTTCCTGCACTTGTGGCCAAAGATACTAGAGCAAGATAGAAACATAGAAATTAGGTGCAGGAGTAGGCCATTCGGCCCTTCGAGCCTGCACCGCCATTCAATATGATCATGGCTGATCATCCAACTCAGTATCCTGTACCTGCCTTCTCTCCATACCCCCTGATCCATTTAGCCACAAGAGCCACATCTAACTCCCTCTTAAATATAGCCAATGAACTGGCCTCAACTACCTTCTGTAGCAGAGAATTCCACAGATTCACCACTCTCTGTGTGAAAAATGTTTTTCTCATCTCGGTCCTAAAAGACTTCCCCCTTATCCTTAAACTGTGACCCCTTGTTCTGGACTTCCCCAACATCGGGAACAATCTTCCTGCATCTAGCCTGTCCAACCCCTTAAGAATTTTGTAAGTTTCTATAAGATCCCCCCCTCAAACTTCTAAATTCTAGCGAGTACAAGCCGTGTCTATCCAGTGTTACTTCATATGAAAGTCCAGACATCCCAGGAATCAGTCTGGTGAACCTTCTTTGTACTCCCTCTATGTCAAGAATGTCTTTCCTCAGATTAGGAGACCAAAACTGTACACAATACTCCGCAATACTCCAGGTGTGGTCTCACTGTACAACTGCAGTGGAACCTCCCTGCTCCTATACAAATCCTTTTGCTATGAATGCTAACATACCATTCGCTTTCTTCACTGCCTGCTGCACCTGCATGCCTACTTTCAATGACTGGTGTACCATGACACCCAGAGCTCGTTGCATCTCCCCTTTTCCTAATTGGCCACCATTCAGATAATAGTCTACTTTCCTGTTCTTGCCACCAAAGTGGATAACCTCACATTTATCCACATTACTGCATCTGCCATGCATTTGCCCACTCACCCAACCTATCCAAGTCACCTTGCAGCCTCCTAGCATCCTCCTCACAGCTAACACTGCCCCCCGGCTTCGTGTCATCTGCAAACTTGGAGATGTTGCATTCAATTCCCTCGTCCAAATCATTAATATATATTGTAAATAGCTGGGGACCCAGCACTGAGCCTTGCAGTACCCCACTAGTCACTGCCTGCCATTCTGAAAAGGACCCGTTTACACCTACTCTTTGCCTAGACCTAGTCCTACCTAGACCACTCCTGCAAAATCCAATGTTTCCAATGGACTGGTGAGTAGTACGCAACGGAGCGTAACTTCCGCCATTTCAGTAAACTTGACCCGACTTCAGTTATGCCCCCCGCAGTGTAATCAGCGTTGCGGGGGAACAGGTTGTGTGTTTTTCAATGTTTTATTTTATTTTATTTTTAATTGCAGTAAACTCTCATCAATTTCCCCCATCACGGTCAGCACTGCCTGAAGTAAGTGTGTGTGTGTGGAAACTTGCGTGATTGTTACTCTGACTGGAAGCCAAATCTGACTGGACACACGCTAATACACACAAAATCGGCACATACCTTGTACAGGGAGGAACTGCAGATGCTGGTTTAAACCGAAGATCATAGAGTGGTCTATAAACCGAAGACAGACACAAAAGGCTGGAGCAAATCAGCGGATCAGGCAGCATCTCTGGAGAAAAGGAATTGGTGATATTTCGGGTCGACTGGTCTCCTTCAGACTGACAGTCAAGGGAAAGGGAAACGGGAGATATAGGCATATCTTCCATTACTCCGCTATAGCATCTTTGCTTGTGGCTCCCCATCTTCAGTCCTTCTAGGTCTTCACCAGAGGCTCCTCCCATCCCTCCACCAGGCCTTTCCAAGATCTCCATGAAGTTCCACCAGTTCCATCAAATGTGTAGGAAGGAACTACAGATGCTGGTTAACACCAAAGAGAGACACTAAATGCTGGAGTAACTCAGCGGGGCAGGCAGCATCTCTTAGGCTGTGGGCCGAGCATCAAAAATGAGTCTAGAAATCAACTTTCGTGACCCATGTCTCGGAACTACATGAAATTTTGCACAGATTTAGATAAAATATAATTGAGAAGGAAGTCATAACTCGTCAGTGCCAAAAGTTGCACATTAATTAATTAAACTAATTAGAAAATGAGATCGAAAAAGTAAGCGCCATCTAGTGTCCAATGCCCATATTACACCATGGGGAGACTATTTCCGTATTGCTGTCTCTTTAAATCATATATTATTATACCATCTATATATATATATATATCTGACTGGTGAATATGACTGTAATCATATATAATTATGTATAATATATAAAAATAATATAATGAATATAATTGTGAGTTTTTTTTTAATGAGACTGCTGCAGAGGTCCTCTTGAACCAACCTAATTAATGGGTGAGGGCAGTTCCTGTGGGTTCCCCCGTTTACTGAACCCCACGGGCTGCCAGTGTGCAAAGTGGGGGTTCATAGTGGGACGGGGGCAGTGCCAGGCTAGGGGAAGACTAAGGCAGGAAAATGCCTAACCCTAACTCGTCCCCCTTCCAGAGCTGCACACGGCTGGAGCTGAAGCCGCTTTGGGACCGGCGGCGGGCTCCGTACGTGTGGCCCCGCAGCGCTTCCACCTCGGCCAGCATGCCCTTCAGGATCATCGTGGTGATGATGGTGGGGAGCAGCACTGCCCTGCACGCCGCCCAGGCCGCCACCAGCACCCACCAGCGATCCACGCACATTAACACCACCCTACACACACACGGGACAATTTACACTTATATCGATCCAATTAACCTGCACGTCTTTGGAGGGTGGGAGGAAACTTAAGCACCCGGTCGTGGGGATAACGCACATACTCCGTACAGACAGCGCCCGTGGTCAGGATCGAACTCGGGTCGCTGGCGCAGCAACTCTACCGATGCATCACCGTTCTCTTCAGACTGAGAGTCAGGGGAGAGAGAAACGAGAGAGCCCCATAGAACAAATGAATGAAAAGGACAAATGAAAGCCAGCAACAGTGATCAAGGAAAGTTAGAGCCCACAATAGTCCATTGTTGGCTGTGGAGAAGGTGATAACGAGTGATACAAGCAGTGAAATTCAGCAGAACGACAGTGAAACTGACCTCCATAACATTTACTCCCACCTCTCCACACTCAACCTCTCTCACACTAGAGAAAACAACCCCAGCCTCTGCAATCTCTGCTCATAACTCAACCTCTCAAGCCCCGGCAACAGAAAAGTCTGAGGAAGGTTGCCGACCCGAAACGTCACCTATTCCTCTTTTTCCATAGATGCTGCCTGACCCGCAGAGTTACTCCACCATTTTGTGTCTAAGTCCCGGCAAAGTCCATGTGTATCTTTCCTGCACTGTCTCTGGCTTAATCACACCCTTCCTGTACCGAGGCTATCAGAAAGATCGAAAGATTATCTCACATCCATAGGCGCTGTTTCGAGGTTTCCCTACAGACTGAAACATCGCTTGTCATAATCTTTCCGTCAGTCCTGATTTTTCTGGCCAAGCGTCCCAGAAAAACATTCAATTTTCCCTAATTTGCAATCTCTCTGTCCTGGCATCATGCTTATGAATCTTCATTTACTACTTTTCCAATGTCTCTTTGCATAATATACGGACCAGCTTTGTGCAAAGTTCCCACAGATGAATTCAGTTCCGAAGATAGACCCAAACTGCTGGAGTAACTCAGCGGGACGGGCTGAATCCCGACCTGGGTCGAGACCCTTCTTTAGACTCGACCCGAAACGTCACCCATTTCTTCTATACAGAGATGTTGCCTGAACCCGCTGAGTTACTCCAGCATTTTATGTCTATCTTTGGTATAAACCTGCATCTGCAGCTCCTTCCTACACATTAATTTAGTTCCGTTCAGTTCAGTTTTCAGTTTAGTTTATTGACACGTGTACTGAGGTACAGTGAAAAGCATTTGTTGCATGCTGACCAGTCAGCGGAGAGACAATATATGATTACAATCGAGCCATTCATAGTGTAGATACATGGTAAGGGAATAATGTTTAGTGTAAGGTAGAGCCAGTAAAGTCAAATCAAACATAGCCGAGGTCTCCAATGAGGTAGATATATCAGGACTGCTCTCTGGTTGCGTTAGGATGGTTCAGTTGCTCCGGCCGCAGGGCCTGTGGACTTTAACACCGTGAAGCCGTGGTCTCCGGGAAGAAGCGGCCGACTCGGGAGCTCCATGCGTTCCGGAGTGTTCCGATCCGTCCCGACGCCGGAGTTTCGACCATCCCGACGAGAGGGCTTGAACAGTGGACCATCGGCAACGGCCCCGTTCAAAGGCCCTGACCACCACGGGTGAACAAAGGAGGAAAATGACTGAACTTTGTTGCCTTCCATCACAGTGAGGAATGTTTAAGAAGGAACTGCAGATGCTGGAAAATCGAAGGTAGACAAAAGCGCTGGAGAAACTCAGCGGGTGCAGCAGCACCTATGGAGCGAAGGAAATAGGCAGCGTTTCGGGCCGAAACCCTTCTTCTTCCATAGATGCTGCTGCACCCGCTGAGTTTCTCCAGCACTTTTGTCTACAGTGAAGAATGTTGATTCCACTGTGGTGGATGTTTATGTTAAACTTTATTTTATGTGCTGTGTGCATTTTTGCTTTTTACTTAGTATGGCTGTATGGTAAATCAAATTACCGAACCTTAATTGGTACATGTGACAATTAAATTGAATCTTCAATCTTCATTTTCTTCTGGAGTCCACATCACAAGATTAGATATTGTTCAGCCAGAGCTGAGCGCACTTCTCTGCATCTTCATTGTAGGCGCCGAGGTCGGCTGCTGTGCATTGGTTTCCCAGTTGAGGGCATTTCAGCAGCTGTTTGGGGTGGGAGATTGCAACCTTCACGTGGTCTGCTCTTTTTCAACGAATGCCATCAACCTGGCGTGCACAATCAAATAAGATCAAATAGAACAACTTGTCCTACAACTTTAGGCTGTGCATGCTATGAGCAAGAAGAGGAAGAAGCAGCTGTTCCATTGTTTGTGCTTCAGTACCACATTCGTAGGTGACATCGCTGGAGTGATATCCCCACTTGTTTAGAGACACCTTAGCTCTGCCAACACCAGTTCTCAATCGATTGAGGCATTTCCAACTTGCGTCTGCACCAGGAGGGAGTTGCTCACTTGCTGTTTGCCCCATGGTAGTTGAAGGAGGTAGAGTGGATATTCATTCTTCCCATATGGAGACTCGTGCTTCACTTGTTGTAATGCCAGCCTCAATAGGAGTCACACAGTTAAGAAAACTTTTCCTCGACTTTAGGCGGCTCAGAATATTGGATGCGGTTCATGTATTATCTGCCACTGGCGCTCCGTCATGCTGGCTCCTGCTCTTCTGATGTCTGGCGGGGCTGTGCCTGTTAGGAGGTAGAGGCTGTCAGTACCTGTTGGATTGAGACAACCTGTGGCAAGTCTTCAGGAAGCATTGAGGGCTGGGTCCAGCTTCTTGGCATGGGTGGATCTTTCCCGTACTGGGCATGCATAGAAAATAGGTGCAGGAGAAGGCCATTCGGCCCTTCGCACCATCATCATCATTGATAACATTAGCGACGCAGTGGCGCTAGTTTCCAACGGGAACGGTGACGGACGCACCACACATATCTGTCCTCCAGTTCCTGCGGACTTCCGCCGCTGGAAGTATAGGATTTTGGTGTGTGTGCTTTATCATCATTCCTTGCAATGATATGTACGACAGTGATCGCAACTTCTACTGAAGTGTGGATGGCCGTTGGTTCGCTAGAAGCTCATCCATCCTTTGTCAGGTCTTGTTTTTGGTCCTGCTGGGGGTCCACATCCCCCTCTTCACCTCGCAAACCAGGTGGGGGAGACGGTTTAGTCGCCGACTATCCAACCATGGAGCAGGTAGCACGGGATTACATGGTACCCGTGGTGGGGGGAACTCCACATTCACTGTGATTATGGCTGATCATCCACAATCAGTACCCTGTTCCTGCCTTCTCCCCATATCCCTTGATTCCGCTCTATCTAACTCTCTTTTGAATGCATCCAGTGAATTGGCCTCCACTGCCTTCTGAGGCAGAGAATTCCACAAATTCACAACTCTCTGCGTGAAAAAGTGTTTCCTCATCTCAGTTCTAATGGCCTACCCCTTAAACTTAAACTTAAACCCCTGGTTCTGGACTCCCCCAACATCGGGAACATGTTTCCTGCATCTGGCGGGTCCAATCCCTTAATAATTTATGTGCTATAAGATGCCCTCTCATCCTTCTAAATTCCTGTGAATACAAGCCCAGTCATTCCATTCTTTCATCATGTGACAGTCCCGCCATCCTGGGAAATAACCTCCTGAACCTACGCTGCACTCCCTCAATAGCAAGAATGCCCTTCCTCAAATTAGGAGGCTAGCAGTAGAATAGCAGAGGGCTAAGGCAGTGGAACGTAGGGTCTGTGGGCTAGCACCCCATCTTGTGTTAGTGAGCTTACTGACAACATTGTTGCGTGCGCTCACTTTCGCCTTTGTCTTCTCAATACGGGTCTTGAAGGTAAGACATCGGTCAAGGGTTACACCAAGATGCTCACAGTGCTCCAATGTTGTTCCAGACCAGTTCACCTGAAGTTGTAACTTGGCTTCTCGGTTTCTCAAGAGGAAGGCACACACCTGTGTGTTAGCTGGGTTTGCACGGAGGTGGTTCTCCTCATAATATGATGTTAGTTGATTGAGAGCATTGGTCAGCCTTTCCTCTGCGACTGAAAAATCGGTATCTTGGGCAGCAATATCCAGGTCATCAGCATACGCAAAGTGCCGAGTTCCATCACTCTTGGTTGGTCATTTGTGTAGATGTTGAAGAGTAAGTAAGTAAGTAAGTAAGTAAGTAAGTAAGTTTCACAAAAATGCTGGAGAAACTCAGCGGGTGCAGCAGCATCCATGGAGCGAAGGAAATAGGCAACGTTTCGGCCCGTTGCCTATTTCCTTCGCTCCATAGATGCTGCTGCACCCGCTGAGTTTCTCCAGCATTTTTGTTTACCTTCGATTTTCCAGCATCTGCAGTTCCTTCTTAAACACAAGTAAGTAAGTTTATTGGCCAAGTATTCACATACAAGGAATTTGCCTTGGTGCTCCGCCCACAAGTAACAACATGACATACAGTGACAGTTACGAATGACTCAGAAAACACTAAACATTAATAATAATAAAACATTAATGATAAAACACCATTGATCAAGCATGTGAACCAACAAAATACCAGATCAAAGGGAGGCTACAAATTTTTGGCTGTTGAGTAGAGCAACTACTCGTGGATAAAAACTGTTTTTATGTCTGGCTGTGGCGGCTTTGACAGTCCGGAGTCGCCTTCCAGAGGGAAGTGATTCAAAGAGTTTGTGGCCAGGGTGAGAGGGGTCAGAGATAATCTTGCCCGCTCGCTTCCTGGCCCTTGCAGTGTACAGTTCATCAATGGAGGGAAGGTTGCAGCCAATAACCTTCGCTGCTGATCGGACGATTCGCTGCAGCCTCCGGATGTCGTGCTTGGTGGCTGAGCCAAACCAGACCATGATGGAGAAGGTGAGAACAGACTTTACGATTGCCGTGTAGTATTGGACCATCATTGCCTGTGGCAGATTGTGCTTCCTCAGCTGCCGCAGGAAGTACATCCTCTGTTGGGCCTTTTTGACTGTGGAGTCGATGGTAGCCCCCCCACTTAAGGTTCTTGGTGATGATGGTTCCCAGGAACTTAAAAGACTCCACAGATGTGACTGGTGTTGTTGATGGTGAGTGGGGTGAGGGGAGGGGAGCTCTCCTAAAGTCTACAATAAATTCCACTGTCTAAAGAGCATTGAGCTCTAGGTTGTTGCAATGGCACCAGGACGCCAGCTGGGACACTTCCTGTCTGTAGGCAGATTCCTCCCCGTCCTGGATCAGTCCAATCAGGGTTGTGTCGTCTGCAAACTTGAGAAGCTTGACAGAGGTGTCTGTGGAGGTGCAGTCGTTGGTGTAGAGAGAGTAGAGGAGGGGAGAGAGTACGCAGCCTTGTGGTGCTCCTATGCTGAGGGTTTGCGCTTCTGAGATGTGCTTTCCCAGCCTCACATGCTGCTTACTGTCAGTCAGGAAGCTGGTGATCCACCGACAGAGGGGTTCAGGCACAGTCAACTCGGAAAGTTTGGAGTGTAGTAGCTCTGGCAAAATGGTGTTGAATGCAGAGCTAAAATCAACAAACAGGATCCTCGCATTGGTCCCCTGGCGGTCCAGGTGCTGTAGGATGAAGTGCAGGCCCAGGTTGACTGCATCATCCACAGATCTATTGGCCCGATCTGCAAACTGCAGGGGGTCCAGCAGGGAGTTTGTGATATTTTTCAGCTTGGCCAGCACAAGCCTTTCGAGTGTCTTAATGACTAGAGAGGTCAGTGCGACAGGCCTGTAGTCATTAAGACAAGTAATCCTTGCCTTTTTGGGTACAGGGACAATAGTGGAGACTTTGAAGCAGGCAGGGACAGTACATGTTTGCAGGGACTGGTTAAAAATGTCTGTATATACCTAGCTGTTTGGCACAGAGCTTAAGATTAGAGGGGGAAACATTGTCAGGTCCGGGAGATTTCCGGTTCTTTTGTCCTCTGAAAAGCCTCTCCACCTCCTCTATTTTTATTGTTGATGATGAAGAAGTGATGTGCAAGCACGCTCCCTTGAGGGAGACCATTCTTCAGCCTGCGCTATCTGCTGTGTTTGCCACCCAACTCCACAAAGAACATCCTGTTCCTCGGCAAATTTTCAATCAGCTTTGAGAGCTGAATGTCCTTCGTCAAATCCAAGATCTTGCTGAGCAGACATCTGTGGTTGACTGTGTCGCATGCTGCAGATAGGTCAACACAGACTACGCCTGTCACCATCCCTTTCTCAAATCCATCTTCGATGTGTTGTGTGGTTGCATCGTTGCTTGGTACGGCAACTTGAGCGTCCAGGAGCGGAAAAGGCTGCAAAAAGTTGTAAACACTGCCCAGTCCATCATCGGCTCTGACCTCAAGGGGATCTATTGCAGTCGCTGCCTCAAAAAGGCTGCCAACATCATCAAGGACCCACACCATCCTGGCCACACACTCATCTCTCAGCTGCCATCAGGTAGATGGTACAGGAGCCTGAAATCTGCAACATGCAGGTTCAGGAGCAGCTTCTTCCCCACAGCCATCAGACTATTAAACACAACTTGAAACAAACTCTGAACTATAACAGCCTATTGCATTTTATCTGTTTATTTATGTGTATATATATATATATATATATATATATGTATTCTATGGTATATGGACACACTGATCTGTTCTGTATTTATGCCTACAATATTCTGTTGTGCTGCAGCAAGCAAGAATTTCATTGTCCTATCTGGGACACATGACAATAAACTCTCTTGACTTGACTTGACTTGAGGTTGAGAACTTGGCTTGTTGTTGACTTTCCAGGGCGGAAGCCTGCTTGCTCGGGGATGAGGCGTTCATCTACTGTTGGAGCTATTCTGTTTAGTATCAGGCGTACAAACAGCTTGTAGGTGTGACTAAGAAGTGTGATCAGCCTGTAGCTCTTTGGGGTTGATGGATCTTTCCCTGGTTTTAACAGTGCTATCACATGTGCTTTCTTCCAGATCTTGGGCAGCTTTTTGGTTACTAGGCAGTGATTGTATAGTTGTATTAACCACTTCCTTGCATCAAGTCCGAAGTATTTGATCGGCTCAGTTGCGATGATATCCAAGCCACTTGCCTTTTCTGGTTTAAGACTTGACATGGCAGAATCCAGCTCTTCCATGGTAAATGGTCTTGTAAAGCCTGGATCTTCGGTGCATTTGCTAAGGTCTAGCTAGGTCTTCTTTGGCCTCTTTCCACTTTTACCATTCAAGAGCAATTGATGAACAACTTGATTTGCAGTGACCTTGGGTTGTTGAGGAGCAACTATAGGGTCACTATGAAGCTTGCGGATTGGAGACCATGTTGTTGCCTGATAACCTGTTAAATATGTATTTGCTACATACGCAGACACATACTTGCACTCACACGTGCACACATGCACTCACACTCCACTGCACATCCACACGCACGCACAAACACCAACATGCTTTCACAAAACATGGGCGGAAATCCCGGGGGGACGGACATGTCCCCCTCCCCATGCTTTGAGAGGTGGGGGACTATCCCCCCATGTTATCTCTTCCCTGCTTCTTCTCCCGCGGTCAGGTAGTCAAACTGCTGCGTCAAGGCGATCGAAGCTCTCGATGTTGAAGCCCCCGCCGGGCGATGGTAAATCCCGCGGCCGATTTTAAGCTGCGCCGGGCAATGAAAGGCCCCGCGAATGGGCCAATTCAAGCCCCACGATTCGGGGCGGAAGAGGCTGCTGTTGTTGCTGGTGCTCCTGAAAGTCGGTCACCAACCCGGGACCTGCGAGCTCCCGATGTTACCGTCCACATGGCTGGCGGCCGAAGCCTCCGAAGTCGAGTCACAGCTGCAACGCCACCACAGCCTCCGAAGTCAGCCAGCTCCGTGATGGTAAGTCCACAGGCTCTGCGACCAGAGCCCTCGAGGTCGATTCCAGTTGGAGGCCGCCAGCTCCTAGATGTTAGGCCTCAACACAAATATATATCTATTTTAATTTACACCACTTTTGGCCTTCTTTCACTGTCTCTCAAGTCTTCCCCAGGCACCAGGATCATTATAGTACGATGCGTGTAAGATGTGTGCGTGTAGGGTGGGGGGGGGGGGGGGAGGAGTGGGAGGAGATATAATTGTTAGTTGTCATGCACACTTGTCATCGGGCCACCAGGAAATTAAATCCCCCCCATGGTTTAAAAGCAATTTCCGCCCATGAGCCCATTAAGGATTCACCATTCAACCATTGAGAAAAGGTTCATAAGGTTTAGAGGGATATGGGGCAAACGCAGGCAGGAGGGCCTAGCGTAGATGGGGAATCTTGGACAGCATTGACGGGTTGGGCTGAAGGGTCTGTTTCCATGCTGTATGACACTGATTAATTTAATGTTGATCAGAACCATGTTCCACAGAGTTATAGAGAGAGACAGCATGGAAACAGGCCCTTCGGCCTAACTGGCAGGGTGTCGCAACAGTAGAGTTGCTGCCTCACAGCGCTAGAGACCCGGGTTCGATCCTGCCTACGGGTACTGTCTGTAAGGAGTTTGTACATTCACCCCGTGGCCTGCGTGTGTTTTCTCCGGGAGCTCTGGTTTCCTCCCACACTCCAAAGACGTACAGGTTTGCAGGCTAAATGGTTTGGTGTCATTGCAAATTGTCCCCAGTGTGTGTGTAGGATAGTGTTAGTGTGCGGGGATCGCAGGTCGGCGCAGACTCGGTGGGCCTGTTTCCGCGCTGTGTCTCTAATTAAATTAAACTGAACTAAAGTTCATGCCGGCCTTCAACAACCCAGTTATACCATTCCCATTTCACTCTCCACACATTCTCATCGGCTCCAGCCCAGTTTCTACTACACGCCTACACAATGGGAAACAATTTACAGAGGTCAATTACAGAGGCTTGAAGGGCCTGTTTCCATACTGTATGACTCTGTACCCTCGAATAACTCTGTGATCTTTCTCTTTGGTTTTGGTATGGTCTATGCAGAGTAACACTTTCTACACAGTGGTACACTGCACTTACCCATGTTCATAAGATCCTCATAAGATTATAATTGACATGAGCAGAATTAGGCCATTCGGCCCATCGTCTACTCTGCCATTCAATCATTATTCTCCCCATAACCTCTGACACCCATACTAATCAAGAATATATCTATCTCTGCCATAAATATATCCACTGACTTGGCCTCCAGAGCCTTCTGTGGCAAAGAATTCAACAGATTCACCACCCTCTGACTAAAGAGATTCCTCCTCATCTCCTTCCTAAAAGAACGTCCTTTAATTCTGAGGCTATGACCTCCAGTCCTAGACTCCCCCACTAGTGGAAACATCCTCTCCACATCCACTCTATCCAAGCCTTTCACTATTCTGTACGTTTCAATGAGGTCCCCCCCCCTCATTCTTCTAAACTCCAGCGAGTACAGGCCCAATGCCGTCGTATGTTAACCTACTCATTCCCGGGATCATTCTTGTAAACCTCCTCTAGACTCTCTTCACAGCCAGCACATCCTTCCTTCAGATATGGTGCCCAAAATTGCTCACAATATTCCAAATGCAGCCTGACCAACGCCTTTTTGAGCCTCAGCATTGCATCCCTGTTTTTGTACTGTGTACAAGCCCTCTCGAAATAAATGTTAGCATTGCGTTTGCTTTCTTTACCACTGATTCGACTCGCAGATGTTTGGAAATCTTAGGAACAAGCTGGGGGAGCTGAGGCTTACTGGCTCCCAAGGGCACAGTGAACAATGCTGGAAATTAATGCTGATCTTACTAGAGCTGCTTATACAGCCATAAGCTTGCAGTTAAGAGGATAATAATTATTTCATCCTTTTTAATAACAGATTTGAAAGCTAGAGGTAGTAATATATCTTACAATTAACTTAACTTATAACTGTTCCAAAACATTAATCTGAAAACTGCGTATGGATTAGTTTCTGCTAAAAAGGCCTGTGTGAAGAATTCTTCAGGGAGTGAGAGCAATCCTCGTCCACGTCATTTGAGCTAAAATTTAATCCTATCCGCTAATCAGATTTACACTCCACGCTTGCATTGTGCAGTTCTTGCCACGGTAATTTTTTTTCTTTGAAAGTTACGGCAAGGAAACAGGCCCTTCAGCACATCAAGCCCACACCGACCATCGATCACCTATTCACACTCGTTCTACTGTACGTAATCCACTCCCTGCAGGCTACGGGCAATTTATAGAGACCGATGACCAAATTCTGCTCCGAATGTCTTGTGGTCTAATACCAGTGGTGTTCCCTCCTAATTTTTCCGGTTTGTTTGGAGATACAGCGCGGAAACAGGCCCTACTGCCCACCAAGTTCACGCTGACCAGCGATCCCCGTGCACTAGTCCTATCCTACACAGTGGGGACAATTTACAATTTTAACCAAAGCTAAATTGCCTACAAAACTGCAGATCTTTGGAGTGTGGGAGGAAACCGGAGCACCCGGGGAAAACCCACGCAGGTCACGGGGAGAACTTACAAACTCCGTACAGACAGCACCCGTAGTCAGGATCGAACCTGGATCTCTGGCACTGTAAGGCAGCAACTCTACCGCTGCGCCACCCTTAAAAACAAAGAAACATAGAAAATAGGTACAGGAGTAGGCCATTCGGCCCTTCGAGCCTGCACCGCCATTCAATATGATCATGGCTGATCATGGCCTTAATCACCCTATTCTTTTTTTTAATTTTTGTGGCTGTAAAATATTTTACTTTTTCAGTTTATGTTCCTTTCTGCCTTCCTAATTTTCACTCACCTTACTCCCAATTCCCTTATATTCTCTCTAATGTCCCCACAGCCTAGGTTGCCTTTTTCCTTGCCCTGGAAAATCCTCTTATGTTTTCACTCATACGTGGAGTCTCACAAGGGTTTCGTTTATTCTTTCCTGTGAGTGGAATATATTTTGATTGCCATTAAAAACTCGGTTACACTTCATTCAACGCAGCATAACATTTTCAGCGCTTGATTTACAGAAAGAAGAGCTTACAAGTGGTTTGTTGATTCCATCTGATTTCTCTGGAGAGGCTTCTTAGGAAGACAAACATACTCACTGATATCAACTTGTGAATTTCATTAAATTCGTAAGTTCTAGGAGCAGAATTTGGACATTCGGCCCCATCAAGTCTACTCCGCCATTCAAACATGGCTGATCTATCTTTCCCTCTCAACCCCATTCTCCTACCTTCTCCCCGTAACCCCCGACACCCTTAATAATCATGAATCTTTCAATCTCTGCCTTAAAGAAATCCATTGACCTGGCCTCCCTAACCGTATGTGGCAATGAATTCCAGATTCACCACCCTCTGACTAAAGAAATTCCTCCTCATCTCCTTCCTAAAGGTACGTCCTTTAATTCTGAGGCTTTGGCATCTGGTCCTCGACTCTCCCACTAGTGGAAACAAACATCCTCTCCACATTCTCTCTTTCCAGGATTTCCTTGATGAACTGAAGATGTGCGTAGCTGTGATATGCTGCAGCCAGTTTTATATTTATATTTATTGAAATATTTAGCCCATTAATTCTCTGCTGCTCCCATCAACTCCTACACCCACTTATTTCCACCCATTAACTCCCCACCCACCTATGCACTAGAGGCTATCTCGGACCAAGGTAATCAAGGAGCACTCACACCATGGTCATTCCCTCCCCTCCCCTCTTCTGTCTGGCAGAGGTTTGAAAGCACTTACCACTAGATTCAAGTGTCAGCTTTCCCCCCCACCCCCCCTACACTTTCTACAGTCTACACTTTCTCTGTAGCTGTAGCACACTCTTCCCTCGCTTTTTTTTGCCTTTTGCACTACCTAATGTAAACCCTATCCCAAAAGATCCTCTTCAATAGCTTCCCTACAACTGACACAAGGCTCACCGGCCTATAATTCCCTGGAGTTTCTCTACTTGCTTTCTTAAATAAAGGAACAACCTTAGCTACTCTCCAGTCTTCCGGGGCATTGCCTGTCATCATAGAGTCATAAAGTTATACAGCGTGAAAACAGGCTCTTTGCATGTTCCCCACACCGACTAACATACCCCATGTACACTAGTCCCACCTCCCTGCGTTTGACCCATATCCTTCTAAACCTATCCTATGCATGTACCTGTACAAATCTATCTATCTATCTATCTATCTATCTATCTATCTATCTATCTATCTATCTATCTATCTATCTATCTATCTATCTATCTATCTATTTTTAAAACACTGTGTGTGTGTGTCTTTATTTGTTTGTGTCTTTATTTGTTTATGGGTGTCAGATTTGGCCTTTGATTCCTTGGTCCGCCAAAACCACATGCAAAAACTATGAGATTTTTTCCATTTCGCTAGACATTTCACTTTTACATTCGCAAATCCAATCCTCATTAAATTTCGTCGTTTTAATCTACACATTTTAAATAAAATCCTCCCCCCCAACTCACTCATTTTGTCGCCTCCTGCTGGCCAGCCACCATAACGGCTGCTGCCGCCGGCTCTCCTACAAAGACGCCGACATTTTTCTTATTTCGCTGGCGATTTTCGCTGCTGCCGCCTGAATCTCCTCCACTTCCCCCCCTCCCCCCCCCCCCCCCCCCGGCCCGGCTCTCTCACGCTGGCTCAAGCCAAAGATCGGCTCTTCCCCTGCTGCTTTTCGCCGTGCTCGGAAAAGCAGCGGGGGAACAGCCGATCTTTTGCTTGAGCCAGTGTGACAGAGCCGGCCCGTTAACGGCCTGTTGGCCCGCAGGCACATTGAGGGTGTACGCAGCATCTCGACAGGCGTACGCAGCATCTCGATGGGCGTACGCAGCGTCTCAACGTCGTACGCAGCGTCTCGAAGGGCGTATGCAGCATCTCAACGGCGTATGCAGCGTCTCGACGGCGTACGCAGCGTCTTGACGCCGTACGCCTGGCCCGCAGGCTCACTCGCCATCACGCCCGCCCGCCCAGTCCACCCTCCCCCCCCTCGCCGTACTCGGGGTCTGAAGCACGTTCGGGGACCAGACCCAACGAGTCTGCACTTGGCCTAGTATCTTTTAAATATTGTGATCGTACCTGCTTAAACTATCTCATCTGGCAACTTGTCCCTTACACCCACCACCCTTTGTTCAAAAATGTTGCCTCTCAGAATCCTATTAAATCTTTCCCCCCTCACCTCAAACCAATGTCCTCTGGTTCTTGATTCCTCTACTCTGGGTAAAAGATTCTGTGCCTTTACCCTATCTAATGGCCTCATACTTCTCTAAGATCACTCCTCATCCTCCTACGCCCCAAGGAATAAACTCCTAGCCTGCTCAACCTCTCCCTATAGCTCAAGCCCTTGAGTCCTAGAACCATCCTCGTAAGTCTTCTCAGTATCCTTTCCAGCTAAAAGCCCTGTCCCACGGTACGAGTTCATTCCAAGAGCTCTCCTGAATTAAAAAAAATCAAACTTGTGGTAAGCACGGAGAATGAATGTAGCGGGTACGTCAGAGCTCGGGGACGTCTCTTAGCGCTAACGGCAGGTACTCGGGAAGACTCGCTAACGGCAGGTAAGCACGGGAAGACTCGTGAAGATTTTTCAACATGTTTTCAACATGTTTTTCAACATGTTGAAAAATCTCCATGAGAGCCCCGAGTACCGACGAGTGGCCATTACCGTAAATCTCCGAGTTCGAATCAGGGCAAACTCGGGAGAACTCTTGGAATGAACTCGTGCCGTGGGACAGGGCTTTTAACACTATCTTTCCTATAACAGAGTGACCAAAATACGGCATTTGTATGGTATGGTTTGACTGGATAATACGATATCAAGTATTTTCATTGTATCTTTGTACGTGACATTAATATACCAATGTACTTCCATGTCTGCATGCACGTACAGGTACATACCAAACTTCACGTTTTAGAACATGCAAAAACAAAACCACTGATGTGTACAAATATACATATTCATATTCAAAAACACACATATAGATAGACATATGGATACATATGATTGGATATGTATGATAATATACACACACAGATACAGACACCAACATACATCAATGTTTAGTTTAGAGATATAGCGGGGAAACAGGACTTTCGGCCCACCGAGTCCTCGGCGACCAGTGACCCCCGCACACTGACGTTATCTTACACAGACTAGGGACAATTTTACATTAACCTGCAAACTTGTACGTCTTTGTGGTGTGGGAGGAAATCAAAGATCTTGGAGAAAAGCCATGCAGTCACAGGGAGAACGTTCAAACTCTGTGCAGACAGCACCTGTAGTCGAGATCGAACCCGGGTCTCTGATGCTGTAAGGCAGCAACTCTACCACTGTGCTACCGTGCCCCCCCCCCCCCCCCCCCCCACCGCCCCTCCCCAATCTTTGCACATCCCCAATCCTTTCCACTCGTCGCTTTGATTTCATGTTTTGTGTATTTTGTGTTTTTATAACTGTTGGCAGATCAATTTCCCTACTGGGATAAATAAAGTTCTATCATATTGTATTGTATCGTATCGTACATACCAATGTACTTTGGTATCTAGGATTTCCTAAATGTGCAGCAATAATTCATCAAGACCACCCCCAACAGCACCTCCAAAACCTGGGGCGACCTCTATCACTAAGTGAGATGACGGAGAGCAGGGGCACAGGAACACCACCACATGCAGGTTCCCCTCCAGGCGGAACGCTATCCTGACTTGGAAAGATATTGCTGTGCCTTCCTCCTCTTGGACTCCCCCAGATGACCTTCTACCCTCTTTAGACCTTTTCATTTCTAACTGCCGGCGTGACTTCAACCGCCTTAACTTTTTGTGAAAGGAAGGGTCTCAACCCCAAAACAACACCTGTCCCTTTTCTCCGGAGTTGCTGCCTGGCCCGCTGAGTTACTCTAGCATTTTGTGTGTCTTTCTTTGCTGCTCCTTTGTTGTAGCCAGGTCCACGAATTCTGTAATTCCCCATCCAACAACACTGTAGGAGTACCATTCGGATTGTAGCCCTTGCCATCCCAATCCCCCCTCCCCATTCCCATCCCTTCCCTAGGGCTGTTATGGACGGGCAGTAAATCTTTATCCAGAGAGAGCAAATCAAAAGCAGACTTGCACATTCAGAGCACCACATAGACAGTGACCCACTGCAGTCAACGTGATGAACTGTTATGAATAAACCCCAGTTTTGCCTGCCATCTACCAAATCGGAGACCCTCGGACTTTCATTAATCGGACTTTATTTTGCACTGAACATTATTTCCTTTATAGACGCAAAATGCTGGAGTAACTTAGCCGGTCAGGCAGCATCTCTGGAGAAAAGGAATTGGTAACGTTTCGGGTCGATGCCCTTCTTCAGACCTGAAACGTCATCCATTCCTTTTCTCCAGAGATGCTGCCTGACGCGCTGAGTTACTCCAGCATTTTGTGTTAATCTTCGGTGTAGACCAGCATCTGCAGTTCCTTCCTACACATTTATCCTGTATCTGTACACTGTGGATGGTTTGATTGTAATCATTTAGTTTAGTTTAGTTTAAAGATACAGCGCGAAAACAGGCCGTTCGGCCCACCGAGTCCCCGCCGACCAGCGATCCCCGCACATTAACACTATCCTACACACACTAGGGACAATTTACACTTATACCAAGCCAATTAACCTACAAACCTGTAGATCTTGGAGAAAACCCACATGGTCACGAGGAGAACGTACAAACCGTAGTCGGGATTGAACCGGCTGTTCAAGCGCTGCAAGGCAGCAACTCTACCGCTGCGCCACCGTACCGCCCAAGTATAGTCTTTCGGCTGACTGGATAGCACGCAACAAAAAAGCTTTTCACTGTACCTTGTTACACATGACAATAAGCTAAACTAATTCATAAGGAGCCCAGGGTATAGTACCAGCCCATTATAAGGGAGCTGTGCTCGCTGGCGTTAAAATAGGCATTTGCAAAACACTCAAGTGTCCCAACAGACCCCCGACAGATCTTAGCCATTATGTGTCTGGCTATTGTAGACCAGAAATACACACAAAGTTCTCATACACATCAGTCTGAAGAAGGGTCTCGTCCAGGAAACGTCACCTATTCCTTCGCTCCATAGATGCTGCCTCACCCGCTGAGTTTCTCCAGCATTTTTGTCTGCCCACAAAATGCTGGAGTAACTCAGCGCGTCAAGCAGCATCTCCGGAGAAAAAAGGATGGGTGACCTTTCGGGTCGGGACCCGCGATCAGAAGTTTTGTGGGGATCTAATAATATTATTGCAACATTTTAGCAATACAAAACCCGTTGCACACAGGCTGAGAGATGGGGTTGCACTTTGCTTATATTTATTAATACAATCCACTAGTCACAAACACAATTGAAGTTAAACAACTGCAGCTCTGACTTGTGAATGGAGCTTTCTTTTGATTATTAAAGTTGGTAGATTATTAAAGGGCATCCTCTTGAGTTACAACCACTCCGAAGATAGACACAAAATGCAGGAGTAACTCAGTGGGACAGGCAGTATCTCTGGAGAGAAGGAATGGGGGATGTTTCGGGTCGAGACCCTTCTTCAGACTGAGTCAGGGGAGAGGGAGACCCAGAGACATGGAAGGGTGAGGTGTGACATGAGAGATCAAAGGGGACGAAGTTCAAGTCAAGATAGTTTATTGTCATGTGTCCCAGATAGGACAATGAAATTCTTGCTTTGCTTCAGCACAACAGAATATAGTAGGCATGAATACAGGTTGCAAGATGCAATTTGTACCCAAGCCGATTAACTTACAAACCTGAAGTCTGAAGAAGGGTCTCGAGTCAGGGGAGAGGATGAGGAAAGGGAAGGTGTCAAAACGAGACATCAAAAGAAAAGGGGATCAAGGAAAATGTAGAATAGGATATATGGAAATATAGAACCACGCCATGCTGGTTTTAATGGGAAGTGAATCATGTTGCACCCCCCACCACAAGCCCCCGGTGAGGAGATTGCACTGAGGGGTTGAGCTACTCACATGTTTTCCGTGCTTGGGGGAAAGGTCGGGATGCGATCGATGGCTTTGCAGGTGATCTGAAGTAAGTTCCACTCTGAGCACTCGCAGGCGCTGGGGCACTGACCCGCTCCAGCCCGGCTCAATCCCAGGGCGAGCCTTGTCAGACTCAACGCTTGCAAGGTGAGCAGCAGCATCCTGCGACTTAATCATTCAAGGGACCTTGCAATTGTTTTTCTTGGGGATCTGTTTTCGAGCTGCAGCCGCCAGGAGCCCTGGCGTAAAAGGTTTGCAAAAGCCCTTCATTGCCAACGCCGGGCTGTTTTGCAGGCTGATTGGCAAATAGCCTCCACCTCTTCCGAAGGAAGGAACTGCAGATGCTGGTTTACACCGAAGACATGAACGCAAAGTTGCTGGAGCAGCTCAGCGGGACAGGCAGCATCTCTGGTGAGAAGGAATGTGTGACGTTTCGGGTGGAGACCCTACTTCAGATTCCACCTTGTCCATTCACATTGTTGCAACTAGGATCCATACATCCCTCTCACGCTGCTGATCACACGCCAATTTAAAAAAATGCAATTAAAAAAATATTTCCATCCGTTAATATCTTTCCATCCACCCTCCCGTGGAACTGCAGAGCAGTATCTGTAATTTTAAGGTTAGACTGCCAAGCTAGGTTGCAGGCTGAGCTACTATCTACCACATCGGGGACCCTTTGATCAGACTATTTTTGATCGGACTTTACTGGCTTTATCTTTGCACTGAACGTTATTCCCTTATCACGCAGCTGTACAGTGTGTATGGCTCGATTGTAATCATGTATTTTGGCTGCTTAGCAGGCAACACAAGCTTTTCACTGTACCTCGCCACACGTGACAATAAATTAAACTAAAAACTAAACCATTTCCACGTTGACCGTCAATTACCATCATAGAGTCATAGAGCTGGGAACAGGCCCTTCGGCCCAACTTGCCAACGCCGACCAACATGCACCATCTACACTAGTCCCACTTAGTCTGAAGAAGGGTCTTGACCCGAGACATCACCCATACCTTCTCTTCAGAGATGCTGCCTGTCCCGCTGAGTTATTCCAGCATTTTGTGTCTGTCTTTATAGTGGTTGTACCCATTCTCCTGCTCTCTACCCATAACCTCTGACACCCATACTAATCAAGAACCTACAGTATCTATCTCTGCCTAAAAAATATCCATTGACTTGGCCTCCACAGCCTTCTGACCACGAGGGGCGGCTTATGATGGCAGCCTCTGCCTACAGTCTGTCTGTTTTTTCATCTTTTTTTAATTTTTAGTCTGTTTAAAAAGTATGTTTTGGAGGTTTCTTAGTCTTTTTATGTGGGGGAGGTGGGGAGGGTAAAGGAGCTGTCCCACTGCGGTGACCTAATCCGCGAGTTCAGAAGAGTTTAGGAGAGTTTGAAAAAGTGTCACGTTGAAGACCTCCGACTATGTAGAAGACCTCCTTCGATCTCCTTCGACTATGTTGAAGACTAGCTTCGACTAGCTACGACTAACTTCGGGAAAATTGGACACCGAATAGTGGAGAGTGAAGACGACCTCCTTCGACTATGTTGAAGACTATCTACGACTACCCTCGATTACCTACGAATAACATGCCGACCTACTTCGACTAAACCTACGAGTAAAAAAAATATTGATTTTTTCCATGGCGACCTTTTTTTACTTGCGGGCATTTTTCGGCATGCTGAAGAGTAGTCCCCGCATGGGCGACCTAGCTGAGGTCTCGAGCATGCGGGGACTACTCTCCAGTATGAAGGAGAGTTACAAAGACCTCCTAGGACCTCGTGTCGATCATGCTGCATGTTATGAGTCGAGGGCAAACTCTTCTGATCTTGCGGATTAGGTCGCCGCAGTGGGACAGGTCCTTAAGGAGGAAACCGTTTCTCAGTCACTTCCTGGCGAGGATGCGACTATTCTCCGAGTCGCCTCTTCGCCCCCCCCCCTCCCCTCGCGGCCTACCGCAGGACTACGAGTGCCGCGGTCTCCGGTCTCCGGGGAGGGGACAGCCGCTCCAGACTTTTCCAAGCCGCTGAGGAATGTTTCACCCGACGCCGATGTTTCATCTTTACGGCAAGAGGGCCCTGAAAATCATCGGACTGGCTGCACGGCCACAGATGGGCCCTGACCTCGGGATGTTTCACAGAGGAAGAGGACTTAACTTTCTGGTGCCTTTCCCCCGCAGTGGAAATGTTTTGATTCTGCTGTGGGGGGATGTTTGTGTTGAACTCTGTAATATGTTGTGTCCATTTTTATTCATTTTTTAAAAAAACCTTTTTCTATGGTTTGCAATGGAACTTATTATTATTTAAATTATGTGAAGCGCTTTGGGGTCAATGCAAATTGACTTAAAATGCGCTATATAAATAAAGTTTACTTACTTACTTACTTACCATCTGGATTGGCGCGGCCTTTCCTGCCGGAGACCGACCAGAGCTTCAGCTTCGGCGCAGCATTGATTTGCCATCGCTGAGCGGAGGATGCCTTACCGGGGATCGCTTGTTGAAACTCCGGAGTGTTGCGCCTGCCGACTTTAACACCGTGGAACTGTGGTTGCGGAGCTTCTAGCCGCGTGCGCCGCTGACTTCAACATTGCGGAGTCCTGGCGAGCATTTGCCGAGGGCCGCCAGTGTTGAATCTCCGCCCAGCTCGGCCTGCAGACTTCAGGAGTTGCGGTCTCCGGTGAGAAGTGGCCGATTCGGAACCTCCAAGCCGCTGAGAATGTTCTTCCGTTCCGACGTCGGAGTTCTGGTCATCCCGGCGAGAGGGCCTGAACATCGGGCCGCCGTAGCGGCGACTGCGGAGGGCTCGGGAGGCCCCGACCACGGGTGAACAAAGAGGAAGGAGGATGACTGAAGTTTGTTGCCTTTCCTCACAGTGGAAAACGTTGATTCCGCTGTGTGAGGATGTTTGTGTTAAAGTCTATCGTGTGTTGTGTTCTTTTTTTATTCGCATGGCTGTATGGTAACCACAAATTTCACTGTACAGATTGGTGCATGTGACAATAAATGTAAACTTGAAACTTGAACTTGAGATTCATGTGATCTATATCTCTCCATTCCTTGCTCATGCATGTGCCTATCTAAAAAAATCTTAAATGTTTAACAGACTTTAAGATAGGCACAACAAATCTGCTTCCGTCACCACCCATGGCAGTGTATTCCAGGCATCCATCACTCTCTGCATAAGAAGATAGACATAAAATGCTGGAGTAACTCATTGGGTCAGGCAGCATCTCAGGAGAAAAGGAATAGGTGACGTTTCGTGTCTGGCGAGGGTTCCCGACCACAAACGTCACTCATTCCTTTTCTCCAGAGATGCTCCCTGCCCCGCGGAGTTACTCCAGCATTTAGTGTCTATCTTCGGTGTAAACCAGCATTTGCAGTTCCTTCCCACACTCTCTGCATAAAATAGACAATAGACAATTCGCACAGTAGGCCATTCGGCCCTTCGAACCAGCACCGCCATTCAATGTGTTCATGGCTGATCATCCACAATCAGTACCCCGTTCCTGCCTTTTCCCCATATCCCCTGACTCCACTATCTTTAAGAACCCGACCTAGCTCTTTCTTGGAAGTATCCAGAGAACCATCCTCCACCGCCCTCTGAGGCAGAGAATTCCACAGACTCACAACTCTCTGTGTGAAAAAGTGAAATAAACTTGTCCTACACATCCCCTTTAAATCCCCCCCCCCTATCTTAAATCTATGCCCTCTAGGCTTTGATATTTCCACCCGGGGTGGAAAAGGTTCGGACTGTCTACCCTTTCTATGCCTTTCATAATTTTACAAACCTCTGTCAGTTCTCCCCTCAACCTCTGAAGCTCCAGAGAAAACAATCTATTGATTAAAAATAATAAGTGCTCTGGAAAGTTCCCAGAAAACAAAGAAACCGACTCTGGAAAGAATAATGCAAAAAGCTTAATACATCAGACATGCCTTCCCTCTGTAGACACAGCTCTTTTAAACCTTAAAAATACTTTGATGTATTAATCCCACACAACACCACTGACAAATAACTTATTTTCCCAGTTGTGCGCCAAGTATTGAAAGATTGGCTGCTAGACGTTTTGTTGTGGTATGAAGTACGGGAATAGTGCTACTGAGTCCCTCTAGACTTATGAATATTACTTCCTGGATCTCTCTCAGAGATTTGCTTTGTGGGCTATTGTGTTGTTATGGGAGTAGTTGCTAGGATACAAACACACACACTAAATCTGAAGAAGGGTTTCGGCCCGAAACGTCGCCTATTTCCTTCGCTCCATAGATGCTGCTGCTGCTGCACCCGCTGAGTTTCTCCAGCATTTTTGTGTACCTTCGATCTTCCAGCATCTGCAGTTCCTTCTTGAACAATAAAATGTACCGATGGGTTCTGAAAGCATTATTCACTAATAAAACTTTGAATAACTACCGAAATGTAAAAATCTCATGGCAAATCTGCTCAAAACATTGACAGATGACATAAGGCGACGGATATTATTCACACATATGGGGTCTAATAATAAATAATACTAGTTTCTCGCATTCTACTTCTTCAAAGGAAGTACTGTTTGAGATGCTTGTGTTATGTTCACCCGAACATTCTTTGGAGACTACGTACACATAAATGTGTCCGTTACAGTTGCAAGCAGACAATGTGAGCACAATGGATATTTGTTCACTAATGTTGACAGCACTAATCTCCAGACTGTGGCCAGAAATGAATCCCTGTAAGGTAATGGTGCAATAATGAAGCTGTTTTTTTATTATTAATGTTTTTTTTAAAGATATGGGTGTTGTTGGCAACGACAACATTTATTGCCTTCCTAATTGCCCTTGAAATGTTAGCGGTGGGGGTAATGGTACAACTGGGGCAGTCACGGTGATGCAGCGGTAGAGTTGCTGCCTTACAGCGAATGCAGCGCCGGAGACCCGGGTTCGATCCCGATTGCGGGTGCTGTCTGTACGGAGTTTGCACATGGCTTGGCAAATGTAAAAATTGTCCCTAGTGGGTGTAGGATAGTGTTAATGTGCGGGGATCGCTGGTCGGAGCGGACTCGGTGGGCTGAAGGGCCTGTTTCCGTGCTGTATCTCTAAACTAAACTAAACTAAACTGAGTGGATTTGCTTGGTCACCTCTGAGTCAATGATGTGGGTTGTGCCTGGAGTCACAAACACTGTAGATCAGCTTGGCTAATGATGGCAAATGTCTTCCCTGAGGACATGGATGAACCAGGTGGGTCTTTATGGCACATTGTAGTTTGCATGGTCATCATCTCAATGGTGCAAATGCAGTGAAATTATTTTTTTGCATACAGTTCAATAAAGTATTGCCATGCCTAAGCATAATCCCAGATTAGTAAACTGTACAGAAATAGTCTACTGAGACCGCATGCAAGAGTCGCCAGGTTTTGGCGCCATTCCAGAATCCAGCCTGGTCCGCACACTAGGTCTCATGGAGAGGGCCGTTGCCTCCGTCTGGATCGTTCAGCGAACTATCGTCCATCTCCTCACCCGGCCACGAGTGAGCCCCAGGGGCGCCTCCCACAGCCGACCTTGATGGTGCAGCAGGCAAGACCCCGGTTGACTCTCCTACCGGCCTTAGTCCTCGCGTCCATCGTGGCCGGCTCCCTTCTCTGCTGTCTCTGGTCTTCGGGAGGTGGCTTCCTCATACAAGCTGCGGCCTGCTGGGTCTTCTGCATCCATTTTGTCTTCTGCCATCTTGAGACTTGTTAGTGTCTATCCTCCCAAAATCCAGATTATTGATTAAAGTTTAATTAGAATCCTGATTTGTTAGCTCAGCACTCTCAGTCACTAGCACAAAGTACAAAGTACTGGGAGAATTCAGCTGGCATGTAAAATCCTCTGGAGGATTGTTATTTTTAGCGTTTGTTTAAAGTTTGTTTTAATGTTCTTCTGTTTGTTTTATGTGGGGGTCGGGGGAAACTTTTTTTTTCAAGTTCTTACCTTCCCGGAGATGCGGTCCTGGACATCGGGCCGCCCGTAGCTGCAACTGCGGAGGGCTTGGGGAGGCCCTGACCACGGGGAACAGTGGAGGAAGAAGACTGACTTTGGTGCCTTCCCACACAGTGGGGAACTTTGATTCTGCTGTGTGGGGATGTTTTGTGTTAAATTCTATAGTGTGTTGTGTCCTGTTTATTTTTTTATTGTATGGCTGTATGGGAATTCATTTCACTGTGCCATCTGGCACATGTGACAATTAAATCTATCTTGAATCTTGAATCTTGATCAGCTTTTCGGATCACATTCTCCGGGCTCTGCGGCCTACCATCGCTGGAGCTGGAAGCCGCTTCGGACTGTCGTGAGCCCCACCGCGGGGCGCGGACTTAGCATCGGAGCGGATCCCTTGCCCAGGATCGCTCCCACCGCGGCCTGCGGACTTACCATCAAGGACTCGCAGTCTCGGGAGAGGCAAGTCGGGAGCTCCAATGCCGCAGAAGGTTCGTCCAGCTCCGATGCGAGGTTTGATCGCCCGGCGCGGGGGAGCTGACATCCCCCCGATGCGGGAGCTGAACGCCTCGATGCGGAGGGCCCGAACGGCGCAGGCTACGGGACTCAAGACCATCCCGTCAACGGAGGGCTCGAGGCCCCTGACCAAGGAAGAACAACGAGGGAAGGACTTGAACTTTATTTTCGCCTTCCATCACAGGAAGGTGTAGGAGTCACTGTGATTGATGTTTATGTTAAAATGTGTTTTTTGAGTCTGTTGCTTTTTAAAAAATTATATGACTGACCTGGCCAGTGAATTTCACTACACCAATTGGTGTATGAGACAATAAATGAACATGAACTTATGAGAAAATGGTTAGACGATGAATTGCTAGGCCGAAGAAGGATCCCAACCCGAAACATTGTCCAATTTGTCCACACTAGCTACCTGACCTGCTGAGTTTCTCTAGCACTTTGTGTTTTACACCCACAGTTTCTTGAGTCTGGTAACTTGTTGCAGAGTTCGAGAATTGAATCTTCTGGTACAGTTATATAATCTTCATCAGGTGTACTGACCTTGAGTGATTTGAATTTAATGTGCTTGGATCCTACAAAATAGAATGTAAGACTTCCATTTACTTCAAGCCTTCAATGATCTCATGATGTCTCACTAGATTGAGAGTGGTGGACTCAGCCTGGTCCATTTTGGTCATAGCCCTCCCCACCTGGGTGGCACAGTAGCTCAGCGGTAGAGTTGGTGCCTTACAGCGCCAGAGACCCTGGTTCGATCCTGACTGCAGGTGCCGTCTGTCTGGAGTTCTCCCCGTGACCTGCGTGGGTTTTCTCCGGGATCTCCGGTTTCCTCCCACACTCCAAAGACGTACAGGTTTTTAAGTTAATTGGCCTGGTATAATTGTAAATTGTTCCTAGTGTGTGTAGGATACTGGTAGTGTGCGGGGATCGCTAGTCGGCGCGGACTAGGTGGGCTGAAGGGCCTGTTTCCACGCTGTATCTCCAAACTAAACTAAACCATCAAAAGCATCTTCATGATATGTTGCCTCAAGAAGGCAGCATCGATCATCAAGAATCCCCAGAGAGCCGTGCCCTCTTCTCAATGCTACCGTCAGGCCAGAGCTACAGAAGTCCCACACCACCAGGTTCAGGAACAGCTACTTTCCTACAACCATCAGGTTCTTGAACCAACTCTCACAACCCTAATCCTACCTCGTCAACGGAACACTACGGACCACCTCTTGCACTACCATGGATTCATTTCTAATGGGGTATTTTTGCACTGATGTCTTGTTTTTTTTTCTGCAGTCTTTTTACTGTCTTATGGAATTTATGTGTAATTTAGGTACAACTATTGTTTCATTATGTTTTTGTGTGTTGTCTGATTCTACCTAGAATATATATATTCTATATCTTATAGAAACTTACAAAATTCTTAAGGGGTTGGACAGGCTAGATGCAGGAAGATTGTTCCCGATGTTGGGGAAGTCCAGGACAAGGGGTCACAGCTTAAGGATAGAGGGGAAATCCTTTAGGATCGAGATGAGAAAAACTTTTTTCACACAGAGAGTGGTGAATCTCTGGAACTCTCTGCCACAGAAGGTAGTTGAGGCCAGTTCATTGGCTATATTTAAGAGGGAGTTAGATGTGGCCCTTGTGGCTAAAGGGATCAGGGGGTATGGAGAGAAGGCAGGTACGGGATACTGAGTTGGATGATCAGCCATGATCATATTGAATGGCGGTGCAGGCTCGAAGGGCCGAATGGCCTACGCCTGCACCTATTTTCTATGTTTCTATGTTTACCTGCCTATGCTGCAGCTGCAAGCAAGGTTTTCATAATACCAGTACATCACTGAACTTGTGCATATGATAACAACCTTGACTTGAATTGAAAATGTAAAATTGATAGATTCTATCTATTTTAGGAAGGCAACTTGTTATTACAGAGTAAGTGCAGATTGTGAAGGTGAAAAATGTATAAGAGCCGCAATGAAGAAGATTGAGAGGTCAGGAATTCAACCTTAGTATGTCAGAGATCTGTTAAAGAGTCTGCTAATGCAGGGAAGAAGATGTTCTTGAATCTGGTGGCACATGCTTTCAAGCTTTTGTATCTACTGCCCGACGAGAGAGGGAATGACTAGGGTGAGAGTTGCCCTTACTGTTGTTGCTGGCTTTACCAAGGTAGGTTGAACTGTAGATGGAATTATGGAGTTAATCCGATAGAGGGATGGGGAAGCGGGAGGGCTGGTTTGCGTAATGGACGACCATGTCTGCATCTACAACTTTCTGTAATATTTTGCGGTCTTGGGCAGAGCATTTGTCGTACCAAGCTGCGATACGTCCTGAAACATCCTGGACTGTTTGGAGTCTGTAGACTGGGCAATGTTCAAGGACTCGGCAACGGACTTGAACGAATACCCCACAGTTGTTACAGGCTTCATAAAGAAATGTGTGGAGGACTGCATCCCTACAAAAACCTTCCGCACTCTTATGAAGACCAGACACTGGGCATTCATGTCTGATGATACAGTGGTCTACAAGAAGTCCAGATACAACCTTGGTAAGGCCATCAAAAAGGCCAAAATGGACTTCTGCTCCAAACTGGAGGATGAGACAGATGTTCGGCAGCTGTGGCGGGGCCTGAATGCAATCACCTCCTACAATGTGAAATCAGAAGGCAGCTCGAATGTCAGCGAAACATCACTCACTGACGAGCTCAATGCATTTTACACACGTTTTGATAGGGAGAATATATGTGCCTTCCCGAGCCCCCATATGCTGTGATGGTATTTCAGTCTCAGTCACAGAGGCCGACGTCAGGAAATCCTTCAGAGGGGTGACCCTCGAAAAGCTCCTGGACCTGATGGTATACCTGGTCGTGTTCTAAAAACCTGTGTGGACCAACTGGCTGGAGTTTTTACGGACATTTTCAACCTCTCACTTCTGAGGTCTGAGTTCCCACCTGCTTTAAAAGGGCATCAATAATACCGGTGCCCAAGAAGAGTAAGGTGACGTGCCACAACGACTATCAACCAATGGCACTAACGCCTGTGGTGATGAAGTGCTTTGAGAGGTTGATCATGCCGCAAATCAACTCCTACCTCGACAAAAACCTGGACCCACTGCAGTTCGCTTACCGCCACAACAGATCAACGGTGGATGCGATCTCGCTGGCCCTCCACTCCGCTCTGGACCACTTGGACAACAAAAACTCATATATCAGGCTGTTATTCATTGATTACAGCTCGGCATTTAATACAATCATCCCCTCCAAGCTGGTTACCAAACTCGCAGAACTGAGTCTCTGCGCATCCCTCTGCAATTGGATCCTCGACTTCCTCATTCACAGACCACAGTCTGTCCGTATTGGTGGAAATGTGTCATCCTCGATACTCACTCTATACTCATGACTGCGTAGCTGGTCATGGTGCGAACTCCATCATTAAGTTCGCTGATGACACCACCGTTGTGGGACGTATCACTGATGGGGATGAGTCAGAGTATAGAAGAGAGATCGAGCAACTGTCCATATGGTGCCAGCACAATAATCTGGCCCTCAACACCAGCAAAACCAAGGAACTGATTGTGGAATTTGGAAGGAGTAGGATGGGGACCACAGTCCCGTTTATATCAACGGGTCGATGGTTGAAAGGGTCAAGAGCTTCAAATTCCTGGGCGTGCATATCTCTGAAGATCTTTCCTGGTCCAAGAACACTGATGCAATTACAGGTGCACAACCTTTTATCCGAAAGCTTTGGGACCAGACACTTGTCGGATTTCGGAATTTTTCGGATTTCCGAATGGAAGATTTTTAGCGTAGATTAGGTAGGTAGAGCGGTCGGCTTGAAAAGTCTGGAGCGGCTGCCTCCTCCCCGGAGACCGGGGAAATCATTGCATAAATGTTAGTCAGTTAGTTTGGAGGGATTTTATGTGGTTGGTGGGTGGGGGGTGAAGGGGGAAACTTTAATTCTTAGTCCCCTACCTGGTCGGAGAGGCGGGGAGCGGGCAATGCCTTACCGGGTCGCCGTGCAGTAAGCTCCGGAGCGCTGTGGCCGCCGACTCCCATCATCGCGGAGCTGGGGGCTCCGTCCGGCCGCGGGCGGCGCCGGTTGTAGCTCCGACCCCGGCAACTCTACCCCTGGCTGCGCGGCGCTCCAATCCAGCGCCGCCCGCAGCCCCAGCTCCGCGATGTTGGGAGTCGGCGGCGTCGCAGCGCTGGGATACCAGCGGGGAGCGGGCAATGCCTTACCGGGTCGCCGTGCGGTAAGCTCTGTAGTGCTGTGGCCACCGACACACAACATGTCGGCGGCCACAGCGGTGCTGGGGCTGCGGGCGTCCGGCCATGGGCCGCGCTGGATTTGGAGCGCCGCGCAGCCAGGGGTAGAGTTGCCGGGGTCGGAGCTACAACCGGCGCCGCCCGCGGCCGGACGCCCGCAGCCCCAGCTGGGAGTCGGCGGCCACAGTGCTCCGGAGCTTACTGCACGGCGACCCGGTAAGGCATTACCGCTCCCCGCCTCTCCGACCAGGTAGGGGACTAAGAATTAAAGTTTCCCCCTTCACCTCCCCCCCCCCCCCCCTTCACATAAAAGCCCTCCAAACTAACTGACTAACATTTAAGCAATGATTTACAGATGTTTAAGTGTCTCCCCGGTCTCCGGGGAGGAGGCAGCCGCTACAGTAGTACAGACCTGGGTTGACCGTGGGTCGTTTCGGGTCAAGTTTGGCGCCAAACGCGAGCTTTGGTGTGCAGACGACATCCTAGAAAAAATGGCCGGTTTTCAGAGTTTTTCGGTTTCCGGAACTCCGGATAAAAGGTTGTGCACCTGTATTAAGAAAGCACATCAGCGCCTCTACTTCCTGAGAAGATTACGGAAAGTCAGTTTGTCAAGGAGGACTCTCTCTAACTTCTACAGGTGCACGGTAGAGAGCATGCTGACCGGTTGCATCGTGGTTTGGTTCGGCAACTTGAGCGCCCTGGAGAGGAAAAGACTACAAAAAGTAGTAAACACTGCCCAGTCCATCATCGGCTCTGACCTCCCTTCCATCGAGGGGATCTATCGCAGTCGCTGCCTCAAAAAGGCTGGCAGTATCATCAAAGACCCACACCATCCTGGCCACACACTCATCTCCCTGCTCACTTCAGGTAGAAGGTACAGGAGCCTGAAGACTGCAACGACCAGGTTCAGGAATAGCTACTTCCCCACAGCCATCAGGCTATTAAACTTGGCTCGGACAAAACTCTGAACATTAATAGCCCATTATCTGTTATTTGCACTTTATCAGTTTATTTATTCATGTGTGTATATATTTATATAATGGTATATGGACACACTGATCTGTTTTGTAGTCATGCCTACTATGTTTTGTTGTGCTGAAGCAAAGCAAGAATTTCATTGTCCTATCAGGGACACATGACAATAAACTCTCTTCAATAAACTCTGATCAATTATGATCTTATTGAATGGCTATGAGATCCAAATGGCCTACTCCCATTCCTATTTCCAATATTTTTAAATAAAAATGTTGGCAATGTTGTAATCAATGAGTAGGGTGATGAGGGATAGGCAGACAGTGGGGGATATGGTTAACGCAGGTAAGCACAAAGTGCCGGGGGAGTCTGAAGAAGGGTCCAGACCCGAAACGTCATCTCTCCATTCCCTCCAGAGATGCTTAGTTCCTCCAGCACTTTCGGTTTCACTCAAGATCTCAGCATCTGCAATTGCTTGTGTCTCCAAACGTGAAGAGTGGCAGGTTGGGTATAGTATCCGCTTCCACCACCATCCTCGGTTGTGTGTTCCAGACACAAACCACACTGTGTAAAAAAAACTTGCCCCGCACTTCTCCTTTAAACTTTGCCAGCATTACTTTAAAGCAATAACCTCTAGTCTTTAATATTAATCCTCATCTCCATTCTTCATTGCACGCAACTGCAGTAATGTCATATGTACATGGTACATCATCACAATCCCACTGTAGAACTGAATTTTGGAAGTACAGCTCAGACATAGTATTTTACATGAAAATCAAAAACAACCACAGCTGCTGGAAATCTGAAATAAATACAAATTGGCCTTATGATGAGGTATTGCAGAACTGAAATGTTGACTATTTCTTCACAGATGCTCAAGAAGGAACTGCAGATGCTGGAAGATCGAAGGTACACAAAATTGCTGGAGAAACTCGGCGGGTCTGAAGAAGGGTTTCGGCCCGAAATGTCGCCTATTTCCTTCGCTCCATAGATGCTGCTGCACCCGCCGAGTTTCTCCAGCAATTTTGTGTACCTTCTCCACAGATGCTGCCTGACCTGCTGAGTTTTTCTAACCTTTTCTGTTTTTGCATTGTCATAAGGTCTTAAGTGATGTGATATAAGCAGAATTAGGCCATTCGGCCCATCAAGTCTCCTCCGCCATTCAATCATGGCTAATCTATCTTTCTCTCTCAACCCCATTCTCCTGTCTTCTCCCCATAATCCCTGACACTCCATACTAATCAAAAATCTATCTACCTCTGCCTTAACAATATCCATTGACTTGGCCTCTGCAACCTTCTGTGATTTCAGTGCATATTTTCAAGGATGGATTTCCACCCCACTGGCTTTGCAGGGACTGTTGTCATCCAACATTTGTAATGTGGCAATTTTGCAGAATAATCTCTTAAATTTGTAACTGATCACCTTCAAGTCAAGAGAGTTAAGAGTTTAATTGTCATATGTACCGACAAATGGACAATGAAAATCTTACTTGCAGCGGCATAACAGGCCTACAACTCATTACACATGGATAATACACAGTACGAAGATGGGCCTGGCATGGAGGGGGGGCCGTTGAAAGAACAAAGAGGGACACGGCATGGAGGGGCCGCCGAGAACAAAGAGGGACCATTGGGACCACATTGACCACTTGTAACTTTGTCGGCCCCCTGGTCGTGGCGACTCCTTGCAAACTGTGCATGGTATGCAAAACAAAGAATTGCACAGTGACAAAGTCCTTAGAGCAATCAGACTTAGATTGTAATTCGTTGTTTATCATTTGGATGAATAGTTTAGTTTAGTTTATTGTCATGTGTACTGAGGTACAGTGAAAAGCTTTTGTTGCATGCTAACCAGTCAGCAGAAAGACAATACATGATTACAATCGAGCCATCCACTGTGTACAGATACATGATAAAGGGAATAATGCTGCTTGCAAGATAAAGTCCAGCAAAGTCTGATCAAAGATAGTTGGAGGGTCTCCAAATGAGGTGAATAGTAGTTCATGACTGCTCACCAGTTGTTGGTTGGAAGGTTCAGTTGTCTGATAACAGCTGGGAAGAAATTGGGAATAATCTAAATTAGTTTAAGGATTCAACGAAAACATATGAAGATGTTAGAGAAGGGTTTGGTACCGGTAACATATAGAGTCATTGAGTGATACAGTCCTTCAGCCCAACTTGCCCACACAGGCTAACATATCCCAGCTACACTCGTCCCACCTGCCCGCTCGTCCCATATCCCTCCAAACCTGTCCTATTCATGTACCTGTCTAACTGATGTAGTTGTTCGAGAAGGGTTTGGTACCTGCAACATATGTAGATGTTGGAGATGGGGTTGGTAACTGTAATGTGTAGGAAGGAACTGCAGATGCTGGTTTAAACCGAAGATAAGACACAAAACAGTTGGTGTAACTCAGTGGGTCAGACAGCATCTCTGAAGAAAAGGAATAGGTGACGTTTTGGGTCGAGACCCTTCTTCAGTCTGAAGATTCCTTTTCTCCAGAGATGTTGTCTGACCCACTGAGTTACTCCAGCTTTTTGTGTCTATCGTTGGTACCTGTAACATATGTAGATGTCAGAGAAGCATTTGGTACCTGTGACATATGTAGATGTTAGAGAAGGGTTTGGTACCAGTAATGTGTGGAAGGAACTGCAGATGCTGGTTTAAACCAAAGATAGACACAAACAGTTGGTGTAACTCAGTGGGTCAGACAGCCTATCTGGAGAAAAGGATTTTTGCTGATGATACAAAAGTGAGTAGTTTTACAGATAGTGAAGATGGTTGTGAAAGATTGCAGCAGGATCTGGATTGATTGGCCAGGTGGGCAGAGGAATGGTTGATGGAATTTAATACAGAGAAGTGTGAGGTGGTGCATTTTGAGACGTCGAACAAAGACAGGACCTACACAGAAAATGGTAGGCCTCTGGGTAGTGTTGTAGAGCAGAGGGATCTAGGAGTACAGGTGCATAGTTCCTTGAAGGTGGTCGCAAGTTGATAAGGTGGTCAAAAAGGCTTTTGGCACTTTGGAAGTATAGAAGTTGGGAGGTCATGTTGCAGTTGTATAAGACGTTGGTAAGACTGCATTTAGAATATTGTGTTCAGTTCTGAGCACCATGTTATAGGAAAGATATTGTCAAGCTTGAAAGGGTTCAGAAAAGATTTACGAGGATGTTGCCTGGACTAGAGGGTGTGAGCTATAGGGAGAGGTTGAGTAGGCTGAGTCTCTATTACATGGAGCACAGGAGGATGAGGTGTGCAAAATCATGAGAGAAATAGATCGGGTAGATGCATAGAATCTCTTGCCCAGAGTAGGAGAATCGAGGACCAGACGATATAGGTTCAAGGTGAAGGGGAAAGATTTAATAAGAATCTGAGGAGTAACTTTTACACACAAAGAGGTGGGTGTATGGAACAAGCTGCCAGAGGAGGTAGTTGAGGCTGGGACTATCCCATCATTTAAAAAAAGTTAGACAGGTACATGGATAGGACAGGTTTGGAGGGATATGGACCAAGCGCAGGCAGGTGGGACTAGTGTAGCTTGGACATTGTTGGCCGGTGTGGGCAGGTTGGGCTGAAAGGCCTGTTTCCACACTGTATCACAATATGAATAGGTGACTTTTGGGGTTGAGGCCTTTCTTCAGTCTGAAGATTCCTTTTCTTCAGAGATGCTGTCTGACCCGCTGACTCCAGCTTTTTCTGTCTATCTTTGGTCTAACATATGTCGATGTCAGAGAAGCATTTGGCACCTGTGACATATGTAGATGTTAGAGAAGGGTTTGGCATTTGGCACCTGTAATATATGTAGACGTAAGAGAAGAGTTTGGTACCTGTGACATATGTAGATGTTAGAGAACGGTTTGGCAGCTGTAATATATGTAGATGTTATAGACAATAGATGCAGGAATAGGCCATTTGGCCCTTCGAGCCAGCACCGCCATTCAATGTGATCATGGCTGATCATCCCCAATCAGTACCCCGTTCCTGCCTTCTCCCCATATCCCCTGACTCCGCTATTTCAAAGAGCCCTATCTAGCTCTCTCTTGAAAGCATCCAGAGAACCTGCCTCCACCTAAGGCAGAGAATTCCACAGACTCACCACTCTCTGTGAGAAAAAGTGTTTCCTCGTCTCCGTTCTAAATGGCTTACTCCTTATTCTTAAACTGTGGCCCCTGGTTCTGGACTCCCCCAACATCGGGAACATGTTTCCTGCCTCTAGCATGTCCAAGCCCTTAACAATCTTATATGTATCAATGAGATGCCCTCTCATCCTTCTAAACTCCAGAGTGTACAAACCCAGCCGCTCCATTCTCTCAGCATATGACAGTCCCGCCATCCCGGGAATTAACCTTGTAAACCTACGCTGCACTCCCTCAATAGCAAGAATGACCTTCCTCAAATTAGGGGACCAAAACTGCACACAATACTCCAGGTGTGGTCTCACTAGGGCCCTGTACAACTACAGAAGGACCGCTTTGCTCCTATATTCGATTCCTCTTGTTATAAGTTGGAGAATGGTTTGTTACCTGTAACATATGTAGATGATAGAGAAGGGTTTGTTATCTGTAACATATGTAGATGTTAGAGAAGGGTTTGGCACCTGAAAACATATGTAGATGTTAGAGAAGTGTTTGTTATCTGTAACATATGTAGATGTTAGAGAAGTGTGTGGTACCTGTATTGTAAGCAGGTGGATTTAGCGCCTAGTTCTCCTCACTGGCGCTCAGCCTGTCACTGGCAGAGAGGCGGGACGCTTGGCGCAATTTCCCGATAGGCATTAGAGCGGGCCAGCTCCGCGAGGAGGGCGGTTGGGCCGCGGTGGCCGCTGGGAGTTGTATTCGGATTCGCGCGTCCGCCGCTGCCGGTGGGCGGGAGAGGGACTACAGCTCCCAGGGGGCGCTGCGGGCGGCGGAGTCTTGGGCCGGGGGAGGCGGCTGGGCGAAGGCGGCCATTTCAAGTTGCCATAGACACCGAGTGGAGGCGGCGGTGGCGGCGGCCGGGGCGGGATGGGTCTCGCTGCCCGCTGAAGGTGCAGCACAGGGCGGCTGCAGTCGGCATGGGACTAGACGGCGGATCACAGGTGCCGGGACCTTACATGCACTCGTTAGACTGTCATTTATAAATATAATAACGTTGGTTTTGATTAGCACGGGTGTCTGGGGAGAAGGCAGGAGAATGGGGGTTAGGAGGGAGAGATGGGTCGAATGGCGGAGTAGACTTGATGGGCCGAATGGCATAATTCTCTGTTCCTAGAACTTACGAATTTATGAAATGCACAAGTTGGTATCAGTGAGTATGTTTTCTTCCTAAGAGCACGAATGGAACATTCTCCAGAGAAATCAGATGGAGTCAACAACACTTGTAAGCTCTTCTTTCTGTAAATCATGCACTGAAAATGTAATGCTCCGTTGAATGAGATGTAACCGAGTTATTAATGGCAATCAAAATATATTCCACTCACAGGAAAGAATAAATGAAACCCTTGTGAGAAGAAGGGTCTCGACCCAAAATGTCACCCATTACTTCTCTTCAGAGATGCTGACCTGTTCCGCTGAGTTACCCCAGCTTTTTGTGTCTATCTTCTCTGGTGAGACTCCATGTATGAGTGGAAACATAAGAGTACACTTGGCGGAGTAGACTTTATGGGCCGAATTGCCTAACTCTGCTCCTACCACTTGTGACCTTATGAGTCTAGGCTGGGGTTGGACGATAGACGCAAAATGCTGGATTAACTCAGCGGGACAGGCAGCTTCTCTGGAGAGAAGGAATGGGTGACGTTTCTGGTCGAAATTATTCCTCAGACTGAGCGTCAGGGGAGAGGGAGACAGAGATAAGGAAGGGTAAGGTGTGAAAACGAGACATCAAAAGAAGAAGGTACACAAAGTTGCTGGGGAAACTCAGCGGGTGCAGCAGCATCTATGGAGCGAAGGAAATAGGCGACGTTTCGGGCCGAAACCCTTCTTCAGACTCATCAAAAGAAGAAGTTCGAGGAGAATGTAGAATAGATCAAGGAAAATGTAGAATAGATAATTGTTAGCTAGGAGTAGGTGACAACGAAGCAAACACAGATAAAATGTAATCGGGGGGGACAGTCAGACTGGTCTGAGAACTAGGAAGGGGAGGGATGGAAAGAGAGTGGGAAAGCAAGGGTTACTTTGCAGCGGTCGATGAGAACATGGGGGAACTGCTGGGGGAGAACAATGGGGACCCGGGGGATTGCTTTGGGGCGAGGAGGGGTGGGGGGGAGAACAAGGAGAAGCCGGCGTACTTTGTAACTTTGTCAGTGCCGTAGGTGGCCGCTATTTCACAAGCAAAGAATTTCAATGTGCCTTGTCACATGTGACAATAAAGTATTCCATTCCATTCCACACTTGAAGTTAGAGAAGTTAATATTCATACTACTGCCCAAGTGAAATATGAGTTGCTGTTCCTCCAATATTTTTCCTTTCCTCTAATGACCCCCCCATTGGGGCGTTAGCCAAATGCAGTGGATGTTACGATGTACGGTGGAGAGCATGCTGTTTGCGTCAGGGCCTGTTTTGGTAATTCAAAGGCTCAAGAACGAAGGGATCTGCAGAGAGTGGAAGACACTGCCTGCTCTGTCACAGGCGATGACCTCTCCACAATTGGCAATGCTTTCATTTTGCTAATACCATTCGGGAGGAAAAAGGGACAGGAACTTGAGAACCCTTACATCCATGTTTAAGAACAGCTTCTTCCCACCGACTATCAGACTCTTTGGAATATTGTGAGCAGTTTTGGGCCCCATATCTGAGGAGGGTTGTGCTGGTGTTGGAAAGAGTCCAGAGGAGGTTTACAAGAATGATATGAAGATGATATTGCATTGGGCTTGTACTCGCTGGAATTTAGAAGCATGAGGGTGGACCTCATTGAAACTTACCAGATAGTGAAAGGCCTGGATAGAGTGGATGTGGAGAGGATGTTTCCACTAGTGGGAGAGTCTAGGACCAGAAGGTGTAGCCTCAGAATAAAAGAACATGTCT
Source organism: Amblyraja radiata (assembly GCF_010909765.2). Taxonomy (NCBI): domain Eukaryota; kingdom Metazoa; phylum Chordata; class Chondrichthyes; order Rajiformes; family Rajidae; genus Amblyraja; species Amblyraja radiata. The sequence continues at coordinate 59,276,355 of NC_045964.1, forward strand.
TTTGAAAGGAGATGAGGAGGAATTTCTTTAGTCAGTGGGTGGTGAATCTGTGAAATTAATTGACACAGGTGGCTGTGGAGGCCGTCATTTGGTATTTTTAAAGCGGAGATTGACAGATTGTTGATTAATAAGGGTGTCAGGTAGAAGGCAGGAGAATGAGGTTGAGAGGGAAAGATAGATCAGCCATGATTGAATGGTGGAGTAGACGCGATGGGCTGAATGGCCTAATTCTGCCCCTATGTCTTATGAGCTCCTGATCCACATTGTACAACCAAACCACTATTCAGCAATGAACTAAAGGGACTCTTCACTGCCAACTGCATGTTTTGGCTTCCTCTATGGTCTGGTTTAATCTAGAGCAGGACAATATAGGATGTCTGTGCCACACATAATGCCAAGAGCAGCTCTTAGGTGCCTACAAATAATCCATATCCCTTCACTCCTTGCACATCTACTTGCCTATCCAGAGTCCCTTGCATGGCACTATTGTATCTGCCTTCACCACCCCTGTTAGCACGTTCATGGCACCCACCATCCTCTGCGTGTAAAAAGAACACTTGCCCTGCCCATACCCTTTAAACTTTGTCCCACTAACCTTAAAGCTATATCTACATTTACCTAGAATAACTGATAATTTTTTTTGTGTATTTAGTTGTTGCGTTCACAGTGCCAGTAAAGGTGCAGCAGGTAAGAATTTATTTGTTCTGGTCCCGGTTCATATAACAACTAAACACACTTGACTCTCTTGACTATAATTCTGTGACTATGCCAATACATCAATAGGTGAAGTTTCAGGTCGGAACCATTTGAAGAACATTCCCAACCTGAAATCTCACCCATCCATGTTCCCCAGACCCGCTGACTGGCTCTAGCATTTTGTAAAATAGCATCTTCTTTTGTAAACCTGCATCAGCAGTTCCTTGGTTCTACATTTCACTGCTCCACTGTGAAATTTCTTCAAGGTATGCCTACTTTGAAGAGATTCTCCTCCTTGCTCCGACGAGAGTTCTGCAGCACCCTCTCTCACTGCTCCCCTCTGTGATTCCTGCTGTTCTCCTGCTCTACAACCTCGGTCTGTCTGACTGTCGGAAGAAGGGTCCTGACCTGAAACGTCACCTTTCCATGTTCTCCGGAAATGCTGCCTGACCTAAGTTACTCCAGCACTTTGTGTTTTCAATTGGTTCCCCGGCATCAACTCTCCCTGTAATGTGTTAAAAAAATTCTAACAAGTTGCCAACAATAGATATTAGACTAACTGTCTTATCGTTCCCTGACTTCTGTCTTCCTGTCTTTTTGAAAGAGGAAGTCACATTGATTTTTAATCTATTGCTTACCTCCTGGAATTTAGCGAGTTTTGAAACATTTCAAACAATTTGTCCACACCGTTTGTAGCCACCTGCTTTAAAACCATAGGGTCTTAACGACTTGTGCACCTACAGCCATGTTAGCTTCTCATACTTCATCCCTTATGAATGAGATTTTTTACAAGATCCTCTGTTATTTGAAATATACGGTATCTGTATTTTTTGCTTTTCAAATATGATTTTTTGAAAGACAGTTGCCATTATGGGGTGGTTGTTTTTGCTTTGTGATGTTGTAATTTGTTTGTGGTTTTCTGTGGTAATAATAGAAGCCATGCATGATTAATGAAAGGAATCAGTTCAAGTCTCTCATGCGCTTGTGTTCAGTATAGGCAGTCCTCTGTTTTTTGGCTGGTAATCTTGGGGTATGGCCTGCAGCGTTGAGTATGTTATGTTCCATAAGTTGTAGGAGCAGAATTAGGCCATACAGCCCATCAAGTCTACTCTGCCATTCAATCATGGGTGACTATCTCTTTCCCCCTCCGCCCAACCCCATTCTCTTGCCTTCTCCTCATACCCCCTGACACCCGTACTAACATTTGGGCACTGTCTGAGGAGTTACTGCAGACAGAATGAGCACATTGTCATAAGGTCATAAGTGACGGGAGCAGAATTATGCCATATGGCTCATCAAGTCTACTCCGCTATTCAATCATAGAATGCACTTTGCCTTGGCAGCCTTTTCAATGCTGTGTGGAAATGTCATAGACTAGAGGGGACAGCTTTACGGTGAAAGGGGCAAAGTTTAAAGGAGATGTGTAGGTCTTTTGCATGGAGAATTGTAGAGATTGGAATTAATTTATTAGCTAAGTATGTAAACGCACAAGGAATTTGATTTGCCAACAGTCATACAAAAAAGCAACAAGATACATAACCACATAAAAAAAAATAAACATAGACTTAAACAGCCACCACAGTGATGTGTGAGAATCCCCAGGACACAGCATAAAGGGCCTGTCCCACTTGGGCGACCTAATCTGCGAGTCCAGAAGAGTGCCTTTGACCTTCAAGCTCGAGGGCGCTCTCCAGGAAAGCTTCGAGCTGGATCGACCGGTCGCGTTGAAACCGCGAGCTGCATCGACCAAACCCTGAGCTGCATCTACCTACACGCATGCGCACACACACACACACACACACACACACACACACACACACACACACACACACACACACACACACACACAAACACACAGAGCCAGGGAAAGAGGAGGAGCGCTGTCTGCGCGATGAAGAGGAAGGTAAATGGCTGCCACACTGTACGGTAAGAGAGAGTGGGGGGGGGGGAGAAGAGGGGGAGAATGAGTGGAGACACTTTTAAGAAGTTTAATAGTTAGCAGGCATTTTACCTACCGGTAGGTCTTCCTAGGTCGTGAAACTCCAATGAGCCAATCAAAATGGCCGGTCAGCGAAGGAGATTGCCTATGGCGGCCCTCGAGTGCCTGTAAGTAAATAGCAACCCCACTCCACTGCACTACGAGTGAAAAAGACACATGCCTACCAAATTTTACTCGCGGAAAAACTTTCAATAACCTGAAAAAATTTCCGCGACCTAGCTGAGGCCGCAAGTAGGCGGGAACCTCCCTCGAGCATGAAGGAGAGTTCCAGCCACCTCATACGACCTCCTAGGACCTCGTGTCGACCATGCTGCGAGTTTGAGTCCAGGGCAAACACTTCTAAATTCGCAGCTTAGGTAGCCCAAGTGGGAGACCCACAGCCATCAGTTCAATGTTCGGGCCACACACACACTCGCTCCTTCACCGTGATGTGACCAGAGTTGTACCGACCGCTGTCATTCTCTCTGCAGTCCCTGTCCGCCCGAACAGTCAGAAAGCTGTCCACACTCGCACTAGACTCCGGGATGTCCTCATGGAACCATGTCCCCGCACATCACTGCACTCACGGCACTCCCTCCGAGTCCTCACCAGTGCAGGCAGCACGTCCATCTTGTTTTTTCAGCAACCTCACATTCCCCACTGTGATGGAAGGCAAATAACTTGTAACTTCTTTCCTCCTTTTGTGCCGTGGTCGGGGCGATCGAAACTTCCGCAGTCGGCGATTGAAGCTCATCGAATGATGGGTGCTTGGAACTTGCTGTTAAGGGTGGAGGCAGATACGATAGTGATATTTAAGAGGCATTTTGAGCGGCATATGAATACGCAGAGTACTGAGGGATATAGATTATGTGCAGGCAGAGGGGATTACTTAAATTGGCATCTTGTTTGATGTGGAATTTGTGGGCCAAAGGGCCTGTTTCTGTGCTGTACTGTTGTATGCTCTATGTCTGTGCTTTGAGAAATCAAATCGCCCCAAAGCTACATAATAGGCTACACACATTATTAAGGGTAGCACATTGGTGCAGCTGATAGAGCTGCTGCCTCACAGCGCCAGCGACCTGGGTTCAATCCTAACCTCGGGTGCTGTCTGGGTGGAGTTTGCATGTTCTCCCTGTGACGGCGTGGGTTTCCTCCAGGTTCTCCAGTTTCCAGCCACATCCCAAAGATATGCGTGACATCTGTAAAGTGCCCCCAGTGTGTAGGGAGTGGATGATAAAGTGGGGTAACATTAAACTGGTGTGAACAGTTGATCGATGGTCAGCATGGACTCGGTGGGCCAAAGGGCCTGTTTCCATGCTGTATCTTTCAATCAAATAATGGGAAATTTCAAATGTTATCTTTTGCTTCTTGCATTGCATTCAGCCAGGTGACATTCAGTTCACATCTTGCTTTACTCACTTTTACAATTGTGTTTTGTTTTAGGAGGCTGCACTGTACCTATGGCAGACTCGTCGAGTGACTCAGACACACAGCTTCATAATTTCTCCAGAAGACGAGGACCATTGAAAACAACATCGAGGGGAAGGAGCAGAATGCACAATGCTGCTTCTGTCTCTGAAAAGATTGACACATTAACAAGCACTTTGGAGGTATTGACGTCTTGCGTTTCTTCATGCGACAAGTATACCAGCTGAAGTAGAGGGCAATTCACTGGATGTTATCAAGACGGAGTTAGATTTAGCTCTTGGGGCGAAAGGAATCGAGGGATATGGGGAAAAAAGCAGGAACGAGGTACTGATTTTAGATAATCAGCCATGATCATATTGAATGGCGGTGCTGGCTCGAAGGGCCGAATGGCCAACTCCTGGACCTATTTTTCGATGTTTCTAAAGTCACTTGACAAAAGTGGTCCTGGGAAGCTATAGTACTGGCATGCTGATTGTGAACTTCAGTGTGTGGTGTGGTGTCAGCAGAGATAGACTCAAAAAGCTGGAGTAACTCAGCGGGTGAGGCAGCATCTCCGGAGAGAAGGAATGGGTGATGTTTCGGGTCGAGACCCTTCTTCAGACTGAGAGTCAGGGGAAAGGGAAATGAGAGATCCAGCCAAGCCTTTGACATCTTCCAAATATATAAAGATGAAATACATTCTTGTTGAATTTAGCAATTAAAGGGCGGATGGATTAGCATGATATGTATAGAAAATTAAGAGAGGCAAATATAGGGCAGACTGTAGAGATACAAAGCGGAAACAGGCCCTTTGGCCCACTGAATCCGTGCTGACCAGCGATCACCCCGTACACGACCATTACCTGACACACTTAAGATAATTTTACAACTTACCGAAACCAATTAACCTGCAAACCTGCACATCTTTTGAATGTGGGAGGAAACCGGAGCACCCGGACAAAACCCACCGGTCATAGGGAGAACGTATGGAGGACTCGCAGTTAAGATCGAACCCGGGTCTCTGGGGCACTAAGGCAGACACTTTTTCCCAGGATGGAAATGTTCAACACTCGAGGGCTTGGCTGTAAAGTGAGAGGGGGAAGGTTAATGGAGTTGTGCGGGGCATGTTTTTATACACGGAAGTTGGTGGGGGGGGGCTGGAACGCATTGCCAGCGTTAGAGGTGGAAGCATATACGATAGTGACGTTCAAAAGGCTTTTGGATACGGACATGGAAATGCTGGGATTAGAGTGTAATGGATCGTGTGCAGGCAGATGCGATCAGTTCAGCTTGGGCTCATGTTCGGCACAAACATTGTGGGCCGAAGGGCCTGTTCCTGTGCTGTACTCTTCAATGTTGTGTGTTATAGTTATTTTGGAGATTTGGCTTCTGATGACGAATGGATGTTTGATGTTATCGTGGGCATGATGCCGGCCATAGCATAAGTTTGAAGAGTGACGTATTGATTGGAGAAGCATGAGTGTAGTGAGATTAGTGATAAGTTTGTATTTTTCCTGTGAGTGTTACTAAATTTGTGGGGGAGGGGGCTGATTTCAGTTGATTCTTTAAAAAGTTTAGAGGCCAGCGTTGAGTTTCGTTCTTTTAATGCTTGAATTAATTTCAGGATACCAATCGGGACCTAAAGAACGTTGATCGGTTGCTGGGACGGTATAGAGGCTACACCAATGAACAAATGGAGGCTGTGGCACAGGTAGGTACCAGAGTAACTCCACCTGAGGTTTTTTTTAAAAATCTTGCATGACTTCAGGTCGGTGCTATCCAGTGCAAAGAGCAATTGAACAGTCTACTCTTTTTCTGATAGAGAGGAGGCCACTATAGTTTTAATTTTGCATTAATAAAACTGCACTCTACCAATAATTGTTTTCTTTTTGCTATACTTTCTGAAATGTCGTTTCTCGACCGTCGGGCCCTAACCACAATCCTTTCTGAACGCCTTAACTCCACTGAACCACTACTGAATTAGCACCACTATGGTTGCTCTACATACTCTGGTTTTGCACTATCATGCTTTAGTTGCTCTGGGATAACTGATGACAATGTTTATTATTGCTTCTAATGTGCCTCTAAAGTTACAGCAGGTAAGAATTTTGTGGAAGATAGACACAAAATGCTGGAGTAAATGGAGGCAGCATCTCTGGAGAGGAGGATTGGGTGATGTTTTGGGTTGATACCCTTCTTCAGACTGAGAGTCAAGGGAGAGGGAAACGAGATATGGAAGGGTTTCAAGAACATGTAAGGTGTGAAAAGAACAGATCAAAGCAGACGATGATCAAGTAAATGTACAATGGTTCATTGCTGGATGAAGGGAAAGTGACAATGAGGCATACAAACAGTAATATTTATCAGGGGGACAATGAAACAAGTCGGAGAATCAGGGTGGAGGAGCGACAGAGAGAGAGAGGCAAGCAAGGGTTACTTGAAGTTAGTGAACTCGTTCTGGTTCATATGATAAATAAGCACTCTTGATTCTTGGAGATGGTCACGCATTCGGCAGGTCTAAAAAAACAAGGCTGAAGCTGAAATTTCTGTTGAGAATTTCTGCGTTATCGAGTACCTAAAAAGCATGACCTTCTGAAGCCCAATGTATCAGATTATCAGATTTTCTTTTTATGTCAGATTGTATTGTATTGTATTGTATTCAAATTTATTGTCTCAATTAGAGACAACAAAATGAATTTCCCTTTACAGTCAGCATCATAAAAATAAATAAATAATAAATAATAAAACATATTAAAAATAAAATAGAATTAAAAAAAAAGCACAAACACAGAAAGTCCACGACACAACATAACACAATGGCACCAAGGTAAGGAAGGCACCATAGTCCAGCCAGCCTCCCCTCCGATCTTCCCAGATGTTCACCCGTGGTCGGGGCCTTCCGAGCACCCGCAGTTGCCACCCCGGGCGGCCCGATGTTCAAGCCCTCTCGCCGGGCTGATGGAACGCCGACGCCGAACCCCGACGGTGAAAATCCTCCTCAGCGGCCCGGATCTCCCGATCAGCTGCCTCCCACCGGAGTCCGCAGCTCCCGAGTCCGCAGGCCGAGCCGGGCAGAGTCGCAGGACCCCACGATGTTTTGTCAGCGCCGCCCGCGTTGGGAGCTCCGCGAACCACAGCTCCAGGATGTCGGTGCCGCAGGCTCAGCACTCCAGGCTCCCCGGTAAGGCATCGCCAGCCCCGCGATGTATCAGCGCTATCCCGCCGCTGCTGGAGCTCTGGTCGGTCCAGGCAGGAAAGGCCGCGCCAATCCAGTAGGTAGGCCGCTGGGGGGGGGGGGGGGGCGAGGACGCGACTCGAATAATAGTCGCGTCCTCTCCAGGAAGCGACTGAAGGACTGTATCCCCCTTACCGTACCCTCTTCCCCCACATTAAAACATTAAAAAAAACATAAAAAACACACTTCAACATAACAAAAAAAACGAAAAAACAGATGCTTTACTCCAAGTGTGATATCAAAGAATATTCTGGACAAGGGAATACAGCAGAGAAGTATGCTATTGTTCTGGCCAAGACCTCTTTTAACTTTTTAATAAGGCCCCTTAAGATATAACAGTGCAGTTGAAATCCTGATTCCATCTGTCCTGCAACAGAGATATAAAGATCTAGGATTGCTGGTTTATGAAAAATAACACAAAAGTGCTAGAGTAACTCAGTAGGTCAGGCAGCATCTCTGGAGGACATGGAGAGGTGATGTTTCTAGTTGGGACTCTTCTATGAATCTGAAGAAGGGTCCCGACCCGAAAAATCACCTATCTATGTCCTCCAGAGATGCTGCCTGGCCTGCTGAATTACTCCAACACTTTTTGTGTGTTTGTTTTTGCCCTTAACAGAGTTTGGTTATCATGAGACCAAAGTGAAGATCAAATCTGTGGATTGATCATAAGGGTACTGATTCTTATCCACTAAACCACCAGCAGAGTTCAATCAGTTGTTTATTCACACCAGTAGTGCAGCTTCTTTGCCTCTGTAAATCTACCTATATCTGGTAATGGTTTATGTCCCTTTTTCAAATATTTTAAAAAAATGGATGTATTATTGGATGTTTGAGTTGGATAGCTTTATCATTGAGCAACATGGGTATGATCAGCGACATGAGCTTCTATGCTGCTAATTCCAAGACAATTAGAAAGGGTTCTGTTGAACTGATGAGCTGCTGTTCTATGCAAGAAAATGGGCTAACCGACAATCTTTGTCCATCTCCTTCCCCCCACCCCCCCCCCCCCATGTGATTTACTCTGTATCAGCTTGACATCAGTAAGGGGCAATTTTAGTTTTATGGGAGCTTGGTGGCGCAGCGGTAGAGTTGCGGCCTTACCGCACCAGGGACCCAGGTTCGATCCTGACTACAGGTGCTGCCTGTACGCAGTTTGTACGTTCTCTCCGTGACCTGCGGGGTTTTCTCCGGGATCTCCAGTTTTCTCCCACATTCTAAAGACGTACCAGTTTGTAGGTTAATTGGCTTGGCATAATTGTAAATTGTCCCTCGTGTGTGTAGCATAGCGTTAGTGTGTGGGGGTCGCTGGTCGGCGTGGACTCGGTGTACCGATGGGCCTGTTTCCGTGCTGCATCTCCAAACTAAACTAAGCTGTAATTCTGAATAATAAGTCTGAAGAAGAGTTTTGACCCGAAACATTGCCTATTTCCTTCGCTCCATTGATGCTGCCTCACCCGCTGGGTTTCTCCAGCATTTTTGTCTACCTTCGATTTGCCAGCATCTGCAGTTCCTTCTTAAACATAAGCTATAATTGTATTTTGAAGTAGCAACATAATACAAACTATCATAATTTTTTCCTTTTTGTAGCTGCGAGATAATTTAGAGCAATCTATCGACGAACTCCGAAGCCAGCGAATGAGCAGAAGTGCTGGAATATCTCCTCTTCGGACAAGTGATCTGCATGGTGACTCAACAGCGGGTAAAACAAACGCTATGGCCAATCTATAAGATGCTGTGGGTTTCTTCAGATTTCAATGTAATGCAGAGAATTTTTGTTGCAACATTACAATGCTACTTTGCTGACGAGATTGAGAAATGTTGACCTGTTATTTAAAAAAAAAAAAGACACAAAGTGCTGGAGTAACTCAGCGGGTCAGGCAGCACATTCCTGGAAAACATGGATAGGTGAGAAGGAGGCACGTTTTTTAGTTTTAGAGATACAGATCCTTCGGTCCATCGACCCACCGAGTCCATGTCGACCAGCGATCCTTGCACACTAACATTATCCTGTACACACTACGGCCAATTTTACAATGATACCAAGCCAATGAACCTACAAACCTGTGTGGCTTTGGTATGTTTTGACTTGGTGGGATATGGATCACGTGCAGGTAGATGGGATTAGTCTGGCTTGGCATCATATTCAGCACAGACATTGTGGGCAGAAGGGCCTGTTCCTGTACTGCACAGCTCTGCGCTCTATATGATTCTCATGGCATTGGTATTTTTGTTCCTGTACTCATCATTCAGCAGGCCCATTTCATCTTTGAAGCATGGGTACCAGTGGAATACTTCAGTGTTTTTTACTTTCTTTGATAATTTAATTTAATTCCTCTTTGGTCTCCTAATTATGTTTGTTGCCACTTTCATAGAAACATAGAAACATAGAAATTAGGTGCAGGAGTAGGCCATTCGGCCCTTCGAGCCTGCACCGCCATTCAATATGATCATGGCTGATCATCCAACTCAGTATCCCGTACCTGCCTTCTCTCCATACCCTCTGATCCCCTTAGCCACAAGGGCCACATCTAACTCCCTCTTAAATATAGCCAATGAACTGGCCTCGACTACCCTCTGTGGCAGAGAGTTCCAGAGATTCACCACTCTCTGTGTGAATAAAGTTCTTCTCATCTCGGTTTTAAAGGATTTCCCCCTTATCCTTAAGCTGTGACCCCTTGTCCTGGACTTCCCCAACATCGGTAGCAATCTTCCTGCATCTAGCCTGTCCAACCACTTAAGAATTTTGTAAGTTTCTATAAGATCCCCTCTCAATCTCCTAAATTCTAGAGAGTATAAACCAAGTCTATCCAGTCTTTCTTCATAAGACAGTCCTGACATCCCAGGAATCAGTCTGGTGAACCTTCTCTGCACTCCCTCTATGGCAATAATGTCCTTCCTCAGATTTGGAGACCAAAACTGTACGCAATACTCCAGGTGTGGTCTCACCAAGACCCTGTACAACTGCAGTAAACCTCCCTGCTCCTATACTCAAATCCTTTTGCTATGAAAGCTAACATACCATTCGCTTTCTTCACTGCCTGCTGCACCTGCATGCCCACTTTCAATGACTGGTGTACCATGACACCCAGGTCTCGCTGCATCTCCCCTTTTCCTAGTCGGCCACCATTTAGATAATAGTCTGCTTTCCTGTTTTTGCCACCAAAATGGATAACCTCACATTTATCCACATTATACTGCATCTGCCAAACATTTGCCCATTCACCCAGCCTATCCAAGTCACCTTGCAGTCTCCTAGCATCCTCCTCACAGCTAACACTGCCCCCCAGCTTAGTGTCATCCGCAAACTTGGAGATATTGCCTTCAATTCCCTCATTCAGATCATTAATATATATTGTAAATAGCTGGGGTCCCAGCACTGAGCCTTGCGTTACCCCACTAGTCACTGCCTGCCATTGTGAAAAGGACCCAGCATTAATCTCACGCCGGTAGCCACTTCATGCTATCCTGCTGAGTGTTGATATGTTGTGGTACTCTTGGTCCTCTGGTCTGAATGTTCATTCAGACGAGCCCCCTTTACTTTGAAGGGAACACTTGCCTGGGTTATGGACCGCTGTGCTGAGAATCTAGTGCGTACACCTGCCCACCCTGATGCTTCACGTTACTTTGCTTGGAATTTGAACTCAACCCTTGTGTGCTCCTGCAGCATAGTTTTATAAGGCACAGAAACAGATCCTTCAGCCCAACTCAGCCATGCCAACCAAGAAGGTCCCATCTAAGCCTGTCCCACTTACCCGCAATTTGCCCATACCCCTCTAAACCAGGGGTTCCCAACCTGGCAACTTTAACAGCACATAACAATGTAATTTCACTTATTTTTGAACAACTAATGATGAACAGATACCGGTATACCAGAACCAAACAGTCAATGAGAAAAAATATGTATAAAATCAACAAATTTACCCCCTGGGTAGGCGAGATTTACCCCCTGGGGGTAAATTTACCCCAGGTTGGGAACCCTTGCTCTAAACCTTTCCTATCCATGTACCTGGCCAAGCGTCTTTTAAATGTTCTTATAGTACCAGCCTCAATTACTTCCTCCGGCAGCTCGCTCCATATACCTGCCACCTTTTGTGCGAAAATGTTGCCTCTTAGGTTCCTGTTAAATCTTTCCCATCTCACCATAAACATATGTCTTCTTGTTTTTGATTTCCCCCACCCTGGGTAAATGAATCATATTAAAGAATCACATATTTAGTTTAGAGATACAGCATGGAAATAGGCCTGCGGCCCACTGAGTCTGCGCCGACCTTCGATCACCCGTACACAAGTTATATCCCACACACTGGGGATAATTTACAGAAGCCAATTAACCTACCTACAGGTCTACCGCTGCATCCCTGTAACGCCCCTACCTACAATCTTCAGATCAGAATGAATTGGGTATGAAGAATTAGGGTGGCACGGTGGTGCAGTGGTAGAGTTGCTGCCTTATGGTGCCAGAGATGAGGGTTCGATCCTGACTAATTAATTAACTTGTCAATAGGTGCAGGAGTAGGCCATTCGGCCCTTCGAGCCAGCACCGCCATTCACTGTGATCATGGCTGATCATCCATAATCAGTACCCCGTTCCTGCCTTCTCCCCATATTCCTTGACTCCACTATCTTTAAGAGCTCTATCTAACTCTCTTGAAAGCATCCAGAGAATCGGCCTCTACTGCGTTCTGAGGCAGAGAATTCCACAGATTCACAACTCTCTGGGTGAAAAAGTTTTCCCTCATCTCCGTTCTAAATGGCCTACCCGTTATTCTTAAGGTCAGGCTGGACCTGACCAGCCACATTGAAGCAATGGCCAAGAAAGCACACCAATGCCTATATTACATTGGAAAACTTGGGAAGTTTGCTATGTCCCCCACAACCCTCACCAACTTCAACAGATGTGCTGAAGAAAGCTTTTTAGTGGAATACATTCAATTCAATTCAATTCAAAGCACTTTATTCGTCCCCGAGGGGCAATTTAAAAAGGCGCATTATAGTAGCTTTAAAAAAAAAAGAAGAAAAAAGAGGGACACAATCAACAAACATAAGCAGCACGCATACTGCACAATCAACCAACACACGCATTTCATAGACACACTGCACAATCACACAACACACACCGCACATCAACATTCAACACATAGTAATAGTTTTAAAGTGCTTCCTTAGTGCTTCAAGTAAAAAGTGCACATAAAAGGTTATTTCATTTCATATGTTCATGAGTCAGTGATCAGCATTAAGAAGCTGGACAGCCCTGGGGATGAAGGTTGCCTTCCTCCTCTGTGTCCGGCAACCCGGACAGCGGAGTCTGCGTCCTGAGGGGAGCCACTCAAACTCAGGAAACAGGATGTGAGAGGGGTCGTGAAGAATCCTGCGTGTTAACTTTACAGACTGTTGGTCGCATAGGGCAGTGAGAGTTCGGACGGGCTGCTCAATGATTTTTGAGCAGACCTTGACCACATTCAACAGGCGGTTTCTGTTTTGCAGGGTGATGGAGTGGAACCAGCTAGTGAAAGAGAAGGTTATTACATTTTCAATGAATGCGTAGTAGAATGTGGTGAGAATGTCTTTGTTAATCCCAAATGACTTCAGCTTCCTGAGTAGGTACTGTCTCTGATGGCACTTTTTAAGGATTTCCTCTGTGTTAGAGGAAAACCTTAGCAGGTTGTCGAAGGCTGTTCCCAGGTATTTGTATACCTCCACTATCTCCACTGGCTCCTGCTGGATGATAGTGGTGGCTGCCTCAGCCATCTGTCTCTGTTGGGGGGAAAAGGTCACAATCATGTCCTTGGTTTTGCTTATATTTAGCTCAAGACAAGACTTCTCACACCATACTATAAAGTCCTGCAGGGCTGAGCTGTGATGTTGTGTATGGCTGGGAAGCAGAGACAGGAGGACTGTGTCGTCAGCAAATTTTACAAAGTGGCAGTTTGGCTGGGTGGATCTGCAGTCATCAGTGTAGAGAATGAAGAGAAGTGGGGAGAGGACACAGCCTTGTGGAGAACCAGTGAAGGTGAAGAGGGTGTCGGACAAACATGGTTTACAAACAGCTCCATCCACCAAATTGTAGAGTTGTGGTCACAGCCCAGACCATGACGCAAACCAACCTCCCTTCCATTGACTCCATTCACGCTTCACGCTGCCTCGGCAAGGACACCAGCATAATCAAGAACCAGTCTCACCCCGGTCACACCCTCTGCTCCCCTCTCCCAACAGGCAAGAGTTGCAGAAATTTGAAAAAACACACCTCCAGATTCAGGAAAAGTTTCTTGCTAGCTGTTGTCAGGCAACTGAACCATCCTATCACCGACTAGAGAGTGGTCCTGACCTCCCATCTACCTCACTGGAGACCTTAACTATCTACAATTGGACTTTACTGGACGTTATCTTACACTAAATGTTATTCCCTTTATCCTGCATCTTTAGACTGTGGATGGCTTGATTGGAATCATATTTGCTGACTAGAGAATCCCACAGACTCACAGAGAGTTGTGAGTCTGTGGAATTCTCTGCCTCGGGGAGCGGTGGAGGCCGGTTCTCTGGATACTTTTAAGAGAGAGCTAGATAGGGCTCTTAAAGATAGCGGAGTCAGGGGATATGGGGAGAAGGCAGGAACGGGGTACTGATTGTGGATGATCAGCCATGATCACATTGAATGGGAGTGCTGGCTGGAAGGGCCGAATGGCCTACTCCTGCACCAGTTGGCTTTTGTCTATAGATAGCACACAACAAAAAGCTTTTCACTGTACCTTGGTACACGTGGCAATAATAAACAAAGCTAATGTGAATTTGACTGATTTTGTGCTTTTTGTAGGTCGTCGATACCGCCCAACCTCACCCCTCAGGGACCCTGGAAGTTACACAAAAACAGCTATCAGAAGGTCGCGATCTGCCTCTGTGAGATTTGTAGATGACACTGAGCCATTAAACCAGGTATGCAAAAGTATCAAATGGATCATCAGTGATAAATACCAAGCAGCCAACGCATATCATCTTTTGGCTGAACTGTAGCTGCTGGTTTATACCGAAGATGGGCACAAAATGCTAGAGTAACCCAGCAGGTCAGGCAGCATCTGTGAAGACAAGGAATGAGTGACGTTTCGGGTCTGAAGAAGGGTCTCGACCTGAAACGGCACCTATTCCTTTTCTCCAGAGATGCTGCCTGACCCCTGAGTCTTCCATTGATTTCCAACCTGAGCAAATATTTGGAACGTAATGTTTCAGATTGTGCTTTGACAGTGCTTCTGGGCACGCCTCACAGTGCCAGAGACCCGGGTTCGATCCTGGCCTCTGGTGCTGTCGATGTGGAGTTCTCCCTGTGACCTCGTTGGTTTCCTCCAGGTGCTTCGGATTCATCCCACGTCCCGAAAGATCTGAAGGTTTGTAGGTTAATTGGCCTCTTTAAATTGTGCCTAGCATGGGAACAGTGGATGAGAAAGTGGGATATCATAGAACTAGAGTTAACTAGACTGTGGGACCCATTGGGTCCCAGCTTCACACGGGAGGGCTGGTGCCCCAACGCAATATTCCACCTCTCCACCAATTCCAATATTGCTGGCCAGTGGGGGGGAGGGGGGGGCCTTTCTGGGGCGCTAGCATGGTGTTGTGGGCCAAAGGGACTGGTTTCCAGAGGGCTAGTATGGACATTGTGGGCCGAATGGATTCTTGGGCTGGCAGCACAGTCACTGAGACCACTCACGCACACACTCACTCTCCCTCTCGCACTCTCTCGCACTCACACTCACGCACACACATACTCACACACACGCACTCACAAACACACACGCACTCACAAACACACGCACTCACAAACACACACGCACTCACGCGCACACACACACTCACAAACACGCACACACTCACTCACAAACGCACACATTCACTGACAAATGCACACACTTACAAAGACACACACACACACACACACCATATATATGGCAGTAAACTTTCTTGAATACTCACACGGCTGAGCGTAGCCTCTCCACTTTGGGGCTTTCGCAATCAGCGGCACTTCTGGAATCAGCGTGACCTCTGCACTTACCGGAAATGGCGCAATC
This sequence comes from Amblyraja radiata, assembly GCF_010909765.2. Taxonomy (NCBI): domain Eukaryota; kingdom Metazoa; phylum Chordata; class Chondrichthyes; order Rajiformes; family Rajidae; genus Amblyraja; species Amblyraja radiata. The sequence goes on from NC_045964.1 coordinate 59,291,725, forward strand.
AGCGCGACCTCTGCACTCACCGGAAATTACACAATCAGCGCGACCAGTCCACTAAGCGGAAGTCACGAAATGAACGGGACTTTTGAACCAAACATAGTCGGGCCTAATAAAGCATTTATTCCTTCCAAACACAGTCGGACCTAATAAAGCATTGCAGTTTCAAGCACAGGCAGGGTAGCAGGCCAAACGACTCATGGCATTGTCATTAAGGGCTAACAAATCATTTATTGCAAGTACATTGCAGACTCACAGTTCAGTTGATTCACACCTTAGAATGAGAGTCGTGGCCTCTCCTTCGCGATCTTGCAGAGTGACTGAGTCACATCCAGGCATCCGGGGTTTTATAGTCCTGCTCGCCCCCCAACCCCCGGAAGGGGCGTTACCTTCATCGCGGTGATTGACGGGCGAGAGTATCTCAAGGTTTTTTAAACACATAACATTTTTATTTTTCATCGATGGGAAAAATCCTCGGGGCCTGCTCAGTGGAGGAGGACGGAGTAAGATGGCCAGAAATCATAACGATATATGGTAGAGTTTTTTCTAAAATCAATATACAGCGCAGACAGGAAGTGGTCAAGATAAGACTTTTAATTATATAGATGGATGATTGATGGTCAGTTTGGAATTGGTAAGCCGAAGGGTGTTTTTCCATGCGGTATCTCAATAGACAATAGGTGCAGGAGGAGGCCATTCGGCCCTTCGAGCCAGCACCGCCATTCAATGTGATTATGGCTGATCATCCCCAATCAGTACCCCGTTCCTGCCTTCTCCCCATAATCCCCTGACTCCGCTATCTTTAAGAGCCCTATCTAGCTCTCTTTTGAAAGTACCCAGAGAACCGGCCTCCACTGCCCTCTGAGGCAGAGAATTCCACAGACTCACAACTCTGTGTGTGAAAAAGAAAACATCTCTAAACTAAGCAAAAGTAAATAGCCATGATAGAAGAGTAACTTACCTCATTGAGCATGAAAGTATCAAGCAATTAACTTATAAATTCAGTCTTTTGAAGTCTTGTGTCTTTTCCCCACAGGTGCACAGTTTGCATCAGTCCCTAAGAGACCTCAGCAGTGATCAGCTACGCCTTGGAGATGAAGTTGACCAGGAAATAACCAGGAGAAATAGGTAGGAGTTATTGGATGGAAGCCCTGCATTTTGGTTCATTTTCTTTAGAAGGCCACTTCGGCCCACTGACCAACAATCAACACTAGTTCTTTTCTACACACTAGGGATAATGTACAGAAATCAATTAACCTACAAGCCTGCACGTCTTTGGAACGTCTACTGGAATCCAGTGGTTCCTAGGGCCCTTTTACTGCTGTTTCCAAAATGCATTGTGCAAGCCCAGTTTATTTATGTGTCATTGAAATGTTTCCCCATTCCCCCCTCCCCCCCCCCCCCCCCCCCCCCCCACTCCCCCCCCCCCCATCCCAGCTATCCCAAAAATAGTAGTTGAGTTCACGTTTACCGTTTAGGAACTTGAAAACTAGAAGCAGGAGTAGGCTAAATGTGTGGGAAAGAACTGCGGTTCTGGTATACACGAAAATTAGACACAAAATGCTGGAGTACCTCATCGGGGCAGGCAGCATCTCTGGAGAGAAGGAATGGATGATGTTATGGGTCGAGACCCTTCTTCAGACTGAGAGTCAGGCGAGAGGGAAAGTAGGGGTAAGGAAGGGTACAAAGAGAATGCAAGGTGCGAAAAGGGCGGATCAAAGCCAGACGATGATCAAGGAAATGTACAATCGTTCATTGATGACTGAGGAGAAGGTGACAATGAGTTCATACCAACAGTGAAAGTTATCAGGACGACAGCGAAACTAGTCCGAGAATTAGAGCGGGGGAGGGAAGGAGGGAGAGGGAAAGCAAGGGTTACTTGAAGTTTGGGAACTCGATATTCATTCTGCTGGGTTGTAAGCTGCCCGAGCGGATTATAATGAGGTGTTGTTCCAATTCGAGTTTGGCCCACTTGAAAATTAAGCAAAAAGCAGGAATAGGCTGTTAGGACCCTCAGTTGCCTGATAACAGCTGGGAAGAAATTGTCCCTGAATCTGGAGGTGTGCATTTTCACACTTCTATACACTTTACCTGATGGGAGAAGTGGCCGGGGTGCGACTCGTCCTTGATTATGCTGCTGGCTTTGCCGAGGCAGCGTGAGGTGTAAATGGATTCAAAGGGGATCTGACGAATCTTTAAGTTTTCAAGGAAGAGGACACTGAGAACTCTGCATCTTCTATTTGACCAAGTGCTACATACCTGATTTTGTTTCTTGAACCATTAATATATGAACATCCTAGTTAACCTCAATCTGAAGAAAGGTTCTGACCTGAAACATTGAATGTCCATAATCCCTCCACAGACGATGTCTGACCTGCTGAGTTCCGCAGTAGTTTGTTTTTTTAGAACATAGAATATAGAACAGTATAGCAGAAGAACAGGCCCGTTGGCTCAAAATGTCCATGCCAAGCCAAGACCAACTCTCATCTGCCTGCACATGCTCCATATCCCTCCATTCCCTGCATATCTGCGTGCCTATCGAAGAGTTTCATCAATGCCACAATCGTATATGTCTCCCCCAGCACCATCGCAAACGCGTTCCAGGCACACACCACCCTCTGTGTAAATGGAAACTAGCCCCACACATCTCCTTCAAATTTTTGCCCCTCTCATCTTAAGTCTATATCCTCTAGTATAGTTTAGAGATACAGGCCCTTCGGCCCACTGAGTCCGTGCCGACCAGCAATCCCCGCACATTAACACTATCCTACACACAAGGGACAATTTTTACATTTATACCAAGCCAATTAACCTACAAACCTGTACGACTTGGAGTGTGGGAGGAAACTGAAGATCTCTGAGAAAACACATGCAGGTCACGGGGAGATCGTACAAACTCCATACAGACAAGCACCTGTAGTTTTTGGCATCTTCACCCCAGGAAAAAATGTTCTGACTGTCTACCTTGTCTTGCATTAGTTTTTTTCCCTTTTCATTAGGTCTTGCACAAAAAAAATTGTTGGCCTAGATATACAGTGCACACTGTTCCTGTTACACTTAATGCAATGTTGCAATGCCCTTCGTTTGACAATGAATGTATCTCACAATGCACAGCGGGATGTGTTGAGTGCTTTGGACGAGTCTTGTGCTTTGATCCTCAGTCTTGGTGTTCCTCGTAATTGGCTCCATCTTGCTGGATGACCTGCTGGATCTCACAGCAGGCTTGTGATGTCCTGCTGAGCCTGTGGCACGAAAGGTTTATTGGCTTGGTGATGGTGAAACAAAGAATCACTTCCGGATGCATAGAGGGAGATAAGAAACAGGGTCTCTGTTCTGACTTTGTATTTTTATCTTCAAATAAATGAAATCTAAATTTGTTTCTCTTGACAGGAACGATAAGGAAACTAGGAATTCTATCGATTCATTGTCAGGGAGAGTCCGAGAGGTGTCCAGAACAGAGACCGTGAGTGCGGTTTAATGGAACTATGGAATTTTATCCAATGGCAAAGTTTATTTGATTGTTATCACTTCTTTCGCAGCCAACAATGGACCATTGTGGGCTCCACCTTTCCTTAGTCATCGGTGCCGGCTCTGATTTGTTCTGAACCTTTTCATATCTCTAGTGTCCCTCTCCCCTGACTCTCAGTCTGAAGAAGGGTCTCGACCCGAAACGTCACCTATTCCTTTTTCTCCAGAGATGCTGCCTGACCCGCTGAGTTACTCCAGCATTTTGTGTCTATATTCAGAAATAGTGCTCCTTCTGAACCTTCTGAATTTGTAGTCGGCAGGGCAGTACTCTGCATATTGCCAACTTGGATGTGTTGTGCATACTAACATGCTCTTAGTGCCCCCCTTAAAACTGTGTAGTGAAGGTGATTTGACTATATTGTTGTCTCGTTTATTCCATTCCCTTAAGGTTCTTACAAAGAATGAGTTCTTAGAAATATCTGTCCTGTCCTTAGTTCAATTAATTTTCACTTGGATTTATTTAAATGAAGTTGATCATTAAGCTTTCATCTTGGTATCATAAATATTTAAAGGATTTTTTTTTAAGAGATGGGCAAGTGGTCTTGTAGGGTAGTTAACTGCACAAATTGACGATCTTGGGCTTTTTGAATTCAAGGATGCAGTCAGGTAGACCAAATTGCTTGTGTTTCGATTTCTAAATGTCCTTCTGGAGAAAACTAAACCAAGGATTTCTGCTCTTAATTAAATGTTGTGGATATTAATGGGAATCTAATTGGAGCTTTTTACTCCTTTTGGACGATAAACTGCTAAAATCTCTTTTGTATGCATTGGACTTTGACACAATATCCATGCTGTTTAAGTTGCTGCTCTTGTAAGACGTGAACCAAAGGGAATCTGATGAATCCTTAATGCTTCCTTGTAATGGATTACCTAGAAATTCCACATCTATGTTGCTTGAACCATTAATATGTGAACAGACCTCTTAAGGCTCTGGATCTGAGGTAGTGGATCAGCCATTATCCTGTTGAATGGGGGTCAATGGTCTGGGACAGGGTGGCCTACTCTTATTTCCAGTGTATCCACCATCATTCCTCATTATTGCCTTTGTAAATTACGGATTGAACGCCTTATTGACTGGTCAGGATCGTAAGAGAAAGTTAGATCACGATTGAGCTTGATTATGGGATTACACTGAGGAGTAAGGGTACTTTTGGTCATCTTGTCATCAGGTGTGGCAGCTTTCACGACATCTCTGTAGTGTTGGGTACGGAGGCGGCTGATTAGACCACCCTGGTCACATAAGTTCCATCCACACAGATGACATAGAAAATAGGTGCAGGAGTGGGCCATTTGTCCCTTCGAGCTAGCACCGCCATTCAATATGATCATGGCTGATCATCCAGAATCAGTACCCTGTTCCTACGTTCTCCCCATATCCCTTGATTCTGTTAGTCCCAAGAGCTATATCCAACTCTCTCTTGAATGCATCCAGTGAATTGGCCTCCACTGCCTTCTTTGGCAGAGAATTCCACAGATTCACAACTCTGGGTGAAAAAAGTTACATAATATTAATCTTAGGTAGACAAAAAAGCTGGAGAAACTCAGCGGGTGAGGCAGCATCTATGGAGCGAAGGAATAGGTGACGTTTCGGGTCGAGACCCTTCTTCAGACTAATATAAATCTTATGTCCCTTGTGGCTAAAGGGATCAGGGGGTATGGGGAGAAGGCAGGTACAGGATACTGAGTTGGATGATCAGCCATGATCATATTGAATGGCTCGAAGGGCCGAATGGCCTACTCCTGCACCTATTTTCTATTTCTATGTTTATATTGTTTTCTACATCTGCTTGCCCAACTATATTCAAAGACATGTTACTGCATTGACTCTTGCATGAAAAGTGACATTTTTAAAATTTGATATTTATTCTGGCTGGTAAAGTTTGAGCAACAAGTTGCTGGTCTGGCAATTGTGCTGACGCAGTATTAGCTCTCTGCCACCCTCTAATGCGGGAAGTTTGTACTACAGCATTCGACTATCATAAATTTCTAGAGATAGGCATTTTACATTGCTCGAAACAAGGAACTGCAGATGCTGGTTCACAAAATAAAAGCACAAAGTGCTGGAGTAACTCGACAGGCCAGGCAGCATCTCTGGAGAACAAGGATAGTTGATGTTTTGCGTCGGGACCCTTCTTCAGACTGAAGAGGATCTGAAGAAGGGTCCGACCTTCAGGGTTACGGGGAGAAGGCAAGAGAACAAGGTTGAGGGAAAGAAAGACCTGCCATGATTGAATGGCAGAGTGGACATGATGGGCTGAATGGCCTAATTCTGCTCCCGTGACTTATGAACATGCCAAAGGTCTTCATTCCATCAGTTTGACCAGAGGAAAAAAAGCGGGGATCTGTTTCTATCTCCACAGATTTTGTCCGACCTGTTGAATATTAATATTTTTTTTAACTATTGGAGTGGGCATTGCTCTATATTAACTTGTAAGAACTGCCCTTTTTCTAGCAACAAACATTCTTGGTCTTTTGTTTAATAGGTTTCCGAACGAGTTGAAAGGCGCCTTCAAGAAATTGAAAAGGAAATGAGAACTGAACGACAATTAGCGGAACATCGCCAGGATAAGCTGGGACTGATGGCAGTGCAACTGCAAGAGGTGAGCTGTGCACGTCCAACGTGCTTGTGGTGATTTGCAGCTTGTATCAACTGATATAAGCATTCTAATTGTTTTGATATCTTGATAAATTTAATTATTTCTAACAGACAAGGTCTCTTGCCAGGAGTAGGGGAATCGAGAACTAGAGGACATAGATTTAAGGTGAGGCGGGAAAGATTTAACAGGAACCCGAGGGGTAACGTTCGGGTCGGGACTCTTCTTCAGACTCAAGGTGGGGTCCCGACCTGAAATGTCGCTGGTCCATGTCCTCTGGAGAAGCTGCCTGACCTGCTGAGTAACTCCAGCACTTTGTGTTTTGCTCAAGATTCCAGCATCTGTAGTTCCCTGTCTCTCCATTCCCTTTTGTAGACTTTCTAGAGATTGTTTTAGTACAGATGAAGAATAGAAAGATCCATCAGAATTAACTTAACTTGATGGCAGCTGCAATCTGAAGATGTGCCTTGACCCCAAACGTCACCCATCCATTTCCCCCAGAGATGCTGCCTGACCTGCTGAGTTACTCCAGCACTTTGTGTCTATCCGCAGTTTCCTTTTGCTCTTTAACAAAAAATGCCAATTTAGTTTCTGCATTATTCCTATTCTATGTCGTCATAACATCCTGCTTTATGTTGAAACTTGAGACGTTGTTGTAGCAGGGACTCTGACTGTTTCACAGTGTTAATAAACTCTGAGGCTTTGATTTCCAGTGAGAAAAATCAATTTATATTATTATCTTTTTCGATCTCTGTTTATACATAGTTACTAAATTTACTTTTGCAGTTACTGTTATGTGGCAGCTGGTTCGTACACTTCAATGGACAGATTTACAACAAATTAGCAGTTAATCTGCATTGATTTACAATCTTCTTCTAAGGCCCCCTTCGGTCATGGCTGATCATAGGTGTCTCCAGGGTGCTATTCCCTATATGGAGGACGCCTGTACTTGACTTTATTTAATGTGGGGACACTGGTGCACAGGCAACCACCCCACGGTCCTTGACAGATCTGGGTCACGATCCAGTGGCATGGAGATTGCTCTTTGTCAGAGACCTCCCCCTGGACCTTACCACCATGGGTGGCCCTACCAGGAGCATAGCTCCAGACGGCATCGCTCTCAGGATCTCAGGTCCACACAAGCTTCTCCACCACGACAAGGTGACATTCCATGGAGAAGTACAATACCTGATTCACAACAATCTGAGTTGAACTAGCTGGCCACATCTAAGCCCTCATGTAAAGAAGTATTCATGAACATTATTGATCTCTCAGAAATAGGAGCAGGACATTAACCTTAATTCGGTTGTGGCTGGCCCTCTAGGTCAAAGCTACTTTCCTGCATTAATTTGTTCAGTTTAGTCTAGAGTTAGTTACAGTTTAGTTTATTGTCATGTGTACCGAGGTACGGTGAAAACATTTTGTTGCGTGCTATCCAGTCAACGGAAAGGCAATACACGGTTACAATCAGAGCCATTTACAGTGTATACATACACGATAAGGGAATAACGTTTAGTGCAAGGTAAAACCAGCAAAGTCCAATCAAGGATAGACAATAGACAATAGGTGCAGGAGTAGGCCATTCGGCCCTTTGAGCCAGCACCGCCATTCAATGTGATCATGGCTGATCATCCCCAATCAGTACCCCATTCCTGCCTTCTCCCCATATCTCCTCTACTCCGCTATTTTTAAGAGCTCTATCAAGCTCACTCTTGAAAGCATCCAGAGAAGCTGCCTCAACCGCCCTCTAAGGCAGAGAATTCCACAGACTCACCACTCTGTGAGAAAAATGGTTTCCTCATCTCCGTTCTAAATGGCTTACTCCTTATTCTTAAACTATGTTTCTATAGTCCGAGGGTCAACAAGGAAACGGGCCCTTTGGCCCATTGAGTCCTTGATTGTTGAAAAAAGAATTGGGTTTGTAAGGTATGACCAACCCTGGACAAAGCTACACTGTCTGTCCCTAATTAATGGATTCTCTTTCAAATGTGAGTAAAACCTATCCCGTAGAATCCTCTTCAATCACTTCCCTGTCGTAGATGTGAGGCTCTCTGGCCTACAATTTCCTGGATTATCCCAATTTCCATTCTTAAATGAAGGAATAACCGTTGCTACTCTCCAGTCCTCGTGGGCCTCGCCGGTCTCTGGAAAAGGTACAAAGATCTTTGTCAAGGCTCCTCTCTTGCCGCTCTCATTACCCTGGGATAGATCCCAATTGTCCCTGGTGACTTGTCCACCTGAATGCTCTTTAAGTAGCAATGTTACAAAATTTTGAGATTTTAAAAATCAAGTCTGTAATTTATCCCATCAGATAAAGCATAAAAATAAGTTTAATTTGACACCTAATTCACTTTCATATCTCAAGTATTTAAAAAGGTATGGCCATTTTCATACTCGGAAATGAGCATCTTGTTCCCTATTGATTTTCTATGGACATAACAAAAAAGTTGTGATCGTGAACAGTCAAAAGCCCATAACTTTCTTAAAAATTAAGAGAACTGAATGAAATTTTCAGTTATCATAGATTGAAGCATTCTGAAACAAATATAAAATAATCTTACTTGGATGACCTGAAATTAAAGCATATAATTAGTTAGTTACCTAATTGTAGCTAATTTCAGACTTCAATTACTAGATCTAAACATCTATCCATTTCTTAATAAATTATTAACATTTTTAAATAGCCTAAATGTCCAAATAATATTCACAAATAATTCACAATAAAACATGATTTTTAAATCTCATTTACATTAATTTATAGACCAAATGGAAGGAATTTAGTGTTCAATTGCTGTAAATAAATGCCCATTTAAATCAGCTTTCTAGTGGGATCCTGTGGAACGCGCTGGTTTAGAACGTTCACATTGCGGTAGATTTGTGCCCCAAATGCCGAGAAAAATACTGCGCGATATAATGGGGCCAAATTGAGCTACTCGCAATATTAAATTTTGTATAAAGGGATCTTTAGAAGCCCTTTTTAATGTAAAAATATACAACCTAACTTCTGCTATTTGCTTTATGAGACTCTGCGGTTGCTGGCGGTCGCGGGTTTAGAGATTGATTTTTAAACTACTATAACTATTATACGAGGCCTTTAAACCTAATAATAGCTTTTGCGACGGGGCCTTCCAGCGATTTTTCGTTAATAATTAACTAGGCTGAACATCTTCGATTTGAACAGCCTAGAGAAAATCGCGTTTTAAACCCGCCCCCTCTAAACGGCGCCAAAATCGCGCACACCCGCAACGGCAGATTTTCAAAGACGCTTCAGGTACGCTTTGCAACATACCTACTTTAAGAGACCCAATACCACCATGTTCTTGATCTCAAAAAGCCCTAGCATATTAGTATACATGACACTGATCTATCCTCAGATCTGAGGTGCACAAAAATGCTGAAGAAGCTCAGCGGGTGAGGCAGCATCTATGGAGCGAAGTAATAGTTGACGTTTCGGGTCGAGACCCTTCTTCAGACCAGAAACGTCACCTATTCCTTCGCTCCATAGATGCTGCCTCACCCGCTGAGTTTCTCCAGCATTTTTGTCTATCTCTTGTTTTTAACATATGTTTTAAAAAAATGGTAATCTTACTTGGCCTTTTAACCCGCCTAGTTCCTGCTTGAGTTTCCTGCTTTATTTATATTTCCTCAAAGCCTATGAATGATTTAATTGTCCTAATTCTTCTGTCAGCTTTCTTTACTTTTTTGACCCTATTTACAGCCAAATCCGTAATCCAAGGTTCCCTTACCTCGCAAGACCTCACCGGGACGGCACGGTGGCGCAACGGTAGATTTGCTGTCTCGGAGACCCGGGTTGAATCCTGACTATGTGTCCGTAAGGAGTTTGTACATCCTTCCTGTGACTGCGTGGGTTTCCTCCAGGTGCTCAGGTTTCCTCCCACATTCCAAAGACGTGCAGGTCTGCAGGCTAATTAGATTCTGTAAATTGTCCCCAGTGTGCAGTATAGACCTAGTGTATGGGTGATCATTGGTTGGCACAGACTCTGTGGAGGGGGGGGGGGGGGGCTGATGAGCCTGTTTCCACACTGTAACCCTAAACTAAACTAAACTAATTTGAGTACAACATACTGCTTACTGTACTTACCTGCTGCCTTTCAGTAACTCTCCTACAAGAACATTGGTTTCTCATGAACACCATTGAATCTCCATTTTTTCCCCCTAAAGTGGATGAAGGTTGCTGTTTCAGCAGTTCTGCGGTGTGCAAATTAGCTGCCAAGTTTCCAACATAGCATCACTGACTACAGTTCAGAACAGTTTCACTGCCTGTAAAGCACTCTGAGATGTGTTGAAGGAGACTTGAAAATGCCGTGTCAATCTAGGTCCCTGACTTTTGTTTTGCTTTCCTAAAAAATTTACTTTTAAGAGGTTGCGTAGAGTGGTATGTAGCTCTTGCCTGCCAAGTGGAAGTGATTGGGTAATTGAAAATCAAACAGCTGTAGGTCTGGGAGACCTGAGATAAACAGTCATGTTGTATGGTTGCATGGATAAGCAATGGCAAAGATTTATAGATCGCATGGATGAATTACAACAATTGTTCATCCCTGTCTGATGTAAAGATAAAACGGGGTGGGCGGCTCAACCGTGGCTAACGAAGGAAATTAGGGACAGTGTTAAATCCAACGAAGAGGCATATAAATTGGCCAGAAGAAGCAGTAAACCGGAGAACTGGAAGAAATTTAGAATTCTACAGACGAGAAAGAGGTTAATTAAGAAGGGGAAAATAGAGCATGAAAGAAAGCTTGCGGTGAATATAAAAACTGACTAAAAGCTTCTTTAGTTACGTGAAGAGGAAAAGATTAGTGAAGACAAATGTCGTTCCCTTACAATCAGAAACGGGTGAATTTATAATGGGAAGCAAGGAAATGGCAGACCAGTGAAACAAGTACTTTGGTTTTGTCTTCATTAAGGAAGACACAAACAGTCTCCCAGAAATACTAGGGGAATGAGGATCTAGTGGGAGGGATGAACTGAAGGAAATCCACATTAGTCAGGAAATGGTGTTTGGTAATTTGTTGGGACTGAAGGCAGATAAATCCCCTGGCCGTTGATGGTCTACATCCCAGAGTACTCGAGCACCTAGAAATTGTGGAAGCATTGGTGATCATTTTCCAATGTTTTATAGACTCTAGACTGTGGACTGGAGGGTAGCTAATGTAACCCCACTTTTTAAGACAGGAGGGGGAGAGAAAAAAACAAAATTATAGACCAGTTAGCCTGACATCAGTGGCGGGGAAGATGCTTGAGTTGATTATTAAAGATTATTAGCAGTGCATTTGGAAAGTAGTGACAGGATCGGTCAAAGTCAGTATGGATTTATAAAGGGGAAATCATGCTTGACTAATCTTCTGGAATTTTTTGAGGATGTAACAAGTAGAATGGATAAGGGAGAGCCAGTGGATGTGGTGTGATGTATCTGGGCTTTCAAAAAGCCTTTCACAAGGTCCCGCACGTGAGATTAGTGTGCAAAATTACACATGGTATTGAGGGTAGGGTATTGACATGGATAGAGAACTGGTTGGCAGACTGGAAGCAAAGAGTAGGAATTAACAGGTCCTTTTCATAATGGCAGGCAGTGACTAGTGGGGTGCTGCAAGGCTCAGTGCTGGGACCCCAGTTATTTACAATATTAATGATTTAACAAAGGAATTAAATGTAACATCTCCAAGTTTGCGGATGACACAAAGCTGGGTGGCAGTGTGAATGGCGAGGAGGATGCTATGAGGCTGCAGGGTAACTTGGATAGGTAGAGTGGGCAGATGAATGGCAGATGCAGTATAATGTGGACGCGAATATATTTAATTGGGGGGGGGGGGGGGAGTTGGATTCATGGGAGGTGGTCTGGGAGGGGAGGATGCTCCTCAAACTGCGGAGCATCATGAGCAATACAGCTCACCCCCTCCATGACACACCGCTCAACCTGAGGAGCACCTTCAACAACAGACTGGTTCCACCAAGATGCAGCATAGAACGCCACAGCAGATCCTTCTTCCCTGTGGTTATCAAACTGTACAACTCCTCCCCCTTCTGTCCTGGGTGAGACTTAACTTTGAATCCTATGCCCTTGTGATGTGTATTCTTCAGCTTTAGTTTAGTGACGCAGTATGGCAACAGGCCTTAGGGCACACTAGGTCCGCGCTGACCAGCGATCCCCAAACACTAGCTCTATCCTACACACTAGGGACAGTTTACTATTTTTTTACCGAAGCCAATTAAGCTGCAAACTTGTACCTCTTTGGAGAGTGGGTGGAAACCGGAGGACCTGGAAAAAACCCATGCGGCCACAGGGAAAATGTACAAACTCCATACAGACGGCACCTGAAGTCAGGATTGAACCTGGGTCTCTGACGGTGTAAGGCAGCAACTCTCCCGCTGTGCCACCCTTATTTATAACCTTGTTTTTAAATGGCTTTTCAGCATAGCTGTTTAAAAGAATATCCAATGAAGGTTGAAATAAGGTTATTTCTAACTGACATAATTGTTTTTTAATGCAGCCAAAGCCTGGTAGCATTAAGATTTACAGTAATAGTAGAATGAACTGTACAGGTCACTTAATTCAACTTGGGGGCCAGGATGATGAGATAGGGAGCCAGTCCTTTGGGAGCTAACATTTTTGTTTAGTTTAGAGATAGAAACCGGCCCTTCGGCCCACTGAGTCCATGCCGACCATTTTATCAGGATGCTTCACAGCATGGTTGGGAATAGCTCCATCCAAGACCACAAGAAATTGCAGCGATTTATGGACGCGGCCCGGAACATCACACAAACCAACCTCCCTTCTATTGGCTCCATTTATACCTCACGCTGCCAGTAGCATAATCAAGGACGATTCACACCCTGCCCACTCCCTCTTCTCCCCTCTCCCATCAGACAAAAGGTGTAGATTTAGAACAGTTTCTTCCCAGGCAACTGAATCATCCTACCAAGACCAGAGAGCAGTGCTGAACTACTATCTACTTCTTTGGTGACCCTCAGACTATCCTGGATCGACCTTTGCTGGCTTTACCTTGCACTGAACGTTATTCCCTTATCATGTATCTGTACACTAAATGGCTTGTAATCACGTATTGTCTTTCCGCTGACTGGTTAGCAGGCAGCAAAAGCTTTTCACTGTACCTCGGTACAGGTGACAATAAACTAAATTAAACTAGACCAGCGATCACCCGTGCGCTAGTTCCAGGGACGGAAATCCCGGGGGGGCATTGGGGGCACGTTCCCCCCCCCCCGTTTTGAGAGGGGGGGGATGACCCCCCCTCCATTTTTTGTAATCCGGATTTTAAAACCCAGTGAAATCTCCGATTTCCGCGAAACAGTGAGGGTGGGACTGATGATCAAGGGCGCCGATTGGACGAGAGAGACGTCGGTCAGCAGGCAATGGGGGCGGGACATGATGATTCAGCGCGATGATTGGAGGAGGGAGGTGTCGGTCAGAGGCGGATGTAGGGGGGTGGGACTGAGGATAGAGCGCAATGATTGGAGGAGGGAGATGTCCTGGTGGGAACGACGGCCCAGGTTTACAGCAAAGATCCTCTGCTCTAGGATCTTTGGTTTACAGCCAGCGCGGAGAAGCAGCGCTAGCTCTACGGCTCCGGACTGGTGTCCCGTCAGTCCAGGCAGGGCTGTAGGTTAACCGGCGAGACAGGCAGAGTTGAGCTGGATTTAGCGCTGCTTTTCTGTGCTGGCCGTAAGCCTGGGCCGTCGTTCCTGTAATTACCGTCCACAGGGCCCACGGCTGAAGCCTCGCGCGTGCGCGGCCGCCAAGAAATTGTGTCCCCCCCCATGTTTTGATAGCGATTTCCGTGCCTGACTAGTTCTATCCTTCACATTGTTTACAGAGGCTAATTAACCAACAAACCTGCACATCTTTGGGACGTGGGAGGTAACCGAGACACCCGATTGATAGAAGATTGGTGTCATTTGTGTTTTAGTTTAACTATTTTTCCCATCTCTCATTTTGAGTTATACTTCTATTCATCGTTGCTTCTGCACTTAGTAGCCAGCAGGGGTCAGTTTGTCTTCATTGCTGAACAAGGTGCCTTCTTTAGGTTTCTGGTGATTTATTTCTGCATTTTAATGCACCAAATAAAATTCACATTGTGCATTTCATTTAATCAGTCTTTAAGCGACAGTGGGCATACCTTTTAAACTGACATCAAAAAAACTTTGTGAAAGCTTGTGACGATGCAGAATGTGCTTCAAATGTGTATGACATTAAATACAATGTCTTCTGAAGAAAAAGCAGAATTCCTTTTAAGTACTGAACTGAATCCCCAGAGCCACTGTGATAAATTTTTTACAATGGTGTGTAGTTTATTAAAATATGCCGTTATTCACCATTATGCCGCCTAGGATGCAATTCCAGGGCATTAGCTATTCAATGGAGACTTGTTCAATAGCTTATTTAATGTTTTTGGCTGCATTGAATGGAATATTAATTCTGCTCTAAACCTTTAGCATAACCGTAACTATAAAAAATCCAGGTGCAGTATATTTTAGTAAGTGTATTTTTAATGTATGGTTGAAAGAGAAGTTTATAATTTAGTGCAATGAAATTAGAATAACATTATAGCCGTCAACGCGGGACTGTCGTATGCTGAGAGAATGGAGCAGGCTGGGCTTGTACACTCTGGAGTTTAGAAGGATAAGAGGGGATTTTCTTGAAACATATAAGATCATTAAGAGTTTGGACACGTCAGAGGCAGGAAACATGTTACCGATGTTGAGGGAGTCCAGAACCAGGGGCCACAGTTTAAGAATAAGGGGTAAGCCATCTAGAATGGAGACAAGGAAACACTTCTTCAGGGCTCTTAAAGATAGCGGAGTCCGGGGATATGGGGAGAAGGCAGGAACGGGGTAGTGATTGGGGATGATCAGCCATGATCACATTCAATGGCAGTGCTGGCTCGAAGGGCCGAATGGCCTACTCTTGCACCTATTGTCTATTGTCATGATTGGTCTTGTGTTATGAATTTGAGTTTTGTGTTAAGGTCTTAAAAATATGTAATTTAGTAATACTTAGGATTAGTAAGTATGCAGATGATACTAAGATAGGTGGTGTTGTGGATAATGAAGTAGATTTCCAAAGTCTACAGAGAGATTTAGGCCATTTGGAAGAATGGGCTGAAAGATGGCAGATGGAGTTTAATGCTGATAAGTGTGAGGTGCTACATCTTGGCAGGACAAATCAAAATAGGACGTACATGGTAAATGGTAGCGAATTGAGGAATGCAGTTGAACAGAGGGATCTAGGAATAACTGTGCATAGTTCCCTGAAGGTGGAATCTCATGTAGATAGGGTGGTAAAGAAAGCTTTTGGTGTGCTAGCCTTTATAAATCAGAGCATTGAGTATAGAAGTTGGGATGTAATGTTAAAATTGTACAAGGCATTGGTGAAACCAATTCTGGAGTATGGTGTACAATTTTGGTCGCCCAATTATAGGAAGGATGTCAACAAAATAGAGAGAGTACAGAGGAGATTTACTAGAATGTTGCCTGTGTTTCAGCAACTAAGTTACAGAGAAAGGTTGAATAAGTTAGGTCTTTATTCTTTGGAGCGCAGAAGGTTAAGGGGGGGCTTGATAGAGGTCTTTAAAATGATGAGAGGGATAGACAGAGTTGATGTGGATAAGCTTTTCCCATTGAGAGTAGGGAAGATTCAAACAAGAGGACATGACTTCAGAATTAAGGGACAGAAGTTTAGGGGTAACATGAGGGGGAATTTCTTTACTCAGAGAGTGGGAGCTGTGTGGAATGAGCTTCCAGTGGAAGTGGTGGAGGCAGGTTCGATTTTATAATTTAAAAATAAATTGGATAGGTATATGGATGGGAAAGGAATGGAGGGTTATGGTCTGAGTGCAGGTAGATGGGACTAGGGGAAAATAAGTGTTCGGCACGGACTTGTAGGGCCGTGATGGCCTGTTTCCGTGCTGTAATTGTTATATGGTTATAATAATAATAATAATAATAATAATATCTTTTATTATCATTGCACGTCAGTGCAACGAGATTTAGTATGCAGCTTCCAACCGATGTAAAAGAAAAGTAAAATAAATAAATAAGCTGTGTGACGTGACCATCCAAGGGAGACAGTCCAGGGGGGGTGGGGGGCACTCAGCAAGGCCGGTTCAGAGCCGCTATAGCTCTGAGAATAAAGCTGTTTCTGATTCTGGAGGTTCGGGCGTAGAAGGCCTTGTAACGTCTGCCGGAGGGAAGTAGTTTAAACAGTCCGTTACAAGGGTGTGAGGAGTCTTTATGGATGCTGACGGCCTTCCTGAGGCACCGTGTGTGGTAGATGCCCTCCAAGGCCGGTAGCTGTGTCCCAATGATCCTCTGCGCTCTGTGGACGACGCGCTGAAGAGCTCTCCTCTCCGCCTCCGTGCAGCTGAGATACCACACAGAGATGCCATACGTTAGTATGCTCTCTGTGGTGCAGCGGTAGAACGTTGTCAGCAGCTGTTGGGGCAGACCAGTCTTTTTTAATGTCCTCAGGAAGAACAGTTGTTGCTGTGCCTTCTTGACCAGCGCGGCGGTGTTGGTGGACCATGTGAGGTCCTCTGAAATGTGAGTGCCCAGAAACTTAAAGCTGGACACTCTCTCCACACTTTCCCCGTAAATGGAGATTGGGGCGTATTCTCCATTATGGGACCTCCTGAAGTCAATAATCAGCTCCTTGGTCTTGGAGGTGTTTAGTGCCAAGTTGTTATGTGCGCACCAGTCCGCCAGGTTCTGCACCTCCGCTCTGTATTTTGTTTCATCACCGTTGGTGATCAGCCCAATCACTGTTGTGTCGTCTGCAAACTTCACGATGGTGTTGGTGTCGAATGCAGGAACACAGTCGTGAGTGAAGAGGGAGTAGAGCATGGGGCTTAGTACACAGCCCTGTGGTGCGCTGGTGCTCAGGGTGATAGTGGAGGACAGGTGCGGGCCCAGTCTCACTGCCTGCGGTCGCTCCGTCAGAAAGTTCAGGATCCAATCGCATATCGGCGAGCTGAGGCCTAGCTGGTGGAGTTTGGTGGTGAGCTTGGTGGGGATGACCATATTGAATGCAGAGCTATAGTCAATGAAGAGCATCCTCACGTACGTGCCCTGTCTGTCCAGGTGAGTCAGGACAGTGTGAAGAGCCAGAGAGATGGCATCCTCTGTTGATCTATTTGCCCTGTATGCAAATTGATGAGAGTCCAGTGAGGCAGGGATGCTGGATTTGATGTGGGAGAGGACCAGCCTTTCGAAGCACTTAATTGGGATTGGAGTTAGGGCAACCGGGCAGTAGTCGTTCAGGTTGGTGACTTTAGACTTTTTAGGCACCGGCACTATGGTGGCTGTTTTCAGGCACTTGGGGACCGTTGCCAGAGATAGAGACAGATTGAAGATTCTCGTGAATACCTCCGCCAGCTGTACAGCACAGTCCTTTAGTACCCTTCCCTGGACTCCATCCGGTACCTGCAGCCTTGCGTGGATTGATCCTACGCAGAGCGCACTGTACCTGTTATTACATGGTTAGTGATGCTGAGGAATTGAAGGAGCGGAGTTTATTGAGGATAGCAGGTCAGGAAAGGAGAGGGGCAAGAATGGGACGTTTAGTTCAGTGATAGAGCAGGGAAACAGGCCCTTTGGCCCACTAAGCACGACAGCTATCGAACACCCATTCACACTCATTCTATGCTATCCCACCTCATTCATTTCCCTCCAGATTAATGGCAAATGTACAGTTAAGCTACAGACCTGCATGTTTTGGGATGTGGGAGGAAACCTGAACACCTGGAGGAAGGGGTTGAGAAGGAAAGATTGATCGGCCATGATTGAATGGCGGAGTAGGGTCGATGGGCCGAATGGCCTAATTCTGGCCCTGTAACTTACAAACATGAACCAGGAGTAAACATAGAACATAGGTGCAGGAGTAGGCCATTTGGCCCTTCAAGCCTGCACCTCCATTCAATATGATCATGGCTGATCATCCAACTCAGTATCCCGTACCTGACTTCTCTCCATACCCCCTGATCCCTTTAGCCACAAGGGCCACATCTAACTCCCTCTTAAATATAGCCAATGAACTGGCCTCAACTACCTTCTGTGGCCACGTGGTCACAGGGAGAACATGCAAACTCCACACAGGCAGCACCCGAGGTCAGGATTGCTCCCGGGTCACTGGCACTGTGAGGCAGCGGTTCTATCAGCTGCGCCATGGTGCTGCCGCAGTTGGTCAGGAAAGTATTGGTGCTTCAGGAGGTGATGCAGGCCAGTAGGTGCAGGAATCTTGCTATTTGGTGTGAGTTGGGAAATGGGCAACAGGTTGAGATACGGGAGCTTGGCCTGTTGTGTTTTGTAATATTTGAGCCTAGTAATGGCAAAGGTTTGAATGAAAAGGATTACATCTTGCCTTCACTGAATTCTCCAATCTGCTGCTCTCCCTGCTTCACTATATGTTGTTGAAGTACTGGCCATAGTCTCTTTAAACTGACCCTTAAATGCAAGAACTGTGAGTCATTTACTGCCTGCGGGTGTTAAGTCCGGGTGTGGTCTTTGGCCTAACTGCGTACACCTTTTTTTTCTAGACACCTTCGTTCATTCAGTTAATGTATCAATGTCAAATTCAAAAATTAAAAGTTGACTTACTGTTTGCCCGCAGCAATTAAAATTATCTCCCATTCCTCCCAATCTCTCTGCAGCAAAGTGTTTCTTAAATTCTCTCCCAAACCCCCTAGCTTGTACTCCCTTGTCTGAAGCTCTTCAACCAGATGACTTAGCGCTACTTTAAACTAAAGATATCGGGAAGAAACAGTTTACATAGTGTGGCGAAGGTTCTGGGGTTTGGCATGGTGGTGAAATTGATGGGATGGATTGTAAGGATGTTTTGGGTTTTTGGGGGGGGGGGGGGGGGGGGGGTTTCCGGAATCACTATCCTCATCCCCTGCGGGAAATAATTCACTAAGAGCTTTTTCACTAAGAGCTTTAGTTTAGAGATACTGCGAGGAAACAGGCCCTTTGGCCGCCGCGTCCACGCCGATCAGCGATCTCACAGGCTACAAGTTCTATCCTACACACGAGGGACAATGTACAGAGAAGCCTACAAACATGCGTGTTTTTGGAACGCATTATCTGTCTCACCAGTGTCCGGCTGCGTCCAGGGCACTTCCTGCGGCATGCGGCCTTCTTGGTACGCACCACCACCTCCATTGCCGGCTCGTTTTGGATAGCAGTAGCAGGATCGGTCCGTGTCAGCATGGATTTACGAAGGGGAAATCATGCTTGACTAATCTTCTGGAATTCTTTGAGGATGTAACTAGGAAAATGGACAAGGGAGAGCCAGTGGATGGAGTGTACCTGGACTTTCAGAAAGCATTTTATAAGGACCCACATAGGAGATTAGTGGGCAAAATTGGAGCACATGGTATTGGGGGTAGAGTGCTGATATGGATAGAAAATTGGTTGGCAGACAGGAAACAAAGAGTAGGGATTAACTTTCAGAATGGCAGGCAGTGACTAGTGGGGAACCGCAAGGCTCGGTGCTGGGACTACAGCTATTTACAATATACATTAATGAGTTAGAAGAAGGGATTAAAAGTAACATTAGCAAATTTGCAGATGACACAAAGCTGGGTGGCAGGGTGAACTGTGAGGAGGATGCTATGAGGATGCAGGGTGACTTGGACAGGTTGGGTGAGTGGGTAAATGCATGGCAGATGCAGTTTAATGTGGATAAATGTGAGGTTATCCACTTTGGTGGCAAAACCAGGAAGGCAGATTATTATCTGAATGGTGTCGTTGGGAAAAGGGGAATTACAGCGAGATCTGGGGGTCCTTGTTCATCAGTCACTGAAATAAAGCATGCAAGTACAGCAGACAGTGAAGAAAGCGAATGGCATGTTGGCCTTTATAACAAGAGGAGTTGAGCATAGGAGCAAAGAGGTCCTTCTGCAGTTGTACGGGACCCTAGTGAGACCACACCTGGAATATTGTGTGCAGTTTTGGTCTCCAAATTTGAGGAAGGACATTTGTGTTATTGAGGGAGTGCAGCGTAGGTTCACGAGGTTAATTCCAGGGATGGGGTGACTGTCATATGCTGAGAGAATGGAGCGGCTGGGCTTGTATCCTGTAGAATTTAGAAGGATGAGAGGGATCTTATTGAAACATATAAGATTATTAAGGGTTTGGACACGCAAAAGGTAGGAAACATGTTCCCGATGTTGGGAGAGTTCAGAACCAGGGGCCACAGTTCAAGAATAAGGGGTAAGCCATTTAGAATGGAGATGAGGAAAAACTTTTTCACACAGAGAGTTGTGAATCTATGGAATTCTCTGCCTTAGAAGGCAGTGGAGGTCAATTTTCTGGAGACTTTCACGAGAGAATTAGATAGATCTCTTAAAGATAGAGGAGTGAAGAGATATGGGGAGAAGGCAGGAACAGGGTACTGGTTGTGGATGATCAGCCATGATCACAGTGAATGGCAGTACTGGCTCGAAGGGCCGAATGGCGTACACCTGCACCTATTGTCTATTCTTTCGATGTAAACTTGAAGTCACAAACTGCCTTGATTGCACCAAGGACTGACTACGGAATTGTTTACATAAGTGCGAGTTTACGCAAGTCGCCTATTCGGTAAGATTTATATCACAATGAAGTCCCTTAGGTAACTTTTCATCTCTCTTGCCTTCCTGAGCTCTCCAGGTGATTAATTATTTTTGGTACCCCTTGAGCATTCTCGATAATGCAAGCCCTCAGAAAACATCAAGCAGATTGTGCTCTGTTGTATACCTCCTCGTTTTCTTTGACATGAAATAACCCAACAGAATATTTCAGTGTAAACTCATGCCTTTGCTTTTCACGTGTTTGCTTTTCCCCATTCTTTACTCTACAACTGGAATGGCAATGTGACACTCTGAAGCTCTCACCTTATTATTCCTGCAACATGCATAGCCAGATATTATTTGTCCTATCACCTCACCAGCAGTCTCTTGAATAATTTGCTTTATATCTTACGGTCATTCACCGTTGAAATATGAAATAATTTAACACCTTACTGAAGTAATTACCTTGTATTTCTATCGTTGCTGCTTATTCTAGCCAATATATTCATAGTGATAAGGTCAATGCCAATTTTGGTGCAAACCCATTGTCAGAACAGTCCTGTGTTTCTAGTGGTTTTTACGAGTTGCTGTGTTTTAGTTTAGTTTAGAGATGCAGCGTGGAAACAGGCCCCCTCGTCCCCCCCGAGTCCACGCTGACCAGTGATCTCTGTACACTAGCACTATTCTACACACACTAGGGACACTTTACAATCTTCACCAAAGCCAATTATCCCACAAACCTGCATGTCTTTGGAGTGTGGGAGGAACATAGATAACATAGAAAATAGGTGCAGGAGGGGGCCATTTGGCCCTTCGAGCCAGCACCGCCATTCATTGCGATCATGGCTGATCGTCCCCAATCAATAACCGGTGCCTGCCTTCTCCCCATATCCCTTGATTCCACTAGCCCCTAGAGCTCTATCTAACTCTCTCTTAAATCCATCCAGTGACTTGGCCTCCACTGCCATCTGTGGCAGGGAATTCCACAAATTCACAACTCTCTGGGTGAAATTTTATTTTCTCATCTCAGTCTTAAATGGCATCCCCTTTATTCTAAGACTGGCCCCTGGTTCTGGACTTGCCCAACATTGGGAACATTTTTCCTGCATCTAGCTTGTGCAGTCCTTGTATAATTTTATATGTTTCTATAAGATTCCCTCTCAACCTTCTAAACTCCAGTGAATACAAGCCAAGCCTGAGCACCATGCGAAGACCCACGCAGGTCACGGGGAAAACGTACAAACTATGTACAGACAGCACCCGTAGTCATGATCGAACCCAGGTCTCTGGCGCTGTGAGGCGGCAACTCTACCGCTGCACCACCGTGCTGCCCCATGGTATTTTGTATGTTGACCACTTTTTTAACTTCAAGCATTTGTTTTACTTCTCAGCTGTCATCTCTCGGCTCTGTGTAAATTGAGCAGTCCATGAACCTGGTCGTTGTTTAAGTTCACCGAGTTATTTGCTGCGGTTTGGGGAACCAGCTCGGTGAAATGGAACAAAAAAAAAAAGAGCTACTATCCTTGGTAAAGCAAAACACAAAGTGCAGGAGACAATCAGCCGGCCAGGCAGCATCTGGGAAGGGAATAGACAGGTGACGTCTCGGGTCGGGGTCCTTCAGACTCATTGGGTAAGGTGGGGTGGGGGAAGGGGAGGACGCTGGAGGAGACAGTTGCGGGTGGGGTGCGAACAAACCATAAACTGGATACAGGTTAATTGGCTGATGGGTAGAGTAAATGTCAAAGGCTAGAAGTGAAGAGGAGACGAGTGTCAGCGAGAGACAAGGGTGGTGAATCTGGGATTCATTGTCTGGAGGTTTTTTTAAGGCAGAGATAAATAGATTCTTGATTAGTACGGGTGTCAGGGGTTATGGGGCGAAGGCAGGAGAATGGGGTTAGGAGGGAGAGACAGATAGATCAGCCATGATTGAATGGTGGAGTAGGCTTGATGGGCCGAATGGCCTAATACTTCTCCTATCACTGATGATCTTATGAGTGAAGAGGAGAAGTGAAATGTAAAATTAGAGGGGCGTAAATGGGTGCAAGGGAAAGAGGTGGGATGAAAGGGAACTAGGAGACCTGGAGGAGGGGAAAGTAGCAGAGTGACTGGGATGGTTGAGTGTGAAAGAACTGCAAATTATGGTTTATACTGAAGTTAGACAAAAAATGCTGGAGTAAGTCAGCGAGTCAGACAGCATCTCTGGAGGAAAAGGATGGGTGACCTTTTCGGATCAGTACCCTTCTTTAGACTGGAACATAGAGGGCGACTAAAACACTTCTATTTTCTTCTGGCCTTTTCTTGCTCTCAGATTACATCCCACCTCTATCTAATTCCCATTACATAGTTTAGTTTTGAGATACAGCATGGAAACAAGCCCTTCAGCCCACTGAGTCCACACTGACCATCCATCACCCACACACTAGTTCCACGTTATCCCACTTTCGCATCCTCCAAACTAGGGGCAATTTACGGAAGCCAATCAACCTACAAGCCTGTACATCTTTGGGGTTTAGGAAGAAACTGGAGCACCTGGAGAAAACTCACGCAGTCACAGGGAAAACATGCAAACTCTGTATAGACAGCACTCGAGGTCAGGATCGACCCCGGGTCTCTGGCGCTGTGAGACGGCAGCACTACCGTTGTGCTGCCCTGTGATCTTAGTTACGATGCTGATCTAAATAATGTTGCCCCCCCCCTCCTGTTTTATCAGGATCATTGAATATTCTCATGGGCATCCCATGGTTTTGAGGACAGGCCAATTTTGTATTTAGTGCACAAAGAAAAATCTTATTCTTCCTCCATTAAGCAGCTGAAATGCCATCGGAATAATGAGCCCATTGGCTGCAAATGTCATCACTGAAAGCAGAAATTCCCAATGCTTTTAAAATTCTATCTCTAGCTTTTACTAAACCCAGTGAACGGCTGAGGGAGTCCAGTTTTTTAAAAACATTTCTGAAACAAAGAATCTGTGCTCTACCCTGCCATTGATTCAGATTAATGCATACACAATGAATATAGCAGTGTTGTTAAGCTACTGCTACTAGGAGCCAGAGTTCTGGACCATTGATCCGGAAACGTGAGTTCGAATCCCACCATAGCAGCTGGGGAATTCAATTCCAAGTAATTAAATAAATTTGGAATTTGAAAAAAAATCTTGTCTTCGCACAGCAAGTGTAGAAGTCCCAGTTGTTGTAAAAACGCATCTGCTTCACTAATGACCTTCAGAAACAAATTGCTTATCCTTATCTAGGCTGGCCCGTAGTTGACTTCAGGCCACCAATATGAATGATTGCCAGCTACCTCCTCAGTTCAGGGCAAAGTAAGGATGGACAATTAATGATGTCCCATCAATGCATTAAAAGCAAAATCTGAGAAATTATTCCTGCAAGCTTTGCCTACTGCTTTCCTGCCAGGAATGCACTGCACAAGTCCTTCTGAGCTTGTTCTATTGTTTGGATAAAATTGAGTCGCACAGTCTGGAGATGGGCCACTCGGCCCATCCCCTCCATACTGACCAGTATCCAAATACATATCCATACCCACATCCATATCTACTTGTATATGTAACCCATCCATATTAATCTAGCACCTGGCCTGTAGCCTTCTATGTCTGGGCATTTTAACTAAATTTGAGTCTAAAAGAAGGGTCCTGACCCAAAACCACCTATCTACGTTCTCTAGAGATGCTGCCTGATCCGCTGAGTTACTCCAATTTCTTTTTTTTTTTTTTGGTAAACCAGCATCTGCAGTTCTTTGCTTCCATTTTGGACATTGTAACTGTTCATCTGAACACTTCCTAAACACTGTCATAGAGTCATGGAATAGTAGAGCTTTACAGCATGGAAACAAGTCTATTACAGCTGTTGGTAACTCTGCTTCGAATACTCTCTCTGGCAGTCTATCCCAGGTACTCCAAGAGAGTCATACAGTGTGGAAACGGGCCCTTTGGCCCAACTTGCCCACATCGACCAATGTGTCATGTCAACATGTCAATCTAGCCCCACATGCCTGCATTTGGGCCATATCCATCGAAACCGATCTAATTGCTTCTTAAACATTGCGATAGTTCTTGCCTCAACTACGTTTTCCGGCAGCATGTTCCATCCACTCACCACCCTTTGTGTGAAAAGGTTACCCCTCAGAATCCTATACAATCTATCCCCCTTCACCTTAAACCTATGCCCTCTGGTTCTAGATTTTGCCAACTCTAGGCAAGAGACTCTGTACGTCCATCCAATACAATACAATACAATTCAATTTATTGTCATTTGGACCCCTTGAGGTCCAAACGAAATGTCGTTTCTGCAGCCATACATTACAAACAAATAGACCCAAGACACAACATAATTTACATAAACATCCATCACATTGCTGTGATGGAAAGCCAAAAAAACTTATCTCTCCACTGCACTCTCCCCCCCGATGTCAGAGTCAAAGTCAAAGCCCCCGGCGGGCGATGGCGAATTGTCCCACAGCCATTAAAGCCACGCCGGGTGATGCAAGGTCGCGCACCGGGTCTTGTTGTTAGAGCCCCCGGCGCGCGCTCGCAGAGACCCGCAGCCATTCCAAGCCGCGCGGGGCGGTGCTGTAAGGCCCCGCTCAGGTGCTCTTCAACCCCGCAACTCGGGCGGGAGAAGTCGCCGTTGCGGAAGCCCTGAAAAGCGGTCTCCCTCCAGGGACCCGCGGGCTCCCGGTGCCGCCCGCCAAACCCGCAGCCCGCGGGTCCCTGAATCTATTTCTCATCCACCAGTGCTCCAGGACACAGAGTCCCAACCTGCTTAACCTCTCCCTATAGCTCAGACCCTCGAGATCTGGCAACATCCTTGACCTTAAATCCATGGCTATTGGTTTTATTCACTTCTGATGTTGAATGATTTCCAGGAGTGCACCCTATCTATATCCCTTCCAATGGGTCGACTGGGCTTATATTCACTGGAATTTAGAAGGATGAGAGGGTATCTTATGGAAACATAAAATTCTTAAGGGATTGGGCTAGATGCAGGAAAAATGTTCCCGATGTTGGGGGAGTCTAGAACCAGGGGGTCACAGTTTAAGAATAAGGGGTAACCCATTTAGGACTGTGATGAGGAAAAACTCTTGCACCCAGGGAATTCTGAATCTGGAATTCTCTGCCACAGAAGGCAGTGGAAGCCAATTCACTGGATGTATTCAAGAGGGAGTTAGATATAGCTCTTTGTGGTAATGGAATCTAGGGATATGGGGAGATAGCAGGAACGGGGTACTGATTTTGGATGATGAGCCATGATCATATTGAATGGGGGTGCTGGCTCGAAGGGTCGAATGGCCTACTCCTGCACCCGTTTTCTATGTTTCTAATCTTTATACCTCAATCGTATCCCTTCTTACCTTCCTCCACCCCTGGCAAAACAGACCTTGTCTCTTCACATAACTGTTCTCCCCGATCCCAGGCAACATCCCGTTGAATCTCCTCTGCACCCACTCCTGTGCTGTTGTATTTTTGTGTGGTGACCGGAACTGCATGCTGTCCTCTAGATAGGGTTGCCAACTTTCTCACCTCCCAAATAAGGGACAAATTCCCTACGGCAATTTGTTGACCAACTCGGCCGTGGCTGGGTGAATGATGAGTTGGCCCGGGTGCGGGACTGCACATAAAGCCCAGCCGGCGGGCCAGCAGAGGAGTCTTGGCCCGGGCCGCACGACGTCGCGTGCAAAGTCCGGCACCCCATCCAACTCATGAACCGATGATCGGCCATGAGAAGGAGGGGTGGTGGTGTCGGTGGTAAGCGAAGGTCCGAAGGTCGGACAGCTGACCAAGCTGCAGACCGACGGGGCCACGGGCGAGGCACTGCTGCTGCTGCACTCCATGGGCTGCACTACGTCGGGACGGGTGAGGTGGGGTCAGACGCTGCGCTCCGACCCGACAGTCCCCTCAACCCGTGTAATAGCAGTCAAATACGGGACAAGGGCGGTCCCGGCTAATAGGGGACAATTGGCAACCCTACCTCTAGCTTACAGCTGGTTTGTATTTCTCTGGCCTTTGCTTTGCAATTCTTTAAAGCTTTGCCTAACAGAACAATTTTAAACATATTTTATAAGTTTGCATTGATCACAATCCTCTGCAGCCCTTTGCAGGAAGAGATCTAAAATTTCACTAACCTGATCTGTTAATGCATGCTTGGTGGCCTCGTATATAATGGCCCATCTTCAATTTTAACCTAATGCTGTCCGCTTGTTTTGGTTTCTTCCATCAAAGGAAATAGTGTAGTTTAGAGATACAGCGCAGAAACAGGCCCTTCGGCCCACCGAGTCCGCGTCGAACTGCGATCCCCATACACCAGCACTATCCTACACACTTGGGACAATTTATAATATTCACCGAAGCCAATTAACCTCCAAACCTGTACGTCTTTGGATTGTGGGAGGAAACCGGAGCACTCTGGGGAAACCCAGGTGGTCATGGGGAGAACGTACAAACTCTGTACAGACAGCACCCATAGTTAGGATCGAACCCGGTCCTCTGGCATTGTAAGGCAGCAACTTTACCGCTGCGCCACTGGCTGCTCAATTTTTCCTTGCAATTCCTATATTCATTCAAAATTATTCAATTAGATAGGCAGTTTCTTTTGCGCTGTCATGGGAAATACATTAATAGTCGACACAAACTGTACTTGTAAACTAATCTTTACAGCTTAAATAGAGTTTCCCTCCTCTGGGAGAGCTCAAAAACAAGGACATGTATATCTCTTGACTCGAGCGAAAACATAATAGCTTCCTTTCCTTTCCTGGGAGCAGATGGAAAATTAGATCTCAATTTGCTATTTGAAGTACAATTATTTGAAGTTATGGTGCAAACATTGTGCGAACTAAAATAAAAACAGAAAATACTCGAGATTCTGGGAAGGTCAGGCAGCAGCTGCAGAGGGAGAGAAAAACTGTTCACGTTTTCGGCCAAGACTTTTTGCTAAACTAATTTGATTTAATTTATATATGTTTCGATGAACTTTGCCCCCTTTTAGATTTTAGAAATACAGATTGGAAACAGGCTCTTCAGCCCACCCACTCCGATCATCAATCCATCGTTCAGACTAGTTTTATGTTATCCGACTTTCGCATCACTGTCTACATACTGCGACAATTTATAGAGACCAATTAACCTTCAAACCCTCTTGTTGCATTCTTATCTGTATTTTCCTTACGGACATTTCTTGTCCATTCTTTCATCAATCAATACATTGGCACATTGCATTTCCCTGCCAACTGTACAAGGTAGTCATGTTCTGCATAGCCACTGACCTTCCTATAGAACCCCTTTATGTTTTCCCCTGTATGTAGGTGATTGTATGTATTGAAACTGCTGGCGAGCATCTGATGAAGAGTCTTTGACCCCGTACAATTACACTATCCTACACACACTAGGGACACTATGCAATTTTACCGATGCCAATTAACCTACAAACCTGCACACCTTTGGAGTGTGGGAGGAAACCGGAGCACCCGGAAAAAAGCCACGTGGTCACAGGGAGAATGTATGAACTCCGTACAGACAGCACCCGTTGTCAGGATCGAACCTGGGTCTCTGGTACTACAATGGACCTGTCCCACTTAGGCGATTTTTTTTAGGCGACTACAGGCGACTAGGCTGTCGCCACGTGGTCGCCGGAGTGTCACCTGTGTGATCGTGAGTAGTCTCCTCAGTCGCCCAAAGAGTTATAGCGTCTTTCTGGTCGCCGCTGGATTTTCAACAATGAGCGTAGCTCATGAGCGTAGTTGTGAGTCTGTGGAATTCTCTGCCTCAGAGGGCGGTGGAGGCCGGTTCTCTGGATACTTTCAAGAGGGAGCTAGATAGGGCTCTTAAAGATAGCAGAGTCAGGGGAAACATAGAAAATAGGTGCAGGAGTAGGCCATTCGGCCCTTCGAGCCTGCACCACCATTCGATATGATCATGGCTGATCATCCAACTCAGTATCCCATCCCTGCCTTCTCTCCATACCCCCTGATCCATTTAGCCACAAGGGCCACATCTAACTCCCTCTTAAATATAGCCAATGAACTGGCCTCAACTACCTTCTGTGGCAGAGAATTCCACAGATTCACCACTGTGTAAAAAATGATTTTCTCAAATAGTGGTGGATATGGGGAGAAGGCAGGAACGGGGTACTGATTGGGGATGATCAGCCATGATCACATTGAATGGCGGTGCTGGCTCGAATGGCCTACTCCTGCACCTATTGTCTATTGACGTAGGTGCTGTCGTAGGTTGTCGCCAGGTTAACGTAGGCTGTCACTAGGGTGTTGTAGGTTGTCGCTGGTGCTGACTTCCATTGTCGTATTCGCCGGCAGTCGCCTAAAAATCGCCTAAGTGGGACAGGCCAATAAGGCAGCAACTCTACCGCTGCACCACTGTGCCACTTCCGCATATAATGAAATGCGTGGAGCATAATTTCCCACACACTAAGCCATGCTGACTATGCCTTTCCAAAGGCAGATAGATTCTTTCCCTCAGAATCATTTCCAATAACCTTTCCACCACTGACGCCTGTAGTTCCCTGGCTTGTCTTGCAGCCTTTCTTAACTAAAGACACATGCTCCACCCTCCAATCTTCCAGTACCTTATTTGTGGCTAAGGAAGGCAACTAAGGAATTTGTTGCCAGCACCTCATTAATTGTTTCCCTTGCTTCCATTAATGTCCTATCATATTCTTGGCCAGGCCCCCATCTTTATGCGCTTCTAAACCTCCAAGACTTATTTTTATACTGTTTAGATTTCATCGCTAGCATGCTAACTTTGTGTATCATGTACCCGGAGATGTAGATACCCTCTGCGTAATATTCTGCTTTTCTGTTCTTTATGCTAACATTGATAATTTTATATGTCCCCAATGTCAGACGACATGCTAATTAGCCTGTAGTCGCAATCCCTCCTTGAGTAGCGGCATTAATCTTTACTGTCTTACCATCTGCGAGGTCCTTCCCTGAACTGAATAAGTTTGGATGGTTGTAGTGAATGAATCAGAGCAGAGACTGGAGAGGCTAGGACTGTTTTCCCTGGAGCAGAGAACGTTAAGAGGGGACATAATTGGAGCATACTAAATTGTGTGGGGCGTGGATAGAGTTGGTGTCGGGGGTTATTGGGCAAAGGCAGGTGAATGGGGTTGAGGGAAAGATAGATCAGCCATAATGGAATGGTGGAGTAGACTTGATGGGCCGAGTGGCCTAATTCTGGCCCAAGAACTTATATGAGGTTAATAAAACGAGGATATAGGCTTGTCAGGGATAAGAGATATAGAGGGGAATTGTCTTCTTCTTTCGTGTCCATCTTCCATGTTTCAAATGTTGACATCGCTGTCATCGTCCGTCCTGAAAAGGTTCTGGCGACAATCAGTGGGAGCCATCACTTGTTGCAATAGATGATGGTGGTAGCAGAATTAGCTCAGGATACTTCCAGTTTCCAGCCCCGCGACATGGGGCCAGGGGATTTGTGGGGGACCATTGAGTGGTGAGTACCTGGGGTGGACATTTTTACCCGGAGGGTGGTGAAAGCAGAGTAATTGCCAGCATTTAAGAGGTATCTAGGCGAGCACTTGAATTGCCTGGGTATAAAAGGCTATGGATCAGGTGCAGAAGGATAGAATCGATACAGGTGGGTGCCTCCGGGTCAGTGTGGATGCGGTGGGTCGAATGGCCTGTTTCCATGCTGTCTGAAGTTGCCACTTGAGCAAGGTACGAAATGGTGCTTGATGTCTGTGGAACAGTGCATCATGAATGTTATCTGCAGGAGGAGGAGGAGGAGGAGAGAAAGGAGAGTATCGGCAAAGATAAAATAAGTAGTAAACAGTTTGGTCAGGTCAGTAACCACAGAGGAGCTATAATCCCGATCAGCTGTTGAGTGAGAACAGAACCATTTATTTGTGTAATCGTGGTATACAATCCTGTCGGAGATTGGATCATAGATGGATGTTTAATATTCCCTGGAGAAGTCAGTGCACAGATTTACAAATGGGCAAACTACAGAGAAGGGAAAGAGGATTTCTCATTACCTGCACAAGCAGTACACGATAAGAATAGATGGCGCAAGCTGTCTGCATTGTTTACCATTGAATCGCTAAAGTACTTGATACCCAAAAGTTAGCAGCCACAGAATGAATAAATCTCAGCCTCCAATTAGCAGGTACTATTGTAATACTTCACTTACTGTTAGAGGAGGTGACCTTCTGATAATGGTATCCTCGGCTGTGATCTATAATTTTTGGCAAGTGCGAGAGGGATTTCTTCCTCTCTCTGACCTCCATAAATGCAATAATCAGAAACAGCGTTTTACATTATTTCTCATTGTTTCAAAACAGAGGAGAAATCGGAGATCTGATAGCCTAGAAATAAGAATTTAACGTACCACGAGAGATCAACATCTCTGCTTGTGGAGCCGAGCTGTTGCGAACTTGAGAATTGATGTTGGCACAAGTTCTGAAGGAACTTCTGCGGTGGCATGGTGGCACAGCGGTAGAATTGTTGCCTTACAACGTCAGAGACCCAGGTTCGATCCTGACTACGGGTGCTGTCTGTACGGAGTTTGCATGTTCTTCCCATGACCGCTTGGGTTTTCTCCTGGAGCTCACATTTCCTCCACACTCCAAAGACGTACAGGTTTGTAGGTTAATTGGCCGGTAAAAATGGTAAATTGTCCCTAGTGTGTAGAAAAATGCTAATGTACGAGGTCTGGTCTGCACGGACTCAGTAGGCCGAAGGGCCTATCTCTGCACTGTATCTGTATCTCTAAAGTAAAGTCTAAATTGGCCATCAGGATTGACAAGGGCAGGAAGGGAGCCGTTATCTACATGGACTTTCGCAAAGTTTTGACAAAGTCTTGCAAGCATTAACATTGGTATGTAAGGTGAGATCACCTGGTCTGCATGGACTCGATGGGCCGAAGGGCCTGTTTCCGCGCTTTACCTCTAAAATTAAAAACTAAAAAAAACTGCTATCTTACATCACTTAACATGAAATGAATGAGAGCAGCCAGCCACTCTCTGGTTTTACAGATGATAACCTGAAAATATATGGGGAAAAAACCAGGGGAAAAAAAGGTGAAAACAAAGCTACACCATTTCAGGTCAAGTAGTGGTTTGCTATTTAGTAAAACAAAGTGCTTGAGTAACGCAGTGTGTCAGGGTGTCATCTGTGGAAGGAATGGACAGGTAAATTTTTTGGATTTGGGATTGCATTTGTGGTGAGAAAGGTGGAAAGTAGTCGTGGGCGGGAGAAAGCCTGGCAAGTGATAGGTGGATACAGGTGAGTGGGGTTAGATTGTTAGTGAGGAAAGCAGAGCTGAAAAGGAGAGGAAAGGGTGTCAGATTAGGAGAGAATTTTGGGTACATTGAATTCTCCAATTTTAATTAATAGCACCCTTTCCCCTCCCTCTTTCCTCTCCCCCAACCCTCCCCCCTCCACCACCCTAGTGCATACCCATTTCTCCCACTATCCTTCCCATTTCTCCCCTTCCCCTTATCCCATTCCACACATACTCCTCTTTTCAAGGAATGGCAGAAGGAGTTTAATTTGGATAAATGCAAGGTGTCGTATTGTATTAGGACAAACCACGGCAGAACTTGGAACCGTAAATGGTATAGCCCTGGGGAGTCTTGTAGAATGGAGATTCCAAGTGGTGCAGGTACCTCTGTCCGTCAAAGGAAGGAACTGCAGATGCTGGTTTAAACTGAAGATAGATACAAAAAGCTGGAGAAACTCAGTGGGTCAGACAGCATCTCTGGAGAAAAGGACAAGGTGACGTTTTGGGTCTGTTTGTGAATGATCCACGACAACATACATAGTGAAAGATTAGTCTTAATTCCGTAAGTGAAACAGAACATTTCAGCTGCCAGTCATTCATACCCAGCTACTGAGAGCTGGCTGACCTTGTTAGTGTAATACCGTATAGTACCGTAATATCATGTGATGGGTGGCATGCATGTATGTGTAGTGGAGATTATAAATGGCATGGATTAATAAGGATGAATCTACATGGTCAAAACCTTTCTTCAGACTGATGTTTGAAGAAGGGTCTTGACCCGAAACATCACCTATTCCTCTTCTCCAGAAATGCTGCCCGACCCGCTGAGTTACTCCAGCTTTTTGTGTCTATCTCATGGTGAAGAAGGCGTTTGGCTTATTGGTTAGTGTACCAAGTACGGGAGTTGTGATGCCTGTGGGCAAGATGTTTGCACACTCTCAACCAAACTAACTACCATAGGTTTATACCATGTAGGAAACAAAGTGTCAATTGAAGTTTAACATTAGACTAAATATGGGTAATCTTGATTAAGGCAATTTAGAGTGTAGGATCAGTTTAGTTTAGTTTATTGCCACGAGTACCGAGGTACAGTGAAAAGCTTTTGTTGCGTGCTATCCAATTAGCGGAAAGACTATACATGATTCCAATCGAGCCATTACAATGTATAGATACACAAGAAGGGGATAACATTTAGTGCAAGATTAAACCAGCAAAGTCCGATCAAGGATAGTCCAAGGGTCACCAATGAGGTGGACAGCAGTTCAGCATTGCTCTCTGGTTGTGGAAGGATAGTTCAGTTCCCTGATAACAGCTGGGAAGAAACTGTTCCTGATTCTGGAGGTGTGGGTTCTATTCCTTTTGCCTGACGGAAGAGGGGAGAAGAGGCTTTTGCCGGGGTGTGACTCATCCTTGATTATGCTGCCGGTCTTGCCGAGGGAGCCTGAGGTATAAATGGAGTCCATAGAAGGGAGGTTTAAGCAACTTGATGGGCACGGAATGAGTTGGGCAGAAGGGCCTGTTTTTGTGCTGTATTTCTCCGACTACTTGACTATATCAAATATAGATTAAAGATGTTTGTTTCTCATTTTACGCTTGTCATTCGTCTTCAACTGTGTTGTGCCCAGAAACCGGCATTAATATGGTTTACTTGGTTGGCATATGAAAGAAGACACTTTTATTTATCCATTGTACTGTGAAATCATCTTCCAGCATTTTGTGCAGAGAGTTTGTTTAGAGCACTTCGGATGGCATCCGTTCTGTGCTTGCGCTATCCTTCACACTGGGAGATGGTTTACTGATTTATCTGTCTTTGATGTTATACAGGGGATGGCTATCTTGAAGCATGTAGTTGAAATTGCAGGCTTATCCATCTCCACCACAAGTCCGTATGCATTCGAGGATCAGCACCTTCGGTCATTTTAGGTCTTTGCTGTGCGTTCAGATGGAGAACTAATCGCGGTGCTGTGACATTGTGGAGGCACTCACGATGATGTGCAGTGTTCCCGAGTTAAATATTTGGCAACTTCCTATCAGCTTTGGGCTGAGGCTGTGGTTTAAATTTTTATAAATTCTGAGCTTTGTTATTAAACCAATGTCAAACTGTAATAAAGCTAACCTTTGAGCCAATAAATCTCTCTGCAGTGTGCTATATATTAAGCTGCCCGGAGTTGACAGGAGAGTAACGGTAACACTGCTGGTCCTCGCTGTTAAGTATTGATCATTGGACAGAAAATGTGTTAGCCACAGTTGAAACCCATTACACCTTAAACATAGGAACTGCCTTTTACTGTTAGTTCACATTTTACAAATAATGGATTTGGAGTTGCGAAGTCTGAGTTAGACAGGGGCGGATTGGGGTGGGTGTCAGATATGCACAACATCTCAAAACACAGGTGTTGTGTGTGAACAGTTGTTTAAATTGCTGATCACTTTTACTGTTTAATCACGGTTCGCTGGGCACGTATATAATCTCTCATCATGTATAATTTCTCACAGAGAGTTGTGAGTCTGTGGAATTCTCTGCCTCTGAGGGCGGTGGAGGCCGGTTCTCAGGATACTTTCAAGAGAGAGAGATAGATAGGGCTCTTAAAGATAGCGGAGTCAGGGGATATGGGGAGAAGGCAGGAACGGGGTACTGATTGGGGATGATCAGCCATAATCAAATTGAACGGCGGTGCTGGCTCGAAGGGCCGAGTGGCCTCCCCCTGCACCTATTGTCTATTGTCTCGTCAACATGTGCAGCCATTGACTCCTTACTTCCATGCTTTGTGTTGTCCAGTCCAGCCCTTCTGTGGGATCTGGTCCCCGGCTTCTGCACAGGCCAATCCCCCTGGTTTCGGAGTTGCTATGTAGGGTCATTGAGTAATAAAGCATGGATAAACAGGCTCTTCGGCCCAACTTGCCCATGCCGATCGAGATGCCCCATCGGCACTAGTCCCGCCAGCCCGTGTTTGGCACATATCCCTCTAAACCTTTGTAAAAACCCTTTCCTGTAATGGGGCAACCAGAACTGCACGCCTCACAGATAAACAACAAATGACACCAAACTGGCGGCGCTGCATACTGTCTCAGTGCACTACTGATATACACTTGTACTGTACCTGAGATGCTTATCTCAGATGTATCTAAGCGCTCATGTATACTGATACTTGTACTGAACTGTAAACCAAAAGGAATCTCACTGCACCTCTGTACACATGACAAATAAAGAACATTAATCATGACCATAACCAATCTTGAGTGGCATTGCAGATCATCTCTGAAGATAATCCACGGTTTGCTTCCCCTGGTGTTCACCGCTGACAGATATTTGGTTGTCCTGTGATTTCATGAGGAATTTGCCTCTGCTGGTTTCATTCTCAATCTGTTCCGGTTGTGCCATCTGTACCGCTTGTAATTGGAACCAGATGCTCACTCATCAGTGAGGGTATTTTCTTGCCAGCTGCATACAGCAGCTTTCTTTCCCCTAGCCTCTCATCCTTATGACCAGAGGATGGTTCTGGCTCATTCTGGTGATGCGGTCATTAGCACAACAGAGAAATACAATTTCTCTCTTTGAACACAATATATGTTTGCAAAAATCATCTCATTTTTGCACATTAAGGTGGCACGGTGGCACAGTGGTAGAGTTGCTGCCTCACAGCACCAGAGACCCGGATTCGATCCTGACCTTGGGTGTTGTCTGTATGGAGATCGTACGTTCTCCCTGTGATCAATTGGATCTTCTCCGAGTGCTCCGATTTCCTCCCACACTCCAAGGATGCACAGGTTAATTGGCTTCAGTAAAAATTATAAATTGCCCCCTAGTGTGTAGGATAATGCTAGCAGACAGGGTGTTCACTGTTCAGTGTGGACTTGGTGGGCCAAAGGGCCTGTTTCCCCACTGTGTCTCTAAAGTAATGTCTACTTCCGTCCCAGTATCCCCTGTGCCAGATATCGGAGTCATTACCGTTGCTTTTTTTTTAATGGCATGAGGCATCAACTGAAGTTGCTCCTTAGATCTGTCTGTATTGGCTTGATCCCCTTTTGTCATTGAGGCTATATACAGAGAGGGGGGGAGGGGGGTGGGGTGGGGTGGTTGGAGTCAGAGGTCATGGTGGTCGGTGGGCAGAGGCCATTTTGTGTTGTGATTAAATATTTTTCCATGAGTTTTCCATCAGTCCGCCTCATTCCATTGTGGCACATGTTTGGTTTATTATTTCCTCTCTTCAGGGCCGCCAACATTGGGTGAGAGTTGGGAGTGAGAGATTGCGAGAGACCAAGCCTGAGGGAGCGTAGCGACTGAAGGGGGGATGTGGGAGGGGGGTGTGAAGGAATTTCTTTAGTCAGAGGGTGGTGAATCTGTGGACTTCTTTGCCACAGAAGGCTGTGGAGGCCAAGTCAGTGGATATTTTTAAGGCAGAGATAGATTGATTCTTGATTAGTATGGGTGTCAAGGGTTATGGTGTAGGGGTTTTCGTTTCCCTTTACTCCACTTCGGGCCCAACTGCCCGAGTTATTCTCTCCCTTGTCGGAGGGTCAAACGGCCACCACTCCACTCGAGCGGTTTCCAAGAGAGAGAGAATACAACAAAAGGGATTCCCCTAGGTTCTAGACCTCGGAATTATGGTGGGATATGATAAAAGGTTGAATTGACCAGAGTGTGCTGATGAGAGAAAACAGAAACCAAGATGGACTCAAAGCAAGTCTAAATTTACAGGCTTTATTAAACAATGAGAAATCGAATCTCACCAACACTACATAATACGTGGCTAAACTTATGCTTTAAACTAAGACTATGGACGGAAAACTATCGGGCACGTCGTAAAACTTACTTTACACAATTTTACCCCCCCTGACCTCTTTCTTCTATCCTATTTCGGGAATTTCACCAGGTCACCGGGATACTCACAGCTAGGTCGATGCAGGCCCACGAGCTGTCCAGCAGAGCAGAAAAAAAGCGAGTTCTGGCTTGACTCCTGTTTTTATACCTGAGCTTCCGTTGAAACCCCCAGGTGGTCCTCTGCATAAAAGGGTTCTTTTGATGATTCCCAGTTTCGATCTGGCATGAACAATAGGCTTCCGATGATAAGGGGTTTGCTGATGTCATGATCCCTCAGCCTGATCGTTATCCCATCGCCTGGATGGGCTCCTATTGTCTCGATGGATGGGTCATCCAAGATGGTGATTGTGCTTGTGCTGGCCTGTTTACCACCGTCTGCTGAGGCTTGGTTCCTTCCTTTGTGTATCCAAGATAATCTCGTTATCTCCGTCTCAGCCTTTCCTGCCCACACCGTTGTGTGATGCCCAGGTCCACAGGCCAGACAGGTTTGAAACTTGAAACTGATTCTTTCTGTGGATTGGGGTTTTTTCCGTTGCAGCCAGCAAATCTGTCTTTTTAAAATATCCATGTCCTTATCCGAGTTCTTCCATAATTTTGGAGGATTTGCCCCAATAACTTACAATGGGGAGAAGGCAGGAGAATGCGGTTAGGAGGGAGAGATAGATCTGTCATGATTGAATGGCGGAGTAGACTTGATGGGCCGAATGGCCTAATTCTGCTCCTATCACTTATGACCTGATCTCCTTATGATACTGCAAAAACAATGGAATGTGTTTCTTTTCAGCCTCTGCATTGTCGTGCAGGCTGCAAATGTATTCCATTGTGCAGACCTGTAGAAGCACTGCTTATCTTTGTAGCACACTTGTACCATCCATCAAAACGTTGGAACAGAAACTGCTCTCTTCTCTCCCAATTTTTGCTTCCCTTTTAAGGATCACTCTGTTTGATATTTGGAGCTTGTCATATTTGAAGTATAAGCTTTTGCTATTTCTTTCAAAAAAGGAGATGAGGAAACGGGATAAGATCGAGGAAGTGGAAGGGATGAAGAGTAAACTTTCAAAATCCGAAGAAGAAAAGTTCCTGGTAAGATATTTTGTCTGATCACATCTTTCTGGCTGAGGAATAGTTTTATAGACTTATTTTAGACTTTCGTTTTGGGACTTTTCTTTACAGCACGGAAACAGGCCCTTCGGACCACCAAGATCACCCCATACAATAACACTATTCTATACACTGGGAAAAATTTACAGAGGCCATTTAACCAACAAACCTGCACGTCCTTGGAGTGTGGGGGGGAAACCGGAAAAACATAGAAAATAGGTGCAGGAGCAGGCCGTTCGGCCCTTGGAGCCAGCACTGCCATTCAATATGATCATGGCTGATCATCCGAAATCAGTACCCTCTTCCTGCTTTCTCCCCATATCCCTTGAGCTCTAAGAGCTCTATCTAACTCTCTCTTGGATACATCCCAAGCGTTGACAGAGAGAACCTACAAACTCTGTACAGACAGCACCCATAGTCAGGATGAAACCCGGGTCTCTGGCGCTGCGTGGCAGGAAATCTACAGCTGCACCACCGCACTGTCCCATACCTTTTTAAGTATCTTGAATAACAAACAAGATTTTCAGAGAAGGCTGCACGTTATTTATATAATTTTACAGCCTAGGAACAGACCATTTGATGAATATTACATGAAATTTAACTTGTTCCTTTACTCCAGGCATGTAAGTTCATAAGTGATAGGAGCTGAATTAGGCCATTTGACCCATCAAGTCTACTCCACCATTCAATCATGGCTGATCTATCTTCCCCTCTCAACCCCATTCTCCTGCCGTCTCCCCATAACCCCTGACACCTGTACTAATCTGCTTCTTCTTCTTGCGTATGGCGTGCACAGCCTAAAGTTGTGGAACAACTTGTTCTATTTGATCTTATTTGATTGTGCATGCCGGGTTGATTGCATTCGTCGAAACAGGAAGTTCCACGTGAAGGTTGCAATCTTCCACCCCACCCATACTAATCAAGAATCCATCTATCCCTGCCTTAAAAGTATCCATTGACTTGGCCTCAACAGCCTTCTGCTTGGGAGCATTGCATTATCAGAGGTACAGCCTTTCAGATGAGGTATTGAACCGAAGCTCCAGGTGACAACATTGGAAGAGGGTGGTTGTTTCCTGAAATTACTCTTACAGCCAAGAGCAGCAAACGGAACCAATTGACTGGCCATTCATCTTCTTTGTTGCTTGCTGGACCTTGCAGTGCATGAATTGACTGCCGTGTTTGGGGACCTAAGTAACCACATGCCAAAAGTAGTTAAGTTGGACGCGGGAATAGATTAATCTGGAGTCCTTTAAACAGAACATTATCTGGTTTCTGAAATGAGGTCATGTTTGAATTATAGAGGATAAAATTGTTATTAGCTGGAATAATGCAATGTCTCCTGGCGTGTGGCTTGATGTGCTAAAGGAAGGCATGATATTTTTGAAAAGATTTGCAGGGATTTCCGCTGCTTCTCCTGGTAGTATTATGGGGAGGTAAATGTTTAATACCATATGTGATCGTACCATGTATAAGTAGGAATAGCCCGAGTGTTTTCTGCACTCTACTGCCTGTGATTTACGCACTGCACGACAAACTTGAATTCTGCCTGCTTCATAACATCTCACAGTCATTACGGCACAGAAGGTGGTTATTTGGTCCTTTGGAGTCCATGTGGAGTAATCCATTCAATTCTGTCCCCTGTGGCTTCCACCCCTCTTATAAGCAGTAGATTCCACTCACTGCGGTTAAAGCATGTTCTTCTGCATAGCCCACTTGGTCCTCTTACCCAAAGCCTTAAAGCTGCATCAGTTTGAACTTTTACCAAATGGTAATTGGAGCAGTTTTTATTTTTTTTAGTGTAGAGATACAGCGCAGAAACAGGCCCCTCAGCCCAAAGAATCTGCACTGACCAGCGTTCACTACCACTATCCTACACACTCCAGGGACAATTTACAATTTTACCAAAGCCAGTTAGCCTATAAACCTGTTTAAGAAGGAACTGAAGATGCTGGAAAATCGAAGGTAGATAAAAATGCTGGAGAAACTCAGCGGGTGCGGCAGCATCTATGGGGCAAAGGAAATAGGCAATGTTTTGGGCCAAAACCCTTCTTCAGCCTATTTCCTTCGCTCCATAGATGCTGCCTCACCCGCTGAGTTTCTCCAGCATTTTTGTCTAGCCTATAAACCTTGTACGTCTTTGAAGTGTGGGATGAAACTCCCCCTTAAAAATATCCATTGACTTGGCCTCCATAGCTGTCTGTAGAGTACATTTCTAAACTAACTCCTCCAAAACCATTACAAGAAGTGAAGATATAATTTTATTCAGGTATATTTAGTGAAATTGATAATTGATTTCCTTGGTTTCAGAAGACCATAGAAATGAGTTGAGTGTGCATGTATGATTTAAACACCCTGTTAATTTAAATCATCTAGAGAATGAAAATAAGGAAAAGCCAAGCATCAGCTCTGCTCCTTTGTGCAGAGTACACAGAGCAACAATTACTTGTATTTGTATAATGCGTTTAATGAAGTATAACATCACTCAGGAATTCATAAGGAAGGATTACCAACAACATTTGACACCAAGCATCCATTTTGAACGAGTTCATCAATAACATCTCATCTGCCTTTGGTGCAACTATTCCCTACCCTGCATTTATTAATTGTTTTCTAATACCAGATTGTACAAGCCTTAATATTGTTACCTGCTTCCTTTGGTGAAAGTGCCTTGTTGCATCTACCTCAATCAGCATGTTAAATCCTCCAATGACAGCTTCACAAGTTGATTGCCGGGATGTTGTTGCCACAAACAAGACAGTATTTATTACTCATTGATTATTTTTCCATGAGGCCAGTGTGTGTGAAACTATATACAGGAGACTAGAGTGCTGTTTAGGCAATAGACAATAGGCAATAGGTGCAGGAGTAGGCCATTCGGCCCTTCGAGCCAGCACTGCCATTCAATGTGATCATGACTGATCATCCACAATCAGTACCCTGTTCCTGCCTTCTCCCCATATCCCCTGACTCCGCTATCTTTAAGAGCTCTATCTAGCTCTCTCTTTAAAGTATCCAGAGAACCGCCCTCTGAGGCAGAGAATTCCACAGACTCATAACTCTGTGTGAAAAAGTGTTTCCTCATCTCCGTTCTAAATGGCTTGCCCCTTATTCTTAAACTGTAGCCCATGATTCTGGACCCCCAACATCGGGAACATGTTTCCTGTCTCTAGCGTCTCCAAACCCTTAATAATCCTATATGTTTCAATAATATTCCCTTTCATCCTTCTAAATTCCAGAGTATACAAGCCCAGCCGCTCCATTCTCTTAGCATATGTCAGTCCCGCCATCCTGGGAATTAACCTTGTAAGCCTATGCTATACTCCCTCAATAGCAAGAACGTCCTTCCTCAAATTATGTTTTTTTGCACATCTTTAGTTTAGTTTGGATTAGATGGGTGCCAGGTTTTCTATCCAAAGGACAACAGTGAATTCACTGCTTTTTTTTACCCTAAAATAGACACAAAAAGCTGGAGTACCTTCGCGGGTCAGGCAGCATCTCTGAAGAAAAGGAATAGGTGACTTTTTGGGTCGAGACCCTTCAAAGTCAGGGGAAAGGGAAACGAGAGACATAGAGGTTAATAGAACAAATGAAGGAAAGGTGTGCAAAAAGCAACGATGATCAAGGAAAGGTGGAGCCCACAATGGTCTGTTGTTGGCTGTGGTGTAGGTGATAACTAGTACTCTCAATTGAAGGAAGGTCGGCGAGCCCCCGGCGGGCCAAAGAAACGCTTCAAGGACAACATCAAGAACAGTCTGAAGAAATTCCACATCATATCGAGCAACTGGGAGCACATTGCATTGGACAGGCGCTCCTGGAGGAAATCCGTGCAGGAAGGATCTGCACTTCACGAAATGGATCTACGCCGTGTCACAGAGACAAAGCGACAACACCGTAAGGAGAGAGAGAAGGGGGCTCGACGACTACCAACCACCGCCAGTCTCCACTGCCCACGTTGCACCAAGGTGTGTGGATCGTGGATCGGCCTCTACAGACATCTGCAGACCCACAAGTAGACGACCCTATGGAGAGGAGAGGACAGTCGTACTCGTTTCGAGTGACCGCCAATGATGATGAACGAGTTATACGGACAGTGAAACTCAACAGGACGACAGTGAAACTAGTACGACAACTAGTGAGGGGGAGGGATGGAGAGAGGGGGGATGCAAGGGTTACTTGAAGTTAGAGAAATCAATATTCATACCGCTAGAGAGAAATCAATATTTATACAGCAGGTGATAAATTATTATTCATATTGCTTTTTGCATATCTTTTATTAATTTATTCTATTTACCTTTCCCTTTCCCCTGACTCTCAGTTTGAAGAAGGGTCACGACTATCCCTCTGATCCCATCCATTCATAAATGCTGTCCGACCTGCTGAGTTCATCTCA
This sequence comes from Amblyraja radiata, assembly GCF_010909765.2. Lineage (NCBI taxonomy): Eukaryota > Metazoa > Chordata > Chondrichthyes > Rajiformes > Rajidae > Amblyraja > Amblyraja radiata. Next base: position 59,333,999 of record NC_045964.1, read on the forward strand.
CGACTTCGTAAGTTCTAGGAACAGAATTAGGCCATTCAGTCGATCAAGGCTTCTCCGACATTCAATCATGGCTGATCTATCTTTCCTTCTCAACCCCATTCTCTACCTTCCCCCCGTAAACCCCTGACCTCCTTCCTGATCAAGAATTTGTCAATCTCCGCCTTAAAAATGTCCATTGGCTTGACCTCCACAGCCTTCTGTGGCAATGAATTTCACAGATACACCACCCTCTGACTAAAAAAAATCCTCCTCATCATGCCTTTTATTCTGAGGCTTTGGCCTCTGATCCTAGACACTTCCTTTAGTGCAAGGGTTCCTAAACTGGGGTTAAATTTACTCCCAGGGGGTAAATTTTGCCTACCCACGGGGGAAATATGTTGATTCTGAATTGAATATAGGAGCAAAGAGGTCCTTCTGCAGTGAATCGAATATAGGAGCAAAGAGGTCCTTCTGCAGTTGTACAGAGCCCTAGTGAGACCACACCTCGAGTATTGTGTGCAGTTTTGGTCCCCTAATTTGAGGAAGGACATTCTTGCTATTGAGGGAGTGCAGCATAAGTTTACAAGGTTAATTCCTGGGATGGCGGGACTGTCATATGCTGAGAGAATGGAGCAGCTGGGCTTGTACACTCTGGAGTTTAGAAGGATGAGAGGCAATCTCATTGGAACATATAAGATTGTTAAGGGTTTGGACACGCTAGAGGCAGGAAACATGTTTGTGGAAGTCTGTGGAATTCTCTGCCTCAGAGGGCGGTGGAGGCGGGATCTCTGGATGCTTTCAAGAGAGAGCTAGATAGAGCTCTTAAAAATAGCGGAGTCAGGGGATATGGGGAGAAGGCAGGAACAGGGTACTGATTGGGGATGATCAGCCATGATCACATTGAATGGCTCGAAGGGCCGAATGACCTACTCCTGCACCTATTGTCTAAGTCAGAGGATATTTTTAAGGCAGAGATAGATAGATTCTTGATTAGTACGGGTGTCATAAGTTATGGGGAGAAGGCAGGGGAATGGGGTTAGGAGGGAGGGATAGATCAGCCATGATTGAATGGCGGAGTAGACTTGATGGGCCGAATTGCCTAATTCTACTCCTATTCCTTATGAATTCCCCCTCCCCTTCCCATACTTTCTGTCCTGGGCCTCCTCCACTATCAGTGAGGCGCTAATGCATTTAAATTGTCTATTTTGTACATATTTTTTCTTATTGACTGACTGTGTTTGGTTCTGGTATCCCGGTATCTGTTCATCATTAGTTGTTCATAAATAAGTGAAATAACATTTATATGCTGTTAAAGTTGCCAGGGGTAAACGGAATGAAAAAGGTAGGGAACCCCTGCTTTAGTGGAAGCATTCTCTCCACATTCACTCTATCTAGGCTTTTTTGGTCCAGATTTGCAGTCTAAATGTGGCTCTGATAACATTTTTTTTAACCCAGTTAGACTCCCCAATTTCTAGACCGAAATGTCACCCATTCCTTCTCTCCAGTGATGCTGCCTGTCCCGCGGAGTTACTCCAGCATTTTGTGTATATCTTTGGAGAATTCAGGATGCTGTTTTTGGGGAAACTGCTATCTTTGAAATCTCCCATCTTGGTTTCTATTTGAAAGATGCCGGAGAGTCTGGTGACACCTTCCCTGTCATTTTGAGAACTGGGGTGAAGATGCATGGTCTCCAATTTTGGTAGAACGTGTAGCTCCAAGCTCCAAGGTGTTGGTTTGCATATTGTTAGCATTGATGGCTGCCCTAAGAGGTTCATTACTATTAAATGAACCTAAAGCATGCAGAATAACTAGCACTTCAAACCTGGCAACCTCTCATTGAAAATTGATGATACTGAAACATATCCTACAGTCAGTTAAACTTTACTTGATGTTTGATTTATTAATCTCTGTTTAAAAATATTGAACAGACTTTGGCAACTTACGAAGGAAATAAAACTTCTCAAATACAGCTAAATTAGCATATTTTCTAAGGACTGGTCAAGTGTGGCACAGTCCTGTATTCCTTTCTCAGTGATGTCAAGTTGCAAATATTACCCACCTGTTAATCTTCTCCCAGTTAAGGGCCTGTCCCACTTTGCGATTTTTTTTCGGCGACTGCCGGCGTCATATCAGTGTCGCCAAAAGATTTTGAACAGTGGCGACAAAAAAATTGTTGCGCCACTTGAAAAAACACCGCGCATCATACGTCATCACGCCGCGTCATGCCTCAACTTTTTCGGTGACCTGATACGTCAGTCAATGATGCCGGCAGTCGCTGAAAAAATCGGCAAGTGGGACAGGCCCTTTAATCCCTGTTAAGAATTTCTTCGGTCAGAGGGTGGTGAATCTGTGGAATACATTGCCACAGATGGCTGTGGAGGCCAAGTCCTTGGGTATTTTTAAGGTGGGGATTGACAGATTCTTGATTAGTAAGGGTGTGAAATCGCTGGAAGAACTCAGCAGGTCAGACAGCATCTATGAAAGCAGAGGGATCGGAGGGACAGTCACTAATTTGGATCGAGACCCTGCATTAGGGTGCGACCATCTCTCTGCCTCCACAGAAGCCACCTATCATTGAGTTTCTCCAACAGTTTATTTTCTGGTAAAGATTATTAACCCAATTAATTTCAAATCATGGTTCAGCAATAACTACTTGTTAATTTTAAAATTACTAATTTTTAAAGGGGAGAAGGCAGGAGAATGGGATTGAGTGGGAAAGATAGATCAGCCATGATTGAATGACGGAGTAGACTCGATTGGGCGAATTGTGTAATTCTGCTCCTTAGTTTAGTTTAGAGATACAGCGTGGAAACAGGCCTTTCGGCCCACCGAGTCTGCGGTGACCAGCTATCCCTGCATATTAACACTATCCTACACACTCTAAGGACAATATTTTACATTTACCAAGCCAATTTACCTACATACCTGTACGTCTTTGGAGGGTGGGAGGAAACCGGAGATCTCGGAGAAAACCCACATGGTTACAGGGAGAACGTACAAACTCCGTACAAACAGCACCCATAGTCGGGATCGATGGTGCCGACATGCGGCGACATTGTTTTAGTGGCCTGGACGCGGTCAGAAAAAGGTTAGACGCCACGCAGGTTCAAAGGTTCTTTAATGATGGTTGTGAGCATCCACTCACAATGAGTTCCACCGAAAGGAAAAAACAAAACTCCCAGAAAACCCCTGAGCAGAAACCGGAAGCCTGAGGGCAGTCCCTCGTCCCTGTCCCTCAAGTGCCGAGGGCGATGACCCAAGGAGTGGCCTAATATCCAGGAACCGCCACACTGTACCTGTAAACACCGGGGAGGCCTTTATGGAGTACGGAATCGAGGCAGTCGGGCTGGATCTCCCAGCAGCAACGGAGCTGGAGGTGCCGACTGTAAGGGAATCCCCGGTCTGAGGGGAATCCCCGACCTCGCGGAGACTCGCAAGTACTGTACCTATAAACACTGAGGAGGGCTTCATGGAATACGGAAATGTGGTCGTCGGGCAGGATTACAAGTAAGACTGAAGCGTAGTGGACTTCGGCCCCTTTTCCCTACCATACTACTGGCCAACGTACAGTCACTAGAAAACAAAGTGGAGGACTTAAGGTCATGGCTGCTTTACCAAAGGGAGCTGAGGGAATGCTCTGTGTTCTGTTTCACAGAGACATGGCTCACCCCCAGCTCACCAGACTCAGCGGTCCAGCCTGAAGGGTTCTCCATTTACCGTATGGACCGTACGCAGGCGTCTGGGAAAGGGAGAGGAGGGGGCGTCTGCCTCATGGTCAACTCTGCGTGGTGCTCAGACGTGGCTGACCTATCCAACTCCTGCTCTCCACACCTCGAACTTCTGGCGGTGAAGTGCCGCCCCTTCTACCTACCGAGGGAAATCACCTCCATCATCCTGACCGCAGTCTACATCCCACCCCAGGCAGACGTCCGTCTGGCACTGGAGGAGCTGCTCGCCGTGGTCAACAGGCAACAGACGTCTTACCCCGAGGCATTTACCACCATAGCCGGGGACTTCAACAAAGCCAACCTGAAGAAATCGCTCCCTAACTTCCACCAACATGTCTCCTGCAGCACCAGAGGATCAAACAGCCTTGACCACTACTACACGACCATCAAAGATGCCTATCGCTCTATCCCTCGCCCTCACTTCGGAGAATCCGACCATTCAGCGGTGCTGCTCCTTCCTGCATTCTGGCAGCAACTGAAGAAAGCATCCCCAGAGGTGAGGACAGTACAGAGCTGGTCGGGGGGGGGGGGGGGGGGGGGGCAAAGGAACAACTCCAGGACTGTTTGGAGTCTGTAGACTGGGCAATGTTCAGGAACTCGGCAAAGGACCTGAATGAATACAATGAATAAGTCGTTACAGACTTCAAAAAGAAATGTGTGGAGGACTGCGTTCCAACAAAAACCTTCCGAGTGTTTCCTAACTAGAAGCCTTGGATGAACCATGAGATCCGCATTCTTCTGAAGGCAAGATCCCGGGCATTCAGGTCCGGCGATGCAGAGGTCTACAAGAAGTCCAGATACGACCTTGGCAAGGCCATCAAAAAGGCTAAATGGGACTTCTGCTCTAAGCTGAAGGATGAGACAGATGTTCGACAACTGCGGCAGGACTTGAATGCCATCACCTCCTTCAAGGCGAAATCAGGAGGCGGCTCAAACGACAGCGAAACATCACTCCCTGACGAGCTCAATGCGTTCTACACACGGTTCGATAGGGAGAACACTGCCTTCCCGAGCCCCTATTCGCCCTGACGGCGTTACAGTCATAGTCACAGAGGCCGACGTCAGAAGATCCTTCAGGGGGTGAACCCTCGGAAAGCGCCTGGACCTGATGGTATACCCAGTGGAGTTCTCAAGACCTGTGTAGACCAACTGGCAGGAGTTTTTGCAGACATTTTCAACCTCTCACTTCTGAGGTCTGAGGTTCCTACCTGCTTTAAGAGGGCATCAATAATACCGGTGCCCAAGAAGAGTAAGGTGACGTGCCTCAATGACTATCGGCCAGTGGCACTAACGTCTGTGGTGATGAAGTGCTTTGAGAGGTTGGTTATGGTGCACATCAACTACCTCGACAAGAACCTCGACGCATACCGCCACAACAGGTCAGCGGTAGATGCAATTTCACTGGTTCTCCACTCCGCACTGGACCACGGGCAATAAAAACACCTACGTCAGGCTGTTGTTTATAGACCCCAGCTTGGCGTTTAATACGGAATGCAAGCAGAAGCCTCCACGTGGCGCATCCCGGGCAATGCTGACGACAGAAACTGTACCACAGTGACTGACTGAAGTAGCCAATTCTGCAACCACCGACCGCCAACCATCACTGGCCAACCGGAAAGACGTGATATAGAAGATGGCCGGACACGAGGAAGAAGGCGTTTAATACCACCAACCGTTCCAAGCTGGTTACCAAGCTCACGGAACTGGGCCTCTGCACATCCCTCTGCAATTGGATACTCGACTTCCTCATCCACACACCACAGTCTGTTCGAATTGGAGGAACCACTTCATCCTCAGTAACAATTAGTATGGGAGCACCCCAAGGCTGCGTGCTCAGCCCCCTGCTTTACTCACTATACCCATGACTGCGTAGCCGGTCATAGTGCGAACTCCATCATCAAGTTCGCCGATGACACCACTGTGGTTGGACAAATCACAGATGGGGACGAGTCAGAGTATAGAAGTGAGATCATCCGACTGACCAAATGGTGCCAGCACAACAACCTGGCTCTCAACATCAGTAAGTATATCAATGGGACGTTGGTGGAGAGGGTCAATAACTTCAAATTCCTGGGCTTGCATATATCAGAAGATCTTTCCTGGACCCAGCACACCGATGCAATTGTAAAGAAGGCACATCAGTGACTCTACTTCCTGAAAAGATTACGGATATTCGGCATGTTGAAGAGGATTCTCCTAAACTTCTACAGGTGCACGGTAGAGAACATTCTGACTGGTTGCATCATGGCCTGATTCGGCAACTCGACCGTTCAGGAGCGAGAAAGATTACAAAAAGTTGTGACCACTGCCCAGTCCATCACCGGCTTTGACCTCCCCACCATCAAAGGGATCTATCGTTGCCTCAAAAAGGCAGCCAAAATCATCAAGTACCCACACCATCCTGGCCACACACTTATCTCACCACTGACATTAGGAAGAAGGTACAGGAGCCTGAAGACTAACGTCCAGGTTCAGGAACAGCTTCTTCCCCACAGCCATCAGGTTATTAAACACAAGAATAAGCTATGAGCTCTGAAGTGCAAAAGACTATATTATTATTTGGTATTTGTACGATATTTGTTATTTATTGAAATTTTTCTTTTTTTTCCCGTTATATACAATATTTCCATATTCACATATTCTGTTGTGCTGCAGCAAGTAAGAATCTCATTGTCCCGTCTGGGACATATGACAATAAAACACTCTTGACTCTTGAACCCGGGTCTCCGGTGCTGCAAGCGCTATAAAAGCCCCGTCCCATGTTACGAGTTCATTCCAAGAGCTCTCCTGAGTTTGCCTTGATTCGAACTCGGAGATTTACGGTAATGGTCACTCGTCAGTACTCGGGGCTCTATGGGACATTTTTCAAAATGTTGAAAAATCTTCATGAGTCTTCCCGTGCTTAACTGCCGTTAGCGAGTCTTCCCGAGTACCTGCCGTTAGCGTTACGAGCCGCTAAGAGACGTCCCCGAGCTCTGACGTACCCGCTACGTTCATTCTCCGTGCTTACCATGAGTTTGATTTTTAAAAAACTCGGGAGAGTTCTTAGAATGAACTCGTACAATGGGACAGGGCCATAAGGCAGCAGCTCTACCGCTGCGCCACCGTGCCATCCTATCACTTATGAACTTAACATAGATCGTGGAACAGTACAGCATTGGAACAGGCCCTTCACCCCACAATGTCTGTCGAGCACGATGCGAAGACCAACTCTTACCTGTAACATGTTAAACAGTGATAAGAGTTTCTAAAGTTCAAAGTGTTGTAAATTTATGATTAATATGGGAAGTTTAGCGACCACCTGTGGTGTTTTGTAATAGGTGCAGTGTAAATGTATTGTTATGGCTATGATTCACCAATGATTCATCCAGCAATTCTACTCTTTTAATGTAATTCTGTTGATTCCAAAGAACACATTGTACAAGTTGCAACCTCTGATATAATTACTGTACTTGGGCACATATGCATCGTTTATATATAGATTATAAAGAATGGGTTCTTTTCAAATACAGGCAATTAGATCACAATTGTAGAATTACTAGGGAAAAATGTGCTTGAGTATTGTGTTTAAATAAAATGTTGTTTTTTTGTGCTAATGGATCTTTGAAGTTATTAAGCTTCCTCGATGGGTGAATGTATGTAGAATATTAAAGTGGTGATATTATGCTGATTCTCTTTCACAAACGAACAAACAGCAATAATGTAAAATCACTAGAGGGATCGCATTTATTATGCCGCTTGTTTCACCTGAATGTTTAAATCAGAGTAAAATAGAACTCATCGGTCCATAATCTGCTTAAGGAATGAATATTACAAGTCTACCATTAATGAGGCAATTCCCCCGCACATTGACGATTTTAAATGGCAAGTTATTGAAAGTGTGAGCTGATAACATCAGCATTGAAAACTGAAGATCAGCGAGCTAAACTGAATGGGGCAAGCCAATCAAATTATTGAAGAACTTAATAGCATAAACACTGAGAAGGAAATATAAATTAAAAATGTTGAATTCGCATCTAGATAAGGATAAGAACCGGCAATGGGTGATAAAATATAGGATAAATATACCAGGGAAAGTAAATTAAAAACTTTAAAAAAATAATTCCAAATGAGGAATGAAACATAGAAAAATAGGTGCAGGGGTAAGCCATTCGGCCCTTTGAGCCAGCACCGCCATTCAATATGATCATGGCTGATCATCTAAAATCAGTACCCCGTTCCTGCTTTTTCCCCATATCCCTTGATTCCTTTAACCCTTTGAGCTAAATCTAACTCTGTCTTGGTAACATCCCGTGAATTGGCCTCCACTGCCTTCTGTGGCCAAGAATTCCACAGATAACTCTGTGGGTGAAGACATTTTTCCTCATTTCAGTCCTAAATGGCCTACCCCTTATTCTTAAACTGTGAACCCTGGTTCTGGACTCCCCCAACATGGGGAATATTTTTCCTGCCTCCAGCCTGTCCAATCCTTTAAGAATGTTATCCCAGTTTTAACCGTTAATACATTGAATGACATTTGACTGGTGGTAATGAATACATCACATTGTTAAATCACACCTGCACTGACTGGTCAAGCCTTCCTCGGGTGATTGTAGTCCGCTGTGCAATAACTGTAACTTCATGTTACTGGATGGTGCCAGGACTCTAGGGCCTGAGCTATAGGGTTAAGCAGGCTGGGTCTCTATTCCTTGGAGCGCTGGAGGATGAGGGGTGATCTTATAGAGGTGTACAAAATAATGAGAGGTATAGATCGAGTAGACGCACAGTCTCTTGGCAGAGAAGGGGAATCAAGAACCAGAGGACATAGGTTTAAGGTGAGGGGTGGGGGGGGGGGAGGAAGATTTAATAGGAACCTTTTCACATAGTGATAGTATGTTTAATAGTAATGTTTTCACATGGTGGATGGTGGGTGGATGGAACGAGCTGCCAGAGGAGGTAGTTGAGGCTGCTGGTAGCACAACGTTTAAGGAACATTTGGAAGGTACATGGATAGGGCAGGTTTAGAGGGTTGTGGGCCAAACGCAGGCATGTGGGAATGGTGTAGATGGGACATGTTGGTCCAGTGTGGGGAAGTTGGGCCGAAGGGCCTGTTTCCGCACTGTATCACTCTGACTATATATCCCTCAGCGATGAATTTGATTGCAAGGTATGGCTTCTGTGAAGTTGGGTGTAAAATGGTGTGTTTCTGAGATCAACACTTGGATTTCCGCCTTTAACCTGGCATCTGTCCCAGCCTAAAGCTGTTCGAGTGCATAAGCCTTGACAGCAAGTGAGAATTGATTCCAGTTGCTCAAATACAATTGTTCTTGGGGAATTCAGAAAAGTATCAGCAGAAATAACACTGGCCAAATACTTTGAAAATGGCAGATGCTTTATGAACTTAGCGAATAGTGAAAGGCCTGGATAGAGTGGATGTGGGAGAGGAGGTTTCCATGAGTGGGAGAGTCTAGAACTAGAGGGCGCAGCCTCAGAATAAAAGGAAGCACCTATAGAAAGGAGATGAGGAGGAATCTATATAGTCAGAGGGTGATGAAACTGTGGAATTCATTGCCACGGACGGCTGTGGAGACCAAGTCATAGGATTATTTTAAGGTGGAGATTGACGGATACTTGATGGTAAGGGTGTCGAGGGTTATTGGGAGGAAAATGGGGTTGAGAGCGAAAGATCTGCCATGATGGTAGATCTGCCATGATTGAATGATGGAGTAGACTTGATGGGCCGAATGGCTTACCTCTACTCCTATGTCTTATGGACTTATGAATTGGAGGTGTAAGATCATGAGGTGAATAGATAGTCTAGATGCACAGAATCTTTTAGCCAGGTCGGGGAGTCAAGAACCAGAGGATAAAGGTTTAGGGGGGAAATTTAATAGGAAGCTGAGGAGCAACGTTTTCACGCAGAGAGTGGTGGGTATATGGAATGAGCTGCCAGAGGAGGTAGTTGAAGCGGGTACTATAACAACATTTAATAGACGAAGTGTCTGAAGCAGGGTCTCGACCCGAAACTTCACCTATTCCTTTTCTCCAGAGATGCTGTCAGACCCACTGACTTACTCCAGCTTTTTGTGTCTATCTTCAGTATAATCCAGTATCTGCAGTTCCTTCGTACACATTTACTAGCCATTTTGACAGGGACATGGATAGGAAAGGTTTAGAGAGATATGGACCAAATACAGGCAGGTGGTATTGGTGTAGCATCTTGGTCGACATGAAAAAGGTGGGCTGAAGGGTCTGTTTCCGTGCTGAATGACTATGAACATTGTGATTTGCGGTGAGTTCAAATTGAACGAGTGCAGATGAGTAAAATGTGACCATTGCACATTTCCCGCAGCACCTGAACTTCCAGATCAAAAGCACCACCTTACGTTACCACTGACATTTCTGCGCATTTTGCATGTTGGTGAATTAATAGCGTGTCTGGGATGGCTTTATCATTAGCGCATAAGTGTGTTGGAGCTACATGAACTCAATTCATATAGAACCTTTCCAGTCAATAAACAAGGGAGGCACTTAGCTGAATTATTCATTCAAACCCATATCTGCAGGGAAAGGATCATGTTAGCCTCCCCTGAAACTTATCACTGGCAATACAGAAGCACATTACACTGATTTTCATCATGCTTGAATGGGATTTTAGCTCATTAATTGGTTGACAATTAATGCCCTCTAAAGTGGTCCAGCAGAGCTTCTCAGCTGCAGATTAATTCTCCACAACCATAACAGGTTGTGTTTAGATTAAAACTTCAATGTTTTAAAATGCCCATTGACTCTGCACAGTAAGAAGTTGGTTCCTTCCCTCCTGGCGAGTTATAAATGTAGTCTCTTGGTATCACTTGTGTTCGAAGAACAGATTTTTGAAAACCCTTTGGATAGCCTGTTAAGAAGTAATGCTCCCTATTCTGTGTGAGTATTCTGCTAGGCAACTGTTTCATAAAACACTGGCTACAATCTTCCCATCTCCACCCCTTTCTGCTTTCCACAGAGACCGTTCCCTCCGTAACTCCCAGGTCAACTCGTCCCTTCCCACCCAAACCACCCCCTCCCCAGGTACTTTGCTGCCTTCCCTCACAGTGAGAAACGTTGATCCCGCTGTGGGGGGATGTTTTTTTATGTTTAATGTTAAATTCTATGATGTTGCGTTTTATTTGTGTGCTGCAATGGCTACTCAAATCTTCACTACACCAATTGGTGTATGTGACAATAAATGTCCTTTGTCCTTTGTCCTTCCCCTGCAACCGCAGGAGATGCAACGCCTGTCCCTTTACCTTCCCCCTCGACTCCATCCAAGGACACAAAAAGTCTTTCCAGGCGAGGCAGAGGTTCACTTGCACCTCCTCCAGCCTTATCTACTGTATCCGCTGTTCCAGGTGTCAACATCTCTACATCGGCGAGACCAAACCCTCGACGATCGTTTCGCTGAACACCTCCGCTCAGTCCGTCTTAACTAAGCTGATCTCCCGGTGGCCCAGCACTTCAACTCCCCCTCCCGTTCCCAATCTGACCTTCAGTCCTGGGCCTCCTCCATTGTCAGAGTGAGGCCTAGCGCAATTTGAAGAAATAACTCCTCATATTTTGCTTGGGTAGGTTACACTCCAACGGTATGAACATTTGACTTCTCTAACTTCAGGTAGCCCTTGCTTCTCTTTCCCTCCCCCTTCCCAGTTCTCCCACTAGTCCCACTGTCTCAGCCTACCCCCTCCCCTGACATCAGTCTGAAGAAGGGTCTCGACCCGAAACATTGCCTATTCCTTCTCTCCAGAGATGCTGCCTCACCCGCTGAGTTACTCCAGCATTTTGTGTCTAGCTTCATAAAACACGATGGTCTACGATCTGAAATGCACGGATTCCGTTAAAGGTGTGGTCCAACATCAATCGGTTGAGTACCAACAATTCCCTGGAATATTTCAGTGAGGCCAGTGACTCTAAGGAAGAAGGATGGATGCAAAATGCTGGAGTAAAGGGCCTGTCCCACTTGGACGACCTAATCCACGAATTTAGAAGACCCTAGACGAGTTGAAAAAAATGTCAAGGTCATGCTGACTCACCAAAGTAAAAGACCTCCTACGATTATGTCTACGACCTCCTACGACTATGTCTACTCGTGGACATTTTTTATCAGGCTGGAAAAAACAGCGCGACCTACTTGATGCCACGAGTACGCGGAGACCACTCACGAGTATGAGGAAGAGTTACGAAGACCTCCTACGACCTTGTGGTGACCATGCTGCGAGTATGAGTCAAGGGCAAACTCGGCAGAGATCGCCAATTAGGTCGTGAAAGTGGGACAGGGGCCGGTCAGCCGGTCAGGCAGCATCTCTAGAGAAAAGGAATAGTGACGCCGGGTCGAGACCCTTCTTCAGACAGAGTCAGGGGAGAGGGAGACGAGTGAATGAAAGATATGCACAAAGCAACGATGAACAAGGAAAGGTGGAACCCACAAAAAGATGTGATAGGAGCAGAATTAGGCCATTCGGCCCATCATGGCTGATCCATCTCCTCTTCATAACCCCATTCTCCTGCCTTCTCCCCACAAACAGTGACACCCGTACAATGTTCCATGTTGACTGCGGGCTAGGTGATAACGAGTAATACAGACAGTGAAACTCGACAGCACGACAGTGAAACTAGTACGACGACTAGGTTAAGGGGACGGAGAGAGGGATACAAGGGTTACATGAAGTTAGAGAAATCAAGATTCATACCACTGGGTTGTAAGCTGCCCAAACGAAATATTAGGTGCTGTTCCTCCAATTTGCATTGGGCCTCACTAATAGTGGAGGTGGCCCAGGACAGAAAGTATGGGAATGGGAGGGGGAATTCATAAGGAATAGGAGTAGAATTAGGCAATTCGGCCCATCAAGTCTACTCCGCCATTCAATCATGGCTGATCTATCTCTCCCTCCTAACCCCATTCTCCTGTCTTCTCCCCTTAACCTCTGAAACCCGTACTAATCAAGAATCTATCTATCTCTGCCTTAGAAATATCCCCTGACTTGGCCTCCACAGCCTTCTGTGGTAGTGAACTCCACAGATTCTCCACCCTCTGACTAAAGAGTTAATGTGTTTGGCTCAGGTGTGTGGGTCAGGTACATTCCTTCAATCACGTTTGAGCATCATGGAGTATTATTCGGAGCACAGTGATTACATTAAATCGGCGTGTATGCTGATATTTCTTTTTGTAATGTTTAAGATTGAGCACGAGCTCAGCCGCACACGACGAAGGCTGGATCAATCAGAAGGAAGTCGGGAAACGCTGGCCAGTCAGGTATGTAATGCACAGTTACTAATTAAGTGACAACTGTGAAGAAAGTCTCTTTTATTTTAGTTCATTCTCAGGCGCTCTTTGTATTGTGGAACCTCTTCTGAATCTTTGGCTGTTATTTAGGTGTAAGTTCATTATCGTCACACGTACCGAGGTACAGTGAAAAGCATGCTATCCAAACAGATCAGTCTGAGGAAGGATCTCGACTCGAAACGTCACACATTCCTTCTCTGATGTTCTGATGTTAATCATCTTCATGCAGGTCTCGGGGAGTAATTTAACATTGTTAATTAGTCAGTGTAAATAACCATAGTGTAGGTTAATAGCACAATGTATCAAAGGGGAGTTGATGGGCATGTGTTAAGGATAATAGTTGGAGGAGTACAAGGATGTAAGGACAATGAGACTAATTGTTGCCATGTGGGCCAGCATAGATTCTTTGGACTAAATGGCCTCATTCTAGGTACCAATGTGGCCTTTTCTTTAAGATGGGTGGCACAGTGATAGAGCTGCTGCCTTACAGTGCCAGTGACCCGGGTTTGATGCCTGTACAGAGTTTGTACATTCTCCTTCTGATTGCGTGGGTTTTCTCCGGGTGCTCTGGTTTCCACCCACACTCTAAAGACATACAGGATTGTACGTTAATTGACTTTGGTAAAATTGTCAATTGTCTCTAGTGTGTAGGATAGTATTAGCGTCCGGTGGGATTTCTCGTCGTTGCGGGCACCGTGGTCCAAATGGCCTGTTTGTACGCTGCCTCTATATCTCTATCTACCTCGATAAGTTGGGCTTCAGAACATCTAGTTTTGGCTAATGTTTATACCAACATATTACAGCTGACGTTTCAGGTTGAGACCCTTTCGGGTCGAGACCTCATCTGACGAAGGGTCTCCACCTGAAATGTCGCCAATTCTTTCTCTCCATAGATGCTGCCTCACCCGCTGAGTTTCTCCAGCATTTTCTGTCTACCTTCGATTTTTCCAGCATCTGCAGTTCTTTCTTAAATATTACAGTTGACTACTTACTACCAATTAAAGTAGGTCCTTTATCACTATTCACCTCCTACATCCCTGTCTACTGCCTGTTCTGAACCTCCAAACATTAAAAGGTATTAGACAATAGACAAAGACAATAGGTGCAGGAGTAGGCCATTCGGCCCTTCGAGCCAGCACCGCCATTCAATGTGATCATGGCTGGTCATCCCCAATCAGTGCCCCGTTCCTGCCTTCTCCCCATATCCCCTGACTCCGCTATTTTTAAGAGCCCTATCTAGCTCTCTCATTTCTGCTCTATCTAGTTCTCTCAATGTATTGGTTTAAGTTTCCCCACTGAACCCATGCAGGACGTCTATACTGACAACAGTGTACAGAGCTGTACTGTGGGAGAGGACACCTTTCAGAAGAAAAGTTAAACTGAGACAAACCCAGTTTGTCTGTAGTTCAATTTGATCTTGCAGCCTCGTTCAAAAGAGAAAGTTTTCAGAAAAGACAAACACTCAAACGACATTGTTTTTGTGGTGAACAGCTGTGCACAAATTAGCTGTGTTGTCGGATAATGCTGACAGAAGGGCTTCTCGATGGCACCCATAAAGTTCCAAATTACTGAATTAATTGAACTTTATTTCGCTGTCATTACGGCATTGAGCGCCTGACCTTTGTCTTGTTTGTCCAGAATTATTGCAATTACAGTGACGTTCCTCAAAGTTTATTGTGCATCCATTTAAAAATCACGATCAATGTTATTAGGCGCCTGTTCTTGTTATAACCCATCCCAACTGCACTGCACTGCTGGAAAAGATCACCTTTTATGTTAAAGTACTTTATTATGACATTTTTATCCTCCCCCTGCCATTTTCCAAATTTTACTTCTGCTTTCTGTGTGTGGCTGCCATTGCAGAGGATCGGTGAGCGGAAATGCATTGATGCCAGCTATTCACATTAGACAATAGACAATAGGTGCAGGAGTAGGCCATTTGGCCCTTCGAGCCAGCACCGCCATTCAATGTGATCATGGCTGATCATCCCCAATCAGTACCCCGTTCCTGCTTTCTCCCCATATCCCCTGACTCCGCTATCTTTAAGAGCCCTATCTAGCTCTTTCTTTAAAGTATTCAGAGAACCGGCATCCACCGCCCTCTGAGGCAGAGAATTCCACACTCACAAATCTCTGTGTGAAAAAGTGTTTCCTCATCTCCGTTCTAAATGGCTTACCCCTTATTCTTAAATTGTGGCCCCTGATTCTGGACTCCCCCAACATCAGGAACATGTTTCCTGCCTCTAGCGGGTCCAAACCCTTAATAATCTTATGTTTCAATAAGATTCCCTCTCATCCTTCTAAATTCCAGAGTATACAAGCCTAGCCGCTCCATTCTATCAACATATGACAGTCCCGCCATCCCGGGAATTAACCTTGTAAACCTACGCTGCATGCCCTCAATAGCAAGAATGTCCTTCCTCAAATTAGGGGACCAAAACTGCACACAATACTCCAGGTGTGGTCTCACTAGGGCTCTGTACAACTGCAGAAGGACCTCTTTGCTCCTATACTCAACTCCTCTTGTTATGAAGGCCAACATGCCATTCGCTTTCTTCACTGCCTGCTTACTTTCATTGACTGATGAACAAGGATTCCCAGATCCCGTTGTACTTCCCCTTTTCCCAACTTGAATAATGTTTACTTTTGCTTAGAGATACAGGATGAAAGCAGGCCTTACGCCCCACCAAGCCTTCACCGACCAACCATCACCCCGTACACTAGCACTATCCTACACACTAGGGACAATTCAACTTTTTTTTTTACTGAAGCCAATTAAACTACCAAGCTGCACATCTTTATTCAAATGTCTTTTAGTTTGTGGACCACATAAGCCCACCCACTCTGCGCTGACCAGCGATCATCCGTACACTATTTGTACCCTAGACACCAGGGACAATTTATCAAAGCCAATTAACCTACGAACCTGCACGACCTCGGAGTGTGGGAGGAAACCGGAGCACCCGGAGAAAATCCACATGGCCACAGGGAGAATGTAAAGAAAAAAAGCGCACAGACTGCACCCATAGTCAAGCCTGGATCTCTGGCGCTGTGTGGCAGCAACTCTACTGCTGCACCACTGTGCTGCCCAAAAGTTAGGTGTGCATAAATGTGCTATCCAAATATGTAAGGCTGCAGATACTTGGCCACCTGCTGATTATGATGGGCAACGACAACTATCATTGTTGATTATTGACATAAATGTCCGTGGCCATGAACTTCAGAAGGAAGGACTGAGCAGGGCTCGAAATTAACGGTTGCCCGGGTGCCACTGACAACACAAAGTGCCGCCGGGCACCCTAAATGGCGAGTCATTTTGCCCGGCTTGGCAACTTGGTTTATACCGTAGACCGAAGTGTGGCGGAGGGTCGGAGCGAATGACGGGCCCCGCGCAGCAGCAGCGGCCGCTGCTCTATCTCCTCCCCCTGCTCCTGCTCCTGCTCCTGCCCCCCGCCCGGCCTGATAACGGCCGCTGCTGCCACTCTGCTTTCAAAGCAAACCCTTGGAGGAGGGAGGTGTCGGTCAGAGGCGGAAGGGGAGGGGGCTGAGGATAGAGCGCGGTGATTGGAGGAGGGAGACGTGCCAAAACACTCTCGGCAGCCTTGCACTGCAGCCAGGACCGATCCCGGTCTCCGGCGCTGCAGTAATCGCTGCCGAACCGCCACTGGACCATCCCCCCACCCACGCCGAGGGTGGCCAGAGGCGTCGGGAGTCAGACGGGAGCGGTGCCCCGAGGCCACAGCCAGCGCAGAGAAGCAGCGCTAAACCCAGCTTAACTGTGCCTGTCCCGCCAGCTTAATTTACAGCCCTGTCTGGATTGAGACAGGGCTGTAGGCGAGACAGGCAGAGTTGAGCTGCATTTAGCGCTGGATTGAGCTGAAATTACCGTTCACGGGGCCTCCGAATCCTCGCGCGTGTGTGAGTGTGCGCATGTGCACGCGGGCGCCAAGATATTCTGTCCCCGGGCCCCTCTATATTTTGATAGCGATTTCCGTGCCTGACAGGTGTTGTCCAAGGAGCGCTGGCCTTCCTTCCCACATCCTCTGCCCCTTCCACTCTCTCTCTCTTGTACGCCCCCTCCACTCCCCTTATCCTGAGACCCCTCCTCTCCATCCCGCACTGATCCACATTTCTGCCTCTATTCAGTCCTCACTGATATCCCCTGTGCTCTCCTCCTCATCTACTCCCCCACCCCCCCTCCCCATCTATTCATCCTGCACTGATCTCCCTATCCACCTCGCATTGATTCTCCTGCCACTCCCCATCAATCTTACAATGGTCCCCCCAATTGATCCTGTACTGACCCACCCTTCCCATCCATCCTGCACTGCTCCTCCCCTTCATCCAGCACTGCTCCCCCATCCATCCTGCACAGACCCCCCCTCCCCCCCCCACCCATTCAACCCACTGTCATCCCCGCGTTCTCCCCTCACAATTTTACCTACTCCAACCAACACGCACTAATTCCCCTGCCTCAATCCATCCAATCCACATCGATTGCCTACTCAAGCCTCCCCCACCACCATCTATCCATCCTGCACTGATTCACACCCCCACTCCCCACCCTATTGTGCTGGAAATGTCTTCAGAGCTAACATCGACTGTTTGATAATCAGAATGCTATCAAATATGTTTTAATTCCCAATGTTATTATTTGATTTAATCCATAAAGATGGATTAATTAAATTGTGAACACGTGAAACATTAAAATCGCAGTGTTCGATTGTCACTGCTACCGTTGACACGTTATTACAGAATTCATTTTAATGGCGAATCAATGCTCTTAATATGGATTATCATTACTGTAGTTATTTACTGAGCAACATTCACAACTATATGTTGGATTTATCCAGGTTTTACTTCTACAGTCAGTCATATACATCACAAATTTGGTCAGGAGTTATTTCAGTTGAAATGTTAAAGTTAATTCTGAAGTGGGAATGATGGAAAAAGCGTTTATCAACAATTTTTTTAAAAAATTGTTGCTTACAAACTGGGTATCTTCATTGCTGTTCACAACACATACATCTAATCTGAATGTCCGGTAATGTGGCGTCTTGACACCTTTAAATATATTACCAAAAGAACATTTGCTGCATTTATGTCCTTTGGCCATCTCTTGTTAGTTAGTGTAATGTTTAACCTGTCAGATGGGTATAGTCAGTGTTAACAGCTATTATCATAAAATGCCTTTAGAAAATTCCTTGCAACCTGTATATTTTGTTGTGGATAAATTATGTGGGAAACGAGAGTGTTTCTGTACCAATAGCAATAACGACCCATGCTATGGCCATGTCATGATAATTTTCGGTCCTTCACAGAAAACATGCTTGCATCAATCTGTAGTGTGCATGGTTAAGCATATATGTTATCAAGGTCCAGGATTTATTGACACAGGTTGATCATACGCTGAATAATCCAACCACATTTTTGTTTGGAAGTGGAAAGAAATAATAAAAATTGCATTAATTGCAATGTGTAAAAAGAGTTGAGATACTGTATTATAATTTTGCTGCATGTCATTGTGGTATATATCATGTCTTGATTGGTGAATTTGTTAGTTTGTGACTTTATTTGAAGCAGAAATAATAGGTGAATGCTTCATTGAGCATAATTCCGACTGGTAACTACGCACTTCGTCCGAGCACGCGTCATGCAAGCCATCTTAAATGACCACCTAAACTGTCATTTGGCAACCTAAAAAGCAGCCAAGGTTGCCCGGCTGGCAACAGGGAAAAAAAGTTAAGCGAGAGCCCTGCTGAGTAGTGGATCATTGAACGGTGAAATGCCAGAGATGCTGCCTGACTCACTTTGTGTCTTTAAAATTTTTTATTTTGGTGGTCTACTTGAGATTCTGGTTCTTGGTGACTCTCACACGATATCGAGCTCCTGGGCAGAGAGAAACAGAGCAAATGTTTTGTGTCTGTGTAGGCTGGAACTGCAGATGCTGGTTTACACCCAAGGTTGACACAAAATGTTGGACTAACTCAGTGGGTCAGGCAGCATCTCTGGAGAGAAGGAATAGGTGACATTTCTGGTCGAGACCCTTCTTCAGACTGAGAGTCAGAGGAGAGGGAAACTGGAGATAATGAATGGTACAAAGAGAATGTAATGCGTGAAAATGACAGATCAAAGCAGACGATAAGAAGGAAATGTAGAATGATTTATTGTTGGCCGAGGAAGGTGACAACGAAGCACACAAACACTCGGACGGTGAAACTATTAAGAGAAGGTTACTGTTGCGCAACGGTAGAGTTGCTGCCTTGCAGTGAATGCAGCGCCGGAGACCCAGGTTCAATCCCGACTAAGGGTGCTGTCTGTACGGAGTTTGTATGTTCTCCCCGTGACCTGCGTGAGTTTTCTCCGAGATCTTCGGTTTCCTCCCATACTGGTAAATGTAAAAAAAATATGTCCTTAGTGTGTGTAGGATAGCGTTAATGTGCAGGGATCGCTGGTCGGCGCGGACCTGGTGGGCCGAAGGGCCTGTTTCCGCACGGTATCTCTCTCTAAACTAAAGAACCAGGGTGGGTGAGGGACGGATAGAGAAGGAAAGGAAGGATTACTTGAAGTTAGAGAATCAGAATCAGAATCGTTTATTGTCATTGGAACTAAATAAATAAGTTCAAACAAAATTGCGTTTCTGCAGTCATCACAAACAAAAAAAACAAAACACACAATTAACACATTTTCTCACAAAACATCCATCACAGTGAATCCCCAAACACCTCCTCACTGTGATGGAAGGCAAAGTCTTATCTCTTCCATGTTCTCTGTGCCCATTCCTCTCCCGCAGTCAAGCAGCCAAACTGCTGCATCGAGCCGATCGAGCCCCCCCGGCGGGCGATGGTAAATCCCGCGGCCGTTTAAGCCACGCCGGGCGATGTAAGGCCCTGCTCTGGATCGATTTAAACCTCTCGACAACGGCAACGGAGACTCGACAAGGAAATGTCGGGTCCCCGTACAGGGAAGAGATTAATAAGTTTCCCCCACCTCTCCCCCCCCCCCCCCCCCCCCCCCGCCCTCCACACAGCTAAAATATACACAGCTAAAAAATAATATAAAAACAAAACCAAGACATCCACTTAACAGGACAAAAAGAAAAAAAAGACAGACGGACTGCAGAGGCCGCTGCCGACAGGCGCCGCCATCTTGTCCAATGAAATTAGAGTTGGAAAGTTTGAGTATAGAAGTTGGGAGGTCATGTTCCAGTTGTATGACTTTTGAGGCCGCATTTAGAGTTCAGTTCTAGGCGCCATGCTATAGGAAAGGTGTTATCAAGCTGGAAAGGGTACAGAGAAGATTTACAAGGATGTTGCCAAGGTCTGAGCTATAGGGCTATAGGGAGAGGTTGAGTAGGCTGGGATTCCTTGGAGCGCAGGAGGATGAGGGGTGATCTTATAGAGGTGTATAAGATAATGCGAGGAATAGATCGGGTAGATGCACAGAGTCTCTTGCCCAGAGTAGGTGAATCGAGGACCAGTGGACATAGGTTTAAAGTGAAGGGGAAAAGATTTGAGGAATCTGAGGAGTAACCTTTTTACACAAAGGGTGGTGTTTGTTTGGAACAGGCTGCCAGAGGAGGTATTAGAGGCGGGGACTATCCTAAGGTACATGGATAGGACAGGTTTGGAGGGATATGGACCAAATGCTGGCAGTTGGGATTAGTGTAGCAGGGACATGTTGGCCGATGTGGGCAAGTTGTGCCGAAGGGCCTGTTTCTGCACTGTATCACTCTATGACTCTAAATCAAAATTCATACCGCTGGGGTGTACGCTGCCCAAGCGATATATGAGGTGCTGTTCCTCCAATTTGCATTTGGCCTCACTCTGACAGTGGAGGAGGCCCAGGTCAGTATGGGATTCGGAGGGGGGTGTTAAAGTGTTTAGCAACCAGGAGATCGCGTAGGCCTAATGTTTTGTGTCATTGGACTCTTATTAGAATTCAGAAAAGTTAGACACGAGCGTGTTATACATATTCATATGGTAATTTCTCTACCAGATTCTGCCAATAATTATGATTTATCACATGTCGTGCTCTGAATTATGATTTATCACAGACCTGTTCTTGAGGGAAAAAAACGTGTACGTTTCAAGCAGTGTTGTGCACCTTTTTTTTTGGTATTAGTAGAGTTTATTGTCATTTACTCACCATAGCCAATGGTAAAGTCAGCTCCTTGTGACTTTGGTGAACTAAGAATATGTTTTGGAGACTCAAGGAACTGCAAATGCTAGAATCTGGAGCAAAACACAAAGTGCTGGAGGAACTCGGCGTGTCAGGCAGCATCTGTGGGGGAGGGGGGGATGAGCAGGTGATATTTCGGGTCGTAGTAATAGAGTGATACAGCGAGCAAACAGGCCCTTCGGCCCAACTTGCCCACACTGGCCAACATGTCCCAGCTACACTAGTCTCACCTGCCCATATCCCTCCAAATCTGTTTTATCCATGTACTTGTCTAACTATTTCTTAAACGTTGGGATAGCCCCTGCCTCAACTACCTCCTCTGGCAGCTTGTTTCATACACCGACTACCCTTTGTGTGAAAAAAAGTTACCCCCCAGATTTCTATTAAATCTTTTCCCCTTCGTTAAACCTATGTCCTCTGGTCCTCGTTTCACCTACTCTGAGCAAAAGACTCTGTGCATCTACCCTGAAGAACGTCTGAAGAAGGGTCTCGACGTCCATTCCTTCTCTCCAGATATGCTGCCTCACCCGCTGAGTTACTCCAGCATTTTGTGTTTACCTTCGATTTAAACCAGCATCAGCAGTTCTTTCTTACACACTGTGCATCTACCCGATCTATTCCTGTCATGATTTTATACACCTCTATAAGATCACCCCTCATCCTCCTGGAATAGAGTCCCAGGGACCCTTCTTCACACTGATTGGAGTCGGTGGGGGAGAAAACTGGAAAAGAGATGAGGTGGTCAGACAAAGACTGGCAAGTGCTAGCTGGATACAGGTGAGGGGTTGAATGATTGGCAAATGGGTGAATCAAGTAACAGGCTAAAGGAGAAAAGGAGACAAAAGTGTGTCAGAAGAGATGTGAAATGTAAAACTGGAGGGAGAGATAAAGGTGAAAGGTTTTCAGTGGAAGAGGGAAACGAGAGAGGATAAGAGGGAAATGGGGAAATTGAGGATGGGAGATGAGTTTCCAGTGTTTAGTAAGAGGTGCAGCGTGGCAACAGGCACTTCAGCCCCACAGAGTCCATACTGACCATCGACCACTTGTTCACACTACTTCCATGTTATCCCACTTTTGCATCCGCTCCCTGCACATTCGGGCCGATTTTACAGAGGCCAATTAACCTACAAACCCGCATGTCGTTTGGGATATGGGAGGAAAGCAGAGCACCCGGAGGATACTCATGTGGTCAGAAGGATAACGTATAAACTCCACCCACAGATAGCATCTGAGGTCGGGATCGAACCCACATCACAGGGCTCGAAATTCACGGTTGCCCGGGTGCCAATGACCACTCAAACTGCCGCCGGGCAACCTAAACGGCGAGTCATTTTGCCCGGCTTGGCAACTTGGTTTATACCGAAGATAGACACACAAAAACTGGAGTAACTCCGCGGGTCTGGCAGTATCTCTGGAGAAAAGGAACGTGACGTTTTGTGTCGGCGACGGTTGTGGGAAAGATGCTAAGTGTGGCGTGACGGAGGGTCGGAGCGAATGTCAGGTCCCGCACAGCAGCAGCAGCAGCGGCGGCGACGGCTCCATCTCCTCCTCCCGCACCCCGCCCCGCCCGGCGTGTTAGCGGCAGCTGCTGCCACTCCGCCAACGGCTCTTTCAAAACAGACCCTTGGAGGAGGGAGGTGTCCGTCAGAGGCGGAAGTAGAGTGGGGGTAGGGGGTAGGGGGGAGGGGGTGATTGGAGGAGGGAGACGAACCAAAACACTCTCGGCAGACCTGCACCGCAGCCAGGATCGATCCTGGTCTCCGGCACTGCAATCGCTGGACCATCCCTGTCCCCACCCGAGAGCCTCCACACGCCCGGGGATGGCCAGAGGCGTCGGAAGTCAGACGGGCGCGGCGCCCCCAGCCAGCGCAAAACCCAGCTCAGCTCTGCCTGTCCCGCCAGGTTAACCAGCAGCCATGTCTGGATTGAGACAGGCAGCTGAGCTGCATTTAGCGCTGGATTGAGCTGAAATTACAGTTCACAGAAACCTCCGAAGCCTCGCGCGTGTGTGTGAGTGTGCGCATGCACGCGCGACCGCCAAGATATTCTGTCCGCGGTCCCCTCCATATTTTGGTTGCGATTTCTGTGCCTGACATGTGTTGTACGAGGAGCGCTGGCCTTCCTTCCCACCTCCTCTGCCCCTTCCTCTCTCTCTCTCTCTCTCTCTCTCTCTCTCTCTCTCTCTCTCTCTCATACGCCTCCCTCCACTCCCCTTATCCTGAGAGCCCTCCTCTTCATCCCGCACTGATCCCCATTCCTGTCTCTATTCAGTCCTCACTGACATCCCCTGTGCTCCCCCCCCCCCCCCCCCCCCCACATCTATTTATCCTGCACTGATCTCCCTAGCCACCTCGCATTGATTCTCCTGCCACTCCCCATCAATCCTACACTGGTCCCCCAATTCATCCTGTACTGACCCCCTTCCCATCCATCCTGCACTGCTCACCCCTTCATCCTGCACTGCACCCCCCATCCATCCTGCACAGATCCCCCCCATTCAACCCCACTGACATCCCCCGCGCTCTCCCCTCACAATTTTACCTACTCCAACCAACACTCACTAATTCCCCTGCCTCAATCCATCCACACCCCCCCTCGACCCTATTGTGCTGGAAATGTCTTCAGAGCTAACATTGACTATGTTTGATAACGGAATGCAATCAAATATGTTTTAATCCCCAATGTTATTATTTGTTTTAATCCATAAAGATGGATTAATTAAATTTTGAACACGTAAAACATTAAAACCGCAGAGTTCGATTGTCACTGACACGTTATTACAGAATTCATTTTAATGGCAAATCAATGCTGTTAATATGGAGTATCAGTACTGTAGTTATTTAATGAGCAACATTCACAACTATACGTTGGATTTATCCAGGTTTTACTTCTACAGTCAGTCATATACATCACAAATTTGGTCGGGATATTTCAGTTGAAATTTTAACGTTAATTCTGAAGTGAGAATGATGGAAAAAGCGTTTATCAACATTTTTTTTAAATGGTCCTTACAAACTGGGTATCTTCATTGCCACATACATCTAATCTGAATGTCTGGTAATGTGGCGTCTTGACACCTTTAAATATATTACCAAACATTTGCTACATTTATGTCCTTTGGCCATCTCTTGTTAGTTAGTGTAATGTCAGATGGGTATAGTCAGTTTTGTCAGCTATTATCATAAAATGCCTTTAGAAAATTCCTTGCAACCTGTATATTTTGTTGTGGATAAATTATGTGGGAAGCGAGAGTGTTTCTGTACCAATAGCAATAACGACCCATGCTATGGCCATGTCATGATAATGTTCGGTCCTTCACAGAAAACATGCTTGTAGTGTGCATGGTTAAGCATATATGTTATCAAGGTCCAGGATTTATTGACACAGGTTGATCATACGCTGAATAATCCAACCACATTTTTGTTTGGAAGTGGAAAGAAATAATAAAAATTGCATTAATTGCAATGTGTAAAAAGAGTTGAGATACCGTATTATAATTTTGCTGCATGTCATTGTGGTATATATCATGTCTTGATTGGTGAATATGTTAGTTTGTGACTTTATTTGAAGCAGAAATAATATGTGAATGCATAATTCCGACTGGTAACTGCGCACTTCGTCCGAGCACGCGTCATGCAAGCCATCTTAAATGACCACCTAAAATGTCATTTGGCAACCTAAAAAGCTGCCAAGGTTGCCTGGCTGGCAACAGGGAAAAAAAGTTAAGCGAGAGCCCTGCATCACTAGCGATGTGAGCCATCACCTGCACCACTGTGCTGCCTTGTTGCGCTCCTATATTATATGTTATTATTGCCCATAATCTGAATACATTAATGGAGTGTCATGGTAGTGCAGCGGTAGAGTTGCTGCCTCATAGCGCCAGAGACCCGACTTCGACCCTGACTACGGGTGCTGTAGTATGGAGTTTGTATGACCGCGTGGGTTTTATCCGGGTGCTCCGGTTTCCTCCTGCACTTCAAAGACTTGTAGGTTGATTGGCTTTGGTAAAATTTTAAATTGTCCCTAGTGTGTGTAGGATAGTGTTATTGTGCGGGGATCGCTGGTCGGCACAGACTTGGTGGGCCAAAGGGCCTATTTCAGTGCTGTATCTCTAAACTAAACTAAAGTTATCTTTGAGAACGTTTGCACCCACCAAAGGACTGCAGTGCCTCCTTCTATTTCAGAGTACAGTGTTTTTTATGCAGTGACAGAAAAGCTGTCGATACTGAAACTTAACCTGAAACATTCATTCAGATTCTTTCTCTACAGATGCTGCTTGACTTGCTTAAATTTCCAGCATTGTCTAGCCATTGTTAGCCTTGTTTGGACCACGATCTACTGTCTGACATTGCCTCTCTTTGTACTGACATGTATACTCAGATCCCTTTCTGAAGGACTGCCTGATAAAAAAAAATTAATTTATTTTGCCGTCGTTTACGATTCAAGGTATCAAACTTTCCGGGCGATTTTCTTTCCATTTAAGTGCAAGACACGTTTACCACTTAACACAGAAAACACTTGCATGTTGAAAAGATATGAAATGCAAAAATGGTAATGCTCTACTGATCCACTGAGTCTTATCTGTGAATTTAGATAGATGATTTGCGCTCTCAGCTGTTACGGACGGAACAGGAGCGGGCAACTTTGCAACACAGGATTTTGCAACCACAGCAGAAAAGTCATCGCGAAGCGGAGGAGGATGATAGACTGGTTCAAGCAGGTGAGATACTGTAGAACAGACCCCCGTCCATTACTTTTCTCCATTAAATTAAGAGCCGGTGATTTCAAATTATTCTACGGATTTTCTGTAGAAGTAAGTCAGGTATGGTGAGGTATGGTACTTTATTTGTCACGTGTGCCGAGGTACAGTGAGAAGCTTTTCTCGCGTGCTAACCGGCCAGCGGAAAGACAATACATGATTACAATCGAACCATTTACAGTGTACAGATACATGATAAGGGAACAACGTTTAAAGCCAGCAAAGTCCGATCAAAGATGGTCAGAGGGTTACCAATGAGTTTGATAGTATTTTTGTATACCTTTCGGGCCTGTCCCACTTACGCGATTTTTTTGGCGACTCGCCAGCACCCGTCATAGTCGCAGCAGGTCGCCGAAAATCCAGCGGCGACCAGAAAAAGTTACGACTCTTTGGGCGACTACTCACGACCATACAGACGTCACGTGTCGACATGACGCCTGTATGGTCGTGAGTAGTCGCCCAAAGAGTCGTACCTTTTTCTGGTCGCCGCTGGATTTTCAACATGTTTTCAGCGACCTGCTGCGACTATGACGGGTGCCGGCAAGTTGCCGTAAAAAATTGCGTAAGTGGGATAGGCCCTTTTCAGTACAAACATCAGTGTACATAAGCACTTAGATAAATCTTAGATAAGCATATCTGATACGGTACAAGTGTATAGGAGTAGTGCACTGAAACAGTATACAGAGTCACCATTTTGGTGCCATTTTCAAGACCCAGTTGTTGTAAGTGCAGGGATCTTGGATATGAAGGCCTGTTGTCCTGGCGACGTTGGATGGTGGGCCTGTCCAAGCACAGTCGTGGTGTCCTCCGCTGCTGCTCCATCATGGTAGGCCGCGTGCGGTCCACGTGCTCTGCATCTTGGAGCGGCGCCCGGTCCAGCCAAGCCCCAGGCTGCTGCAGGGCCTCGAGCGGCCCACACCACCGTCGAGGCCGTGCACTCCCTCCCGCAGCCGGTCTGCTTACCGGCCCACCCACCGACTCCTTCCATTCTGGGCGGATGAGCTGGGTCTTCAGGGCGGGTTCCGGTCTGTGGTGCGGGGCCTCCATCCGCGGTGGGCCAACTGGACCTTCTGGGCAGGTCCTCAGTCTTCTGTCCACGCCTGCTGTTAGGTCTGGTCACGTTCTGCTCAATATAGGTAAAGAGCATCTTGTAATGAAGAGTTTGACGTCACTGGGCTTGTACTCGCTGGAGTTTAGAAGGATGAGCGGGGGACCTCAGTGAAACGTACAATATAGTGAAAGGCCTGGATTGAGTGGATGTGGATGAGGCCGGGCTATGTGATAGGCCAAGGTATGTTTACATCTCAGCCACTTCATGTGATATTAGACAGAGTAGTTGCCATATCAAGCTGTGATGCACATAGATACGATAATTATAAAATGACGCATCTGTAGTGTACAGGTAATTGCTGGTCGGCCTGGACTCGGTGGGTGGAAGGGCCTTTTTCAATACTGTATCTCTAAACTAAACTAAACTATAGAAATTGGTAAGAGTTATAGGTGACATGTTGAATTTCCCATGCCTTCTGAAGAAATTGAACCATTGGTCTGCTTTCATGGCTGTGGAAATTAGCCTGTTTCCGTGCTATTTAGCTCTATGACTGAGCAAATTTCAGTCCTTTGTCTATGTCTTGCCCAGAGACTTATTAGCGGATATCTTGTTTTAGTTTCTTCCACCACTAATTGACTTAAGTCAAACTACTCCTTGCTGCCCTCTCCAGAGTTGTAATTTAATTCTCCCTGAGTTCTGAATTCTCTTGAGATGCAAAGCACTTGCCTTCATGTCTGACTTTTCACAGCTAATGAAGAACTTTGAAAGCTTTGACAGTGATAAATTAGAAAACTCAGCATCTCACAAAAAAAGCACATTGCCCAGCGATGTGGAAGGAAGCCATTCGACCAATTAAGTTCATAGCAGCGTTTAAAAAACATTTGGACAGGTACACGGATAAGATAGTTTAGTTGTGATGTTCGGTGCGAGAACAGGCCCTTTGGCCCACCGAGTCCGCGCCGACCAGCGATCATCGCACTCTAACACTACTCTGCACGCACTGGGGTCATTTTTTACAATTATACCAAGCCATTTAACCTACAAAACCTGTATGTCTTTGGAATGTGGGAGGAAACTGGAGAAAACCCACGTAGGTCACGGGGAGAACGCACAAAGTCCATACAGACAGCACCTGTAGTCAGGATCGAACCTAGGTCGTTGGCGCTGTAAGACAACAGCTCCACCACCCTGCCACCTGTTTAACAAAAAAAGTTACAAAGTGCTGGAGTAACTCAGTGAGTCAGGCAGCATCCCTGGAGAACATGAATTGGTGATGTTTCGGGTCGGGACCCTTCTTCAGACTTCAGACATCTGTTTAACATCTTAATTGAATAGTGGCAGCTCTGACAATGGAGTGCATCCTCTGTATTTGAAGAGGCAGCAGAATTATGCATGTAACGTCTTTTAATTGTCAAACCTGTTTTAGCCAAGATCTCTATCTCTGTTTGATTTCACCACTTTAGCAAAAATTTGATTTCTCTTTACTCTTAGTGAAAAGCTGATGCTACCCTTTCTGCAAGTAGACATCTCCTGTAGCTACGCCAGACTGAGGAAGGGTCCCGGCACGAAACATCATCTATCCATGTTCTCTAGAGATGCTGCCAAACTCCAGCACTTTGTGTCTTTTTGTGTAAACCAGCATCCGCAGTTCCTTGTTTCTAAACGCCATCTATCAACTTCTCAACAAATAGTGCAGCCATTTGATCCCCGGGGAGTCATTGTGGGAAGATGATGTGTGTTTTATTTTTAAAGTAAATTAAAATGTAATAATAATAATAATAATAAATTTTATTTATGGGCGCCTTTCAAGAGTCTCAAGGACACCTTACAAACATTTAGCAGGTAGAGGAAAAACATGTAAGGGGAATGAAATAAATAGTAGAGACATGACTAGTACACAAAGTAAAGACAGAATTCAATTCAAAATACAATATGAGGCAATTAATGCACAGATGAAAAGGGAGGGGGACGTGGGGCTAAGGATAGGCAGAGGTGAAGAGATGGGTCTTGAGGCGGGACTGGAAGATGGTGAGGGACACGGAATTGCGGATCAGTTGGGGGAAGGAGTTCCAGAGCCTGGGAGCTGCCCTGGAGAAGGCTCTGTCCCCAAAACTGCGGAGGTTGGACTTATGGATGGAGAGGAGACCGGCTGATGTGGATCTGAGGGACCGTGAGGGTTGGTAGGGGAATAGGAGGTCAGTGAGATATGGGGGGGCCAGATGGTGGAGGGCTTTGTAGATGAGGACCAGGATTTTGTAGGTGATCCGGTGGGAGATGGGAAGCCAGTGAAGTTGTTTGAGGACTGGAGTGATGTGATGCCAGGATTTTGTGTGGGTGATGAGTCGGGCGGCTGCGTTCTGGACCAGTTGCAGTCGGTTGATGTAGGTGGAGCTGATGCCAAGGAGAAGTGAGTTGCAATAGTCCAGTCGGGGGTTGTGGGGGGATTTGGTGCCGAGGTAGATCTGGGTGTCATCGGCGTAACAGTGGAAGTCCAGGTTAAAGTGGCGGAGTATCTGACCAAGGGGGAGAATGTAGATGATGAAGAGGAGGGGGCCGAGTACGGAGCCTTGGGGAACGCCTTGAGTGACTGCGGCTGTAGCAGAGGTGTGGTTGTGGAGAGAGATGAAGTGGGATCTGTTGGAAAGGTAGGAACGGAGCCAGCTGAGTGCAGAGCCTTCAATGCCGAGGTCTTTGAGTCTGGTGAGCAGGATGTTATGGTTCACTGTATCGAAGGCTGCGCTCAGGTCGAGGAGGATGAGGATGTTGAGGGAACCAGTGTCAGCAGAGGTGAGGAGGTCGTTGAGGACTTTGAGGAGAGCAGTTTCTGTGCTATGGAGGGGGCGAAAGCCAGATTGGAGGGGTTCAAGTAGGTTATACGCAAGGAGGTGGGAATGAAGTTGCGACGCAACGATACGCTCCAGGGTTTTTGAAAGAAAGGGGAGGTTTGAGATTGGGGGGTAGTTAATGAGAGAGGAGGGATCAAGACCAGGTTTCTTTAAGATTGGTGTGACAGCAGCAGTTTTGAAAGCGGAGGGGACAATTCCTTGGGACAATGAGGAGTTGAAGAGATTAGTGAG
This sequence comes from Amblyraja radiata, assembly GCF_010909765.2. NCBI lineage: Eukaryota > Metazoa > Chordata > Chondrichthyes > Rajiformes > Rajidae > Amblyraja > Amblyraja radiata. The sequence goes on from NC_045964.1 coordinate 59,364,069, forward strand.
GTAGGGGCAGAGAACGGGGAGGCAGGACTTCAGCAGGGGAGTGGGGAGAGGGTCGAGGGAGCAGGTAGTGGGTTTGGAAGAGCTGATGAGTTTGGAGATTTCAGTAGGGGTGACCAGGTCAAACTGGGAGAGGAAGCAGTGTGGAGGAGGGGTAAGGAGGTCAGTGGAGATGTTGAAAGGAGGGGCCTTGGTAGGTGGTGGAATAGATGCTGGGGAGTCGGGTACAGGGGATAAAGATTGATAGATGGTGCTGATTTTATCAGCGAAAAAGTGGAGGAATGAGTTGCAGAGATCCGGAGTGGAGGTAGGGAAAGTGTTGGCTCCAGGCTTGAGGAGGTTGCCCACTGTGGAGAAGAGGGTTCTGTGGTTTAGGCAGGGATCGGTGAATATGGAGGAGAGGTAGGCAGATTTTGCAGCAATGAGGGCATCTTTGTAGTCAGTGAGGTGGAGTTTGTAAGCTTCAAGGTGGACTGTGAGAGATGATTTCTTTGTGAGTCGTTCAAGTCGGCGACCAGTCTGTTTCAGTTTACGAAGTGCAGGTGTGTACCAGGGTGAAGATGTGTTGAAAGTTACGGTTCTTGTTTTGAGGGGGGCCATAGTGTTAAGGGAGGTAGACAAGGTGGAGTTGAGATGGTTTGTGAGATCATCAGGTGAGATATGGGTTGAGTCCAGGGGGAGAGTGGTGGAGAGCAGGTCAGAGAGATGGTGGGGATCAATGGATTTTAGATTACGGAAGGTGATTTCTCGGAGGAAGCGGGGGCGAGGTGTCGGAGAAGGGATGGTGAACCGTATAAGCTTATGATCAGAGAGGGGGGAAGAGGCATGGATGGAGGTCGAGTACCGGTTGATTTGTGGAGCAGACCAGGTCAAGGATGTGACCTTTGTCATGGGTGGGAAAGGTGAGGTGCTGAGTGAGAGAGAAGTTGTCAAGTAAAAATGTAGAATTTTACCCTTGTCATATTTGCCAATTATTCTGATGCCTATGCCCCAAATTACACTCGTAAATCCAAAAACTGCCAATGATGGGAATCTGAAATTAAACAAGGCACTGTTGGAAACAGCCAGCAGATTTGCTTTAGTTTAGTTCAGAGATACAACTTGGAAACAGGCCGTTAGGGGGAATAATAGGCCTTTCGGCCCATCTATGGTGGCACAGGGGTAGAGTTGCTGCCTCACAGCGCCAGAGACTCGAGTTCGATCCTGACTATGGGTGCTGTCTGTACGGAGTTTGTACGTTCTCCCTGTGACCGCGTGGGTTTTCCTCCGGGTGCTCCGATTTCGTCCCACTCTCCAAAAGCGTGCGGGTCTGTAGGATAATTGGTTCCTGTAAATTTCCCTGGTGTGTAGGATGGTTAGTACACAACAAAGGCTTTTCACTATACCTCGGCACACGTGACAATAAACTAGACTGAACTGAACGAGAACTAATGTGAAGGGTGATCGTTGGTCAGCGCGAACTCGGTGGGCCGAAGGGCCAGTTTCTTCGCAATATCGCTAAAGCTAACAAATCCGTGCCAACCAAGAATCACCCGTACTAGTCCATCCAAACTAGTTCTATTCTTAGACATTTGGGATATTTATCCAGCGGCATGGAAAATTACCCTCTCTGGTCAACATAAAGGACATAGCCAATTTAGCTGAAAATGTAAGCATCTGCTTTGGAAAAAGACCTGGACCAACGGTGAATAGTATCGAGTAGATTTTCAATATGCAGGCACTAACCAACTTACGCTAAAGGGGATTTATGGAAACTCGCACTTACATAAGAAATTCTTTATACCCACTGCTTTATTTCCGAGATGCGTTTCTCGGTAGCACTGCACTACTGCTGTTGTATGTGGCCGTTTCCACAACCTAGGCAACTGTTCTCGTGGATGCTCCCGCGTGGTCTCCGTGCTGGAGCTCCCCCCCCCGGTCTCCACGTCGGAGCTCCCCCATGGTCTCTCCGTCAGAGCTCCTCCCCATGATCTTCGCACCGGAGCTCCCCCTTGTTCTCTGCCTCAGAGCTCCACTTCGGAGCTTCCCCCACCAGGTCTCCACATCGAATAGTAAATTTCTGCTTACATAAGTCTGTATATTCTTTTCAGTTTTATCACTTTCCTTCATTTTTTCTTTTTCCTCAATGTGCTGCAGTGGCCGCGAGAGCAGAGCTTGAGAAGCAGTTGCTAGAGAAACAGGTTGTAGAGCTCAGGGCACAGCTGAACCAAGATGCCACCCGGTCTGAAATGGGGGAGCTGAAGCGATCACTTGAGAGGAAAGAGAAAGAGAAAATGGAACTCTCTGCACATATCGAGGTATCTCCACTGGGGTAGGGTGAGTGGGAGGGGAATCTCTTTGTATCCTCCTGGAAATATATTTTGAAATTCTGATTGCTTGGTGTAAAATTTTCTTTTAATGCGTGCATTTTTCCCCTCTCTAATGCTAGAAAATATGCTTCTTCTGGTTAGCATAGGTGGCTAAAGTGAAACTGTTACTTAGAGTTTATTCTGGGAGGATTGTAAATTGGGATTTTAGAAAGTTTTGCTTCTTTTATCCCATCTCAATTTTACTCCAGACCGGTATGGGTGTGAGATGCGGGTTTACAAAGAAAACACAAAGTGCTGGAGTAACTCTGTGGGTCAGGCAGCATCTCCGGAGAACATGGACCAGGTGACAGTTCGGGTCAGCATCTTCCTTCAGTCTGGAACCTGAAGAAAGTTCTCAACCCAAATCCATGTTCTCCAGCAATGCTGCCTGACCCGCTGAGTTACTCCTGCATTCTAGACTTTAGTCTTTAAAGCAAAGATACTATAGTGGAGCAAGATAGTCCACTCGACGAAAAAGCCGCAGTTGGTCATCTTTGGCGCCATTTCCGTAAACCGGCTTCCGTCTCCGCTCTAGTATCTTTGCTTTGGTCATGGTGTCTTCATATTGCTATTATTTTACTAAATACCACACAAATCATCATTTTTTTTCTCAGCTGCAGGTGATCATTTTGATATTCATGCCTAGTCTTCCTTATTTACTTTGAACATACAAAATATTGCCATTAGGAAGGGGCACCAGAAAATCCTGCACCCACTCAATCCATCCTCCCCCCCCCTTCCCTCCGACAATTTTTAAAATTTCCCTCTTACCATTTCCGTACTTTATCGATAGCTGCCATGACCCGTGTGATGTCATCCTTTGCCCTGCTCCTGGTTTCGGCCCGCACCGATCTGCCGGACATGCTGTGTGTGTTTGTGTGTTTGTTTGGTGGAGTCTGAGGAGAGAAGTGCCGGCACTAAGAGCGAGCTAATGCGCGGACAGATGGACGAAAGCAAAGATCATAGAGCGGAATAGATTACATTTCTTCAGACCCTTCTTCAGACTCTTCTTCCGATTGAGTCAGGGAAAAGAGGAACAAGAGATATAGACGGTACTAAGGACAAATGAATGGAAGATATGTCTATATCTCCCGTTTCCCCTTCCCTTGACTGTCAGTCTGAAGAAGACCAGTCGACCCGAAATATCATCAATTCCTTTTCTCCAGAGATGCTGCCTGATCCGCTGATTTACTCCAGTCTTTTGTGTCTGTCTTCGGTTTAAACCAGCATCTGCAGCTCCTCCCTGTACAAGGTATGTGCCGTTTTCGTGTGTATTAGCGTGTGTCCAGTCAGATTTGGCTTCCAGTCAGATTAACAATCACGCAAGTGTCCTCACACACACACACACTTACTTCAGGCAATGCTGATCGTGATGGGGGAAATTGATGAGAGTTTACTGCAGTTAAAAACATACAAACATCTGCAAATTTGCTAATGTTACTTTGAATGCCTTCATCCAAATCATTGATGTATATTGTAAATAGCTGCGGTCCCAGCACTGAGCCTTGCGGTACCCCACTAGTCACTGCCTGCCATTCTGAAAGGGACCCGTCAATCCCTACTCTTTGTTTCCTGTCTGCCAACCACTTCTCTATCCATGTCAGCACTCTACCCCCAATATCATGTGCCCTAATTTTGTCCACTAAACTCCTATATGGGACCTTATCAAATGCTTTCTGAAAGTCCAGGTACACTACATCCACTGGCTCTCCCTTGTCCATTTTCCTAGTTATAGGACATTGGAAAATTATCACCAATGCATCCACGAATTTCCAGAGCCACTTCCTTAAGTACCCTGGGATGCAGACCATCAGGCCCTGGGGATTTATCAGCCTTCAGTCCCATCAGTCTATCCAATACCATTTCCTGCCTAATGTGGATTTTCTTCAGTTCCTCTGTCACCCCAAATCCTCTGGCCACTACTATATCAGGAAGATTGTTTGTGTCCTCCTTAGTGAAGACAGATCCAAAGTACCTGTTCAACTCATCTGCCATTTCCTTGTTCCCCATAATAAATTCACCTTTTTCGGTCTTCAAGGGCCCAACTTTGGTCTTAACTAATTTTTTCCTCTTCACATATCTAAAGAAGCTTTTACTATCCTGCTTTATATTCTTGGCTAGCTTACCTTCGTACCTCATCTTTTCTCCCCGTATTGTCTTTTTGGTTATCTTCTGTTGTTCTTTAAACATTACCCAATCCTCTTACTTCCCGCTCATCTTTGCTACGTTGTACTTCTTCGCTTTAATTTTTATACTGTCCCTGACGTCCCTTGTCAGCCATGGTCGTCCCTTTCTCCCCTTGGAATCTTTCTTCCTCCTAGGAATGAACTGATCCTGCACCTTCTGTATTATTCCTAGAAACACCTGCCATTTTTGTTCCACTGTCATCCCTGCTAGGGTATCTTTCCAGTCAACTTTGGCCAGCTCCTCCCACATGGCCTCATAGTCCCCTTTATTCAACTGCAACACTGGCACCTCCGATCTACTCTTTCCCCTCTCCAATTGTAGATTAAACCTGACCGTGTCACTGCCTCCTAATGGCTCATTAACTTTGAGGCCCTTTATCAACCACTGGGTGGCGCCGAAATGGCAGCCTCGCCAGCAGCCTGTGTGTTATATCAACTTTTTTTGTTATTTTTAGTTTGTCTCAAATGTATGTTTTAATGTTTCTCAGTTTTATGTTTTATGTGGGGGGTGGGGGGGAATAGGGGGACACCGTTTTCAGTCACTTACCTCAATGGAGATGTGATTTTTCTCCGTGTCACATCGCCGGCCCCCCCCCCCCCCCGCGGCCTAGTAACTTGAATTGGTGCGGCCTTTCCTGGAGACCAGCCCGGAGTTTCAAGCCGCGGGCGCAGCACATATTTACCATCGCAGAGCGGGCGATCCTTTGCCGTGGATCGCTGTGGAAGTGCTCTGACTGCGGGTGAACAAAGGAGGAAGATGACTGAAGTGTTCCTGTGGACTTTAACACCGTGAAGCTGTGGTCTCTGGTAAGAAGCGGCCGACTCAAGAGCTCCATGCCGCGGAGAGTTCCGATCCATCCCGACTCCGGAGTTTCGATCATCCCGACGAGAGGGCTTGAACAGGGGACCGTCGTCAAAGGCCCTGTTCAAAGGCCCCGACCACGGGTGAACAAAGGAGGAAGATGACTGAACTTCATAGCCTTCCGTCACAGTGAGGAATGTTGATTCCACTGTGGTGGATGTTTATGTTAAATTTATTGTGTACTAGACTAAGTGGGACCCGTTGGGTCCCAGCTTCACGCGGGAGGGCTGGTCCCCCAATGCAATATTCCACCTCTGCACCAATTCCAATATTGCTGGGGGGGGCTTTCTGGAGCGCTAGTATGTGTGTTGTGGGTCAAAGGGACTGGTTTCCAGAGGGCTAGTATGGACATTGTGGGCCGAATGGATTCTTGGGCTGGCAGCTCAGTCACTCTGGACGGGCAGCTCAGTCATTCTGGCCCGGCAGCTCAGTCACTCTGGCTGTTGTGCGCTGAAGGGACTGGTTTCCAGAGGGCTAGTATGGACATTGTGGACTGAATGGATTTTCGGACTTGCAGTTCAGCGAGTCATGGCTGGTGGGCTGGCAGTTCAGTAACTTACAGCTGGTGGGCTGGTATTTCACTTACTCATGGCTGGTGGGCTGGCAGCCCAGTCACTCACGGCTGGTGGTGGCATTTCACTCAGTCAACCCTCCTCCCTTCACCCCCCACTCTGCTCCATGCCATTCCCTCCCCCACACACATTCAGTCTATCTCCCCTCAACCTACCCCCCCCCCCCCATGCACTCTTAGTGGCTCTCCAACAGTACAACCATTCCTGCCTATTAGGTTACTATTGTGATGAAGAGCACGCAGGCATGGCAAGTGGAAAAAGGATTTATTAAAGTTTAAAATGTGAATGACTTAAAATATAACAACAATTTAAATGTTAAAGATGAGATTTATTAAGTTATTTTTGTTGTGTCTCTTGCTGTGTTCTGCTGCTCACTGCCTCTTGATAACACTTTGCTTTTGATATAAAAAAAAGATAATTTTAATATAGAGAGATTAAGCGGTCAAATTTTAACAAAGAAAATCTGAGAATTTACCTCAAAAGTCATTATGGATTGCAGGCCGCAAGTCCAACCTCACAGCACTCCAAGCGGAGTACAGGCAGCAAGTCCAACCTAACAGCACTCCGAGCAGAGTGCAGGCTGAAAGTCCGACCTCACAGCACTCCAAGCCAATTTCACCCTTTTTGCAAGCATTTTAGAACCAATAGACACACTTTTTGCAAGCATTTCCGAACCGATGGACACTTTTTGCAAGCATTTCACAACCAATAGACACTTTTTGCAAGCATTTCAGAACCAATAGACACACTTTTTGCAAGCATTTTAGAGCCAATAGGCACTTTTTGCAAGCATTTTTGAACCAATAGACACACTTTTGCAACTCTTTTAGAACCAATAGATACACTTTTTGCAAGCATTTTAGAACCAAAGGAGACACTTTTTGCAACCTTTTTAGAACCAATAGAGACACTTTTTGCAACCATTGTAGAACCAATAGAGGCACTTTTTGCAACCATTTTATACCAATAGGGACACTTTTTGCAAGCATTTTAGTACCAATAGAGACACTTTTTGCAAGCATTTTAGAATCAATAGACACTTTCTGCAACCATTTTAGAACCAATGGACACTTTCTGCAACAATTTTAGAACCAATAGACACACTTTTTGCAAGCATTTTAGAACCAATAGACACTTTTTGCAACCCTTTTAGAACCAATAGAGACACTTTTTGCAAGCATTTTAGAACCAATAGACACTTTTTGCAACCATTGTAGAACCAATGGACACTTTCTGCAACAATTTTAGAACCAATAGACACACTTTTTGCAAGCATTTTAGAACCAATAGACACTTTTTGCAACCCTTTTAGAACCAATATGCACTTTTTGCAACCATTTTAGAACCAATAGAGACACTTTTTGAAAGCATTTTAGAATCAATAGAGACACTTTTTGAAAGCATTTTAGAACCGATAGAGACACTTTTTGCAAGCATTTTTGAACCAATAGACACTTTTTGCAAGCATTTTAGAACCAATAGACACTTTTTGCCAGCATTTTAGAACCAATAGACACTTTTTGCAAGCATTTTAGAACCAATAGACACTTTTTGCAAGCATTTTAGAACCAATAGAGGCACTTTTTTGCAAGCACTTTAAAACCAATAGACACTTTTTGCAAGCATTTTAGAACCAATAGATAATTTTTGCAAGCATTTTAGAACCAATAGACACTTTTTGCAACCATTTTAGAACCAATAGAGACACTTTTTGCAACCATTTTAGAACCAATAGACACTTTTTGCAAGCATTTTAGAACCAATAGACACTTTTTGCAAGCATTTTAGAACCAATAGACACTTTTTGCCAGCATTTTAGAACCAATAGACACTTTTTGCAAGCATTTTAGAACCAATAGACACTTTTTGCAAGTATTTTAGAACCAATAGACACTTTTTGCAACCATTTTAGAACCAAAAAAGACACCTTTTGCAAGCATTTTAGAACCACATTAAGGGCACTCACAGTTGAGTATACATGTGTCCCGTGTGACCCTCTGGCTTCCTCCATCTTGCAGAGACTGTGTGAGGTACACCACTTCTGGGTTTTATAGTCCCTCCCCCCTCCCACCAGCAGGGGCAGCAGAGAGAATGGCAATTTCTTTTTAAACATTAATATCTCTCTGATTTTTCATCGATGGAAAAAATCCTCCGGTCCCGGAAGGCGGACGGGGGCTCTGAGCGAGGTGGCCCAAAATGACGGCCGTAGGTGGCGGCGTTCTCTCGGAAATCACACTACAGCGGGCCAAAAGCGGTCAAGATCAGACTTTTAGTAATATAGATTGCGTTCTTTTTACTTGTCTGGCTGTATGGTATTGTTCAATGTTATCCCACTTTCCCCACTCCCTACACACTTGGGCCAATTTAATGAGGCCAAATAACCTGCAAACCCGCACGCCTTTGGGACATGGTAAGAAACTGGAGCACCCGGAGGAAATCCGTGCGGGCACAGGGAGAATGTGCAAACTCCGCACCGAGGTCAGGATTTAACCTGGGTCTCTGGCACAGTGAGGATTGAAGGTGCAACAGGCAACTTAACACCATTTCACCTCGCCCAAAGGGTTACAAATTCAGTAATGGAATACCTCTGTCTTTCCACTTACAAGTAAAATATAGAGTGGCATTGACATGATGCAGAGTTGATTTTGAAAGTTAATTCAAAATAATGTAAGAGACACAATGAACTGCAAATGCTGGAATCTTGAGTAAACGCTGAGGGTTTCTCTGCAAGATGAGTGCTGGAGTAACAAAGTGCTGGAGTAACTCAGTGGTTCACTGAAGACGGGTTCCGACTCGAAACATCTGTACGCAAATGCTGTTTGACCCGCTGAGTTTACTTCAGCACTCTGTGATTTACTCAAAGTAATCTAACCTAGGCTACTGTTAAAGTAACTTGCAGCAAAAAGGATTTTCAAAAAAAAATGTTTGTATCTATTCGGTTACAGAAACCTCGGGAAGAACTTAATTGCCTACATGACATCTGAACAATTTGTTCAGAAACAGCAGCCCTATTATTACCTCATGATCTGACCTCAACCTTCTGAGGTTATGTAGCTCTGCTGTTGCAAGCTATCATTTGTGTCTTCAGGATTTGTGGTGTGAAGAAGTCAAGTTAGAAAGATGGTAAAATGTTAGCTTGCAGCAAGCCAGATAACTGGAATTATCTTGTAATGAACATGGAAGTGGTTTGAGCTTGTATTCTGCAACAAGCGGACATTTTTGCATCCTGACCTTCAATCTCACTTCAGTAGCTGCAGAGTGCTTGGTTTCTGACACATCAATGTTTTAAGTTTTACTGGAGCCAGGGTGACCCATTGGGTCCCGTCTCCTCAACGCGCAGTTGGGGGGGGGGGGGGGGCGGCCTGCAGCATCACACACACACGCACCATCCCCCCCCACACACACACACTAACCACACCCCCCCCACATGCATTGAGCTCGTCAGGGAGTGATGCTTCGCTGACATTTGAGCTGCCTCCCGATTTTGCCTTGTAGGATGGCAGGAAGGTGATGGCAGGAAGAGGGGAGGGGGGGGAGGAGGAGGAGGAGGAGGGGCGGGGGGGAGGAAGAGGAGGGGGGAGGAAGAAGAGATGGGGGAGGAAGAGGGGATTATGTCAAGGACATTCTTCCCTCTTCCCCCCCTCCCCTCTTCCTCCCCCCCTCCCCTCTTCCCCCCCTCCTTGACATACCGACTCTCCATAACCTTCTCAGGAAGTAGAGGCGCTGATGTGCTTTTTTTATGATTGTTCTTGGACCAGGAAAGATCTTCAGAGATATGAACGCCAAGGAATTTGAAGTTCTTGATCCTTTCCACCATCGACCCGTTGATATAAACGGGACTGTGGGTCCCCATCCTACCCCTTCCAAAGTCCACAATCAGATCCTTGGTTTTGCTGGTGTTGAGGACCAGGTTATTGTGCTGGCACCATATGGTCAGTCGCACGATCTCTCTTCTATACTCTGACTCGTCCCCATCAGTGATACGTCCCACAACAGTGGTGTCGTCAGCGAACTTGATGATAGAGTTCGCACTATGACCGCTACGCAGTTATGAGTATAGAGTGAGTACAGCAGGGGGCTGAGCACGCAGCCTTGAGGTGCTCCCGTGCTGATTGTTATTGAGGCTGACTTTGAATGCACTTCATTGTCTCTGAAGTCCCTTGGAGCATCCTAAAGTCATAACAATCATAGTCATCCCCTTACATGTTTTTCCTCTACCTGCTAAATTTTTGTAAGGTGTCCTTGAGACTTGAAAGGCGCCCATAAATAAAATTTATTATTATTATTATAACAAATGCTGCAGAGTGATACAGTGTGAAAACAGGTCCATTGGCCCAACATGCCCACACCGGCCAACATGTCGCATCTACACTAATCCCACCTGCCTGCATTTGGCCTGTATCCCTCCAAACATGTCCTATCCATGTACCTAACATAGACACAAAAAGCTGGAGTAGCTCAGCGGGACAGGCAGCATCTCTGGCGAGAAGGAATGGGTGACGTTTTTGGTCGAGACACTTCTTCTGAAGAAGGGTCTTGACCTGAAACTTTTCTCAAGAGATGCTGTCTGACCCACTGAGTTACTCCAGCTTGTTGTGTCTATTCCCCATACTGACCTTTCTGTCCTGGGCCTCCTCCACTCTCGGAGTGCGGCCACAGGCAAATTGGAGGAACAGCACCTCACGTTTCACTTTCAGGTCGAGATCCTTCTTCTGAAGAAGGGTCTCGACCTGAAACGTTATCCTTTCTTTCTCTCCAGAGATGCTGCCTGTCCCGCTGAGTTACTCCACCTTTTTGTGTCTTCGGTTTAGACCAGCATCTGCAGTTCCTTCTTACACTATCCATGTACCTGTCTAACTGTTTCTTAAATGTTGCGATGGTCCCAGCCACAACTACCTCCTCTGGCAACTTGTTAAATACACCCACCACACTTTGTGTGGAAAAAGTACGTACATCTATATACCTATCAAAGTCTCATTTTGTGTGTCTGTGTGTATGTTTTGTATCTTCCTCAAAAGGCTACGCGCTAGCGCTTAACTTTTTACATATTCTAACTCACATTTTTCTCGTTTGCGCCATACTCAGGTTTACTTAAGATTTCATCTTATATTTACAAGTTATGATGATTCAAGTTATAAAAAAAGACAAAAAACGGTTATCACACACAACCTTTTTCCAGCAGCTTGCAGTGATGATGTCACAATGCCACTCACAGTGCACCAATCACAATGGGCTCTCAAGCTGCCGAGTGTGACAATGACATCACAATGGGACGTTGCCAACGGTTACCGCAGCAGAAGGAGAGGTTGCCAAAGGCAGGCCCTATCAGAGGGGGGGGGGGGGGGGGGGGGGCAACGAGTGCCATTTGGCATGGGCCTCATGCCTGCTTCAAAGGGATCTTGATCTGGGGGCCTCTAAAATTGAGGGTCCTCTGCTTGATCTTGGTTTGGAAGCCTCTAAAATTGAAATTGGCTTGGGCCTCAGTTCATCTATGAGAGGGCCTAGCCAAAGTTGCCATAGAGGGAGAGAGCGAGGGGGAGAATGAGAAAGAGGTGGAGACTGTTGCACAGGGCTGGTTCATGGGCTTGCCGGCCTGCTGTATTTTCTGCGGCGAGGTAGAGACCGTGTTCTATGTGTATATGGAGTGTGTGAGGTTGTTGCCCTTGTATGACTATCTGAAGGGGCTGCTCCTCAAGTACTGGTTGCATTTTAGTCCCCCCACGTTGGCAGAGAGTGGGGAGGGCCGAGCGGTTGGGGGGAGGGGGGGGTGGTGGGGGGGGAAATCTCCCTGTTGGTTTGCTCCTAGGCCTGGCCCAGATGTCCATTCGCGTGTCCCCCCCGCCCCCACACAACCCCACCCCCCCCCCCCCCCCCCCCCCCAACCCCCCCCCCCCACACCTGCCCCCCCACCCCCTCCCAACGTGGGAACGATTGATTGCCTCCTTAAATTCCATAATTTTCCTTGTGGGGAGTGATAGGCTCCGGGGGGCGCCTGTCTCCGGGCTGAGCGCCGACGTCGCGCGCGCCCCCCCCCCCCTCGCATTGGGGGATGGGGCCCAACGGGTCCCACTTGGTCTAGTATTCTTTAAAGTTGAACATTCAACTAAATCCTCAGAATGGCCCCATGAGACAGATTTTTAGAACCACATGAGTAAGATGCATTTACAGAAGTGCGTTTTACTTGTACCCAGCACTGACATTCTTCGCCTTGAATTTAAACATGATTGAATTACAGGGAGTGACTTAGAGTCAATTGTATAGCCTGCCACCACTTGTATCCAGTTTTAATCAACCGATCTTCTTAAAGCAGTGCAAAAGAGTGTTTTTAATGACATGTAAACGGCGTGCATGTTGTTAAGTACATTTCTCCCCCTACTGAGAAACATGTTCCTCAGCAAGGAATTTATTGCCAAAAAATGCACGATATGCTGAAAGTAAATCAACAGATAGATGTAGAATACTTTGTAATAATTGGTGAGAAGGAAGTGAGTTATTAAGTACTCAGGAACCCTGCAAAGGCCGATAGATTTTTATAAATGTTCGGCTGTAGTCACTGAATTACAACAGCATCTGAAAGCTTGATTTTTTTATTATATACAAGTTAGGATAGAGGAGAGCACAGAACACATTAAGTTGTTATTGCAAGAGAGAAGGAAGGAGAAGCCTCTATAGATAGTTATATCCAGACTAACATTTTACTCCCCTTCCCATTCCCATACTAATCTTATGTGCAAGAAGGAACTGTAGATGCTGGTTTGAATGGAAAATAGACACAAAAAGCTGGAGTAACACAGCGGGTCAGATTAGTACGGGTGTCATGGGTTATGGGGAGAAGGCAGGAGGATGGGGTTAGGAGGGAGAGATAGATCAGCCATAATTGAATTCTAAGCGGCTGAATTCTGCTCCTATCACTTATGACCTTATGATAGCATCTCTGTAGACAAGGAATAGGTGATGTTTCTTCAGACAGGCAAATTGGAGGAACAGCACCTCACATTTCACTTGGGCAGCTTACAGCCCAACGGTATGAACGTTGATTTCTCTAATTTCAAGTCACCCCTGCCTTCCCTCCATCTCATGCAGAGACGCTGCCTGATCAGCTTGGTTACTGCAGCACTTTGTGTCTTTTTGTGATGTTTTTAGGAGATTTTGCAGTGGAGCGGTAAAATGGAGACACCAGGGATGGCAGTGAATGAACAGGCTGCGTTTTGGGTATTGATTAGAGCCTGGTCTTGTTGTTGAGACATCAGGCAGGTTTTATAGGTATGAGGATGGCCAAGTAGAGTCATAGAGTCACAGTGCACGGTTAGGCCCCTTGACCCAATATGAGATAGATAGATTCTTGATTAGTATAGATGTCAAGGGTTATAGGGAGAAGGCAGGAGAATGGTGTTAGGAGGGAGAGCTAGATCAGCTACGATTGAATGGCGGATTACACTTGATGGGCCAAATGGCCTAATTCTACTCCTATCACTTATGACCTTTTGACCTTATATCTATGCTGACTAAACACCACATCGTAGCTAGTCCAATTTGCCCACATTTGATCCATATCCATCTAAACCTTTCCTGTCCTTGTACCTGTCCAAATGTCTTTTAAATGTCGTTATTATACCCGCCTCAACTACCTCCTCTGGCAGCTCATTCCATATTCCCACCCCCGCCAAGTAGAATTGGTTTCCAATAGCATGGGGGTCAGAAGGCTTAACTTTAGAAACATAGTTTAGAGATATACCATGGAAGAAGGCCTTTTGGCCCACAGAGTCCACGATGACCATCAATTGCCCGTTTGCATTACTTCTATGTTACCCCACTTTCTCACACTAGCGGCCAGTCGCCCTGCAAACCTCCTCGTTTTTGGGATGTGTGGAGGTCCCAGAGGAAACCCAGAGGTCACAGGTAGAACATGCAAACTCCACACCGACGGCGCCCGATGTCAGAATTGAACGTGAGCCTCAGGCGCTGTGAGGCAGCGGCTCTACCAACTGCGCCACTGTGCCGCACTAAATACTTCTTGGTATTCAACTATGTCCAATAGTAGGGATGCTTATTTTATTATTGTCACGAGTAACAGTGAAAAGCTTTTGTTTGCCTGCTATCCAGTCAAAGAAAATACTATACATGATTATAATCAAGCCGTCCTCAAGAGTCAAGAGTTTTTTATTGTCAGTGCACAGATACAGGATAAAGGATACAACATGTAGTGCAAGATAAATTCTATTAAAGTTCAATTGAAGATTGTTCAAAGGTCTCCAATGAGGTAGATGGGGGGGTCAGAACTGCACTCTAACGGATGAGAGGACCATTCAATTGCCTGATAACAGCTGGGAAGAAACTGCCCGTGAATCTGGAGCTGTTTGTTTTCGCACTTCTGTACCTCTTCCCTGATGGGAGAGGGGAGAGGAGGGAGTGACCTGGGTGAGACTGGTCCTTGATTATGCTGGTGGCCTTGCCGAGGCAGCATGAAGTGTAGATGCAATCAATGGAAGGGAAGGTAGACAAGAATGCTGGAGGAACTCCATAGATGCTGCCTCACCCGCTGAGTTCCTCCAGCATTCTTGTCTACCTTCGATTTTTCCGGCACCTGCAGTTCTTTCGTAAACATCAGTGGAAGGGAGGTTGGTTTGCGTGATGGTCTGGGCCACGTCCACATCTCCCTGCAATTTTTTTGTGGATGTGGAAAAGGGCATTTACCTGGTGGGTCATAAGTAGGATGATATCACTTTATGAAAAGTCATGCTATCCCAGGGGGCTTGTTGGAGCACAGTGGTGTTTTCAGGTGGTCCATTTATCTCAGCCTTACAATTATGTCCTTGAAAACAAGTAGTGTTTGGAGACTCCCTCTGAACTATCTTTGGGATGATTCCCCTGCTGGTTTCTCATGCAGCCACCTCCATGATTCATTATGAGCACTGCTTAAGGACAACAAACAACATTAAATCTTGAGTTTGAGTTTAGGTTATTGTCAAGTGTGGAAAAGCTTTTATTGTGTGCTAACCAGTCAGCGAAATGACAATACGATTACAATCAAGCTATTCACAGAGGAAATAACGTTCAGTGCAAGTTAAAGTCAATAAAGTCCGATCAAAGATAGCCTAAGGTTCGCCAATGAGGTAGATAGTAGCTCAATTTCAATAACAAATTAACAGGTAGGCAACTGAATCATCCTACCACAACTAGAGAGCAGTCCTGAACTACTATCTACCTCTTTGGTGACCCTCAAACTATTTTTGATCGGAATTTACTGGCTTTACCTTGGCCAAAACGTTATTCCCTCATCATGTATCTATACACTGTAAATTGGTCGATTGTAATCATGTATTGTATTTCTGCTGACCTGGATAGCACGCTACAAAAGATTTTCACTGTACCTCGGTACACCAATAACACCAATATCCTAACTGCATTTAGTGACAACATATTAAAACAGCTACTTAGTTTTAATACGATTTGTCATTCTGTTTGATTTTTCAGCTAACCATTTCTCGTCAGCTCATTAGGGACTTGGCTTGAATAAGTTACCAAGTCGGGCAGTGTGACTGAACTTAATTTACATACAGCATTAAAACTAACTTAGTTGCTGGAATGATCTTGGCTAATGACCATATCTGTTTCCAATTCTGTTTCCTTTGCCTCAGTAATTCTTCCTAAATAGCTCTCTTTCCTCCCTATCCATGACCCCGACCCACCACTGGACAATATCGAGCAATCGTTATGCAGTCAACGGTGAAGGAAGTAGACTGATGATAAAAACGAATGCTTCAAGTGCATTTTAAATTATGCAGGAAATGTATAATAACTATAGGTTTACGGCTAATAGAATAATGTAATAGTAAAGGAATTTATTCTTTCTTGACTCTAACAAGAAGGAATATATGCCATTTACAGCCTCTTGTATTAATTAGTACGCTAATGAAGGAAAAAAATGTTCCAAATTGGAGAATTCTAGTACTTAGCCCTACAGGAACAGTGAATTATTGTCCTATATCATAATAACCTAGTGGGAAAATGTGTTAAACATGAGAGGCTTGATGAAAATGTAATCTTTATTCCATACATACTGGAATAGTGACATCTAACAGCATGAATTCTCACTAGACACAAGGAACTGCAGATGTAGAACACAAAGTGCTGGAGTAACTCAGCAGGTCAGGCAGCATGTCAGGAGGCCATGGCTAGGCGATCCTTCTTCAGATTGATTATAGTAGGTGGTAAAAAGTTGGAAAGGAGGTGGTGGAGGGACAAAGCGTGGCAAGTGATAGGTGGATACCGATGAGGGGTGGGGGTTGTTTACTTGGCAGATATGTGGATAAGAATTGGGGGATTTCTCTGTATGTTGCTGTCTGTGTGGAGCTTGTACGTTCTCCACGAGGCCTGCATGAGTTTTTTCCGGGTCCTCCGATTTCCTCCCACACTCCAAAGACGCAGAGGTTTGTATCTTCTTCTTCTTCTTCTTGCCTATGGCGTGCACAGCCTAAAGTTGTAGAACAACTTGTTCTATTTGATCTTATTTGATTGTGCACGCCGGGTTGATTGCATTCGTCGAAACAGGGCGGACCACGTGAAGGTTGTAATCTCCCACCCCACAGGTTTGTATGTTGTTGCAGAACAACCCAGTGGTATGAATATTGATTTCACTAACTTCAAGTAACCCCTGTATTCATTCTCACTCTCTCCATCCCTCTCCCACCCAAGTCATACCAGCTTCAATGTTGTCTTGTTGAGTCTCATTGTCTGTACTCATTCTTACCTAACAAACCGCTAAAGATGGCCTGTTTCCTTTATCATCATTACTTTTTTGCACATCTTTCATTCATTTGTTCTATACCTCTCTACATCACCATCACCTTCTCGGCCCCTCGGACTCAATCAAAATGATAGCGGGCAGCCTTGGAAGCCTTACCCCATTACTCAAACCTCACGTCAAAAACCTTGCATGATATTTGACTCGGCATTGAAATTTGACAAACAAGTCAATGCCGTGGTAAAAGCTAGCTTCTTCCAGCTTCGGACGATAGCTAAACTAAAACAATTCCTCCAGTTTGATGACCTCGTAAAGATCATCCACACACTTATCTCCTCCCGCCTAGATTACTGCAATTCCCTTTACACTGGCATCAGCCAATCTTCCCTGTCCCGCCTGCAACTGGTCCAAAACGCCGCAGCGAGACTCCTGACGGGCACCCGAAAAAGGGGCCACATCACCCCGATCCTGGCCCTGTGCGGTTCCGAATAAATTTCAACATCCTCCTTTATGTCTACAAAGCCCTTAACGGGCTTGCCCCCACCTACATCAAAAGTCTGCTTACCCACCACACCACCTCCAGGTCACTCAGATCGGCCGGCTTGGGGTTACTGAACATCCCGCGGTCTAGGCATAAGCTCAGGGGCGACCGCACATTTGCGGTTGCAGCTCCTAGACTGTGGAACAGCATCCCTCTTCCCATCAGAACTGCCCCCTCCATCGACTCCTTTAAGTCGAGACTTAAAACTCATCTTTACTCTCAAGCCTTTCTTGACGTCCTCTGAGTGAGGGCTATATGTATGTATTTATGTACGTACTTAATCTATGAACCACTGTTGTATAACGTTAGTACCTCCACCAATGTAAAGCACTTTGGCCAACGAGAGTTGTTTTTTAAATGTGCTATAGAAATAAAAGTGACTTGACTTGACCATCTATATCTCTTGTTTCCCTTTCCCCTGACTCAATTGAGGAAGGGTCTCGACCCGAAGCGTTACCTATACCTTTTCTCCAGCGATGCTCTCTGATCCGCTGAGTTACTCCAGCTTGCAGTGAGTGACTATCTCAGGTTTGTAAGTTAATTGGCTTGCTAAGATTGTAAATTGACCCTAGTGTGTGTAGGATAGTGTTGGTGTGTGGGGATCGCTGGTCGGTACGATATCGATGGTCCGAAGGACCTGTTTCTGCACTGTATCTCTAAACTAAACTAAAAGAAAAACCTAATCTCTTTGTGTGGCAGGAAGAATCGCTCAGTGATGTATAAACTGATGGACTGTATCAAACAAATCCACAAGCACAACCTACCCCCAGCTGTCTTGACTGATTAACTTGGTTATTTCAATTCTTTGTCAATTACTTTGGTGCATTTCTCCTATAGACTCTTATCCTTTGATTCCTCACATCATTGCGGGGCATGGAAATTGAAAAGACAAAATATTGGAAACTATGAATATAAATATTTAATTGTATACTTTATCTGATGGAACATCAGATTCCAACTCCAAGATACAGCTTAGAATGAATCGGTTTCGTAGTGGGCGAAAGGATTTTCAAATGGCAGCTGATGAATGAATGGGCTCTATGTTTTTTCATGTACTGTTTTGGATTTTTCTGCAAATGCTACCATTGCCAATAATTTATATTTATAGTTGCCCAGTTAAGAGTCAAGAGAGTCAGGAGAGTTTAATTATCAATTGTACCGAAACGGAACAATGACATTTTAACTTGCAGCAACACAACAGGGCGGCGCAGTGGTAGAGTTTCTGCCTTGTAGCGCTAGAGACCCGGGGTTCAATCACGACTACGAGTGCTGTCTGTACAGAGTTTGTGCGTTCTCCCCGTGACCTGCGTGGGTTTTCTCCGAGATCTTCGGTTTTCTCCAACACCAAAAGATGTACGGGGTTGTAGGTTCATTGGCCTGGTATAAATGAAAATTGTCCCGAATGTGCATAGGATAGTGTTAATGAGCGGGGATCGCTGGGGTGGGGGGGGAAGAAGGATGACAGGGGATCTTATTGAAACATATAAGATTAGTAAGGGTTTGGGCACGCTAGAGGCAGGAAATATGTTCCCAATGTTGGGGGAGTCCAGAACCAGGGGCCACAGTTGAAGAATAAAAGGTAAGCCATTTAGAACGGAGACAAGGAAACAATTTTTCTCACAGAGAGTTGTGAGTTTGTGGAATTCTCTGCCTCAGAGGGCGGTGGAGGCTGGTTCTCTGGATACTTTCAAGAGAGAGCTAGATCGGGCTCTTGAAGATAGCGGAGTCTGGGGATATGGGGAAAAGGTTTGGGGTTTTGGGGAGAAGGCAGGAACAGGGTACTGATTGGGGATGATTACATTGAATGGCAGTGCTGGCTCGAAGGGCCGAATGGCCTACTCCGACACCTATTGTCTATTGTTTATTATCTAAATAGACTGCAACACGGAAAAAGGGCTCCCCATGGTGTAATATGGGCATTGGACACTAGAAGGTGTATACTTTTTTTATCTCATTTTCTAATTAGTTTAATTAACTAATGTGTAACTTTTGGCACTGACGGGTTATGACTTCCTTCTCAATTATATTTTATCTAAATCTGTGCAAAATTTCATGTAGTTCTGAGACATGGGTCACAAAAGTTGATTTCTAGACACATTTTTGATGCTGGGCCCACAGCCTATACTTTATGATTGCATCAATGTGCTGGACCCAGATCTTCAGAGATCTGTAGGCTCAGGAATTTGAAGTTGTTGACTCACTTCACCACCATCCCATCGGTGAAGACAGATTTGTGGATCCTCAGCCTTCCTCTGGTAAATTTTCTCCTCCAGTAGGTAAACCCAATCAGTTCTTTGGTTGAACCGATGTTGGAAGCAAGGTTGTTGTTCTGGCACCATTCAATAAAACGATCGATCCCCCTCCTATACTTTAACACGTTTAATTCTGTAATTCGCCCGACAATGGTGGTGTCATCACCACTGTGTTTAGTCTGCCGCACAGCTGCTATTTCTTTGAAGTTCACCCTACAATTTAGCTAGGTTAACAGCCATGATCAAAATCAGGCGGGAAATGGTGTCCGTTATTGCCGGTTGTCCGCTATAACCGAGCAAGGTATTATCATGTGTATGAAGGAACTGCAGATGCTGGTTTAAATCGAAGATAGACACAATATGCTGGAGTAACTCAGTGGGACAAGCAGCAGTCTGAAGAAGGGTCTTGACTGAAAACGTCACCCATACCTTCTCTCCAAAGATGCTGCCTGTCCCGCTGAGTTACTCCAGCATTTTGTGTCTATCTAAGGTATAATCGTTGCATGTAATTGAAATAAAGAAGTGCAAAAAGACACAATGTGCTGGAGTAACTCAGGGGGTCAGGCAGCATCTCTGGAGAACATGGATAGGTGGCGTCGGAACCCTCCTTCAGACTGATTCATTTGGCTGAGTTACTCCAGCACTTTGTGTCGACTCACCTTAAAAGTAGACGCCAATGCCAGTGGTCTGCACCAGTTAGCCCTCCTTCACCAGCTACTGCACCGTCCGGTCGACGCGGCTGTTGTAGCCCCTCCACGGTAACGTTTTCTTCAGGCCCCTGCCACCGACAGATGCGTTCGGTCACTGTGGGCCAAGTTGGGCCGAAGGGCCTGTTTCCGTGCTGTAGATATCCAGGCTACTTCACGTGATGGGGAGACTAAATTCTGAAGCATGCCATATGTGTCTTCCTTTTCTGCTGAACCCCTGCATCTGATATTCTAAACCCTACTGCATTACCTCTAGGGAAAAGGAATAGGTGAGGTTTTGGGTCGAGTCCCTTCTTCAGTCTGATGAAGCGTTTTGACCCAAAACGTCACCTATTCCTTTCCTCCAGACATGCTGCCTGATCCGCTGAGTTACTTACTCCAGCATTGTATGCCCATCTTCGGTGTAAACTAGCAGCTGCAGTTCCTTCTTACTCACGCTTCTGCATTGCACTCTACTTGTTAAACCCTCTTGATATTTAACCTTCTTGTTTAATATCATCTATTGGTCTAATGCATAAAATTACTTTCAGAAAGTATCTTTTATTTTAAAGAAGGATTTCTTAGGTCAAGGCATTTCTTTGAGTCTAATATAAGGTTAGTCCAGATGGACTGTGACGTTATTTTCAGTCTGACGTTAAATCAGTTTGATTTGTTGTACGCTGCAATGCCTTTATCAGTCAGCGACTTCCAATAAAAACAAGCCTGAAACTCAAATTCTGCCTGAGATGGGAAACGTCCAAAATGAAGTAAAATTGGCCATCAATCAGTTTCTAAGAAGAAATATTCCTTCACAGCCAGCGCTCATTGTGATCATTGTTTAGCTGTGAAAATTCCTGTTACCCTCGTGTTTCTGAAGACGCCACTGATTAGAGCCAACAATCCTGGTTAAAGCCCAATTGGTTTTATTGTATCAAAAACACCCCAAGGTGCTTCAGAGGAGCAGTATCAATCTAAAGAATTGAGACAAATCAGTAGGCAAATAGATAGGTTTGCAGAAACCAATATCCTGGCAGGTAGTTTGTTAGTACTGCACAAGAGGGTTTAAACTCGTCAAGGACAAGTCTCACCCCGGCCGCTCCCTATCCTGGATTCAATGGAAGGGAGGTTGGTTGGTGTGGTGGTCTGGGCTGTGTCCACAATACTGTACGCAAAGACCGCTCCCTCTGTAACTCCCTGGTCAATTCTTCCCTTCCCACCCGTACCACCCCCTCCCCGGGCACTTTCCCTTGCAGCCACAAGAAATGCTACACTTGTCACTTTACCTCCCCCCTCGACTCCATTCAAGGACCCAAACAGTCGTTCCAGGTGCGACCCAACTGTCTTAAAAGTGCCACCATCGTTCCTGTCCCGAAGAAACCCAACCCAGCCTGTCTCAATGACTTTCGTCCAGTGGCTCTCACACCCATACTAATGAAATGTTTTGAGCGGCTGGTTATGCAGCATATTAAAAATTGTCTCCCTGCCGACCTAGACCCACTGCAGTTCGCTTATAGAGCCAACCGGTCCACAGAGGACGCCGTCTCTACAACACTGAACCTCGCACTATCACATCTCGACCGGACGAATACCTATGCCAGGATCCTCTTTATAGACTTCAGCTCTGCTTTTAATACAATCATCCCACAGCAGCTGGTGGAGAAGCTGAAGCTGTTAAAGGTGGATACTGGCACTTGCAACTGGGTCCTTAACTTTTTATCACAACGGCAGCAGACAGTCAGGGTCGGCAGTTGGACATCAAGAACCATCGCTGTGAGCACTGGCTCACCCCAAGGCTGTGTCCTAAGCCCCCTGCTGTTTAGTCTGCTTACCCATGACTGTACTGCTAGACTCAGCAACAACTATATTAACAAGTTCGCTGATGACACAACAGTGGTGGGTCTCATCAGTGACAATAATGAGTCGGCGTACAGGATGGAGGTGGAGCTGCTCACAGAATGGTGCAGATCCCACAACCTCACTCTCAATGTGGAAAAAACTAAGGAAATGGTGATCAACTTCAGGAGGGCTGGAAAACAACATCACACTCCGCTGCATATTGATGGAGCTGCTGTGGAGAGGGTCAGCAGTGTGAAGTTCCTAGGACTCCACCTGGCGGATGACCTGACCTCTACGACCAACACCACAGCAGTGATCAAAAGAGCTCAGCAGCGGCTCCACCCTCTCCGGAGACTAAGGAAAGCAGGTCTCCCTACTGCTCATCTAAGGACCTTCTACAGGGGCACCATCGAAAGCATAATGACCTACGGCATCACTTCCTGGTTTGGGAGCTGTAAGGCTTACGAACAATATCAACTCAACAGGATAGTGAAGACAGCCAGCAGGATCATTGGTGTCCCACTCCCTTTCCTGTTGGAGATCTACAAGAAGCGGAGCATCAGCAGAGCCATCTCCATTATCAAGGACCCCTACCACCCATCACACCACATCTTCTCCATTCTGCCATCTGGGAAGAGGTACAGGAGCATCAGCTGCAAAACCAGCAGGATGCTCCACAGCTTCTTCCCACAGGCAATAAGACTGATTAACGGACTGTGTCCCCTCCCCAAATATCGTTCACCGACACATTCAACCTCGTCCATACTTTGACAGCTAGGCACCTGTCAAAGTAAAGCCACTGTCGGTCGGAATGTCTGTTTTTATTCTATTGTAAATTTTAGGCCTACTTTCTGTTTTTAGACATGGTAATTTTAATTTGTTTTTGAAGCTCTATGTATTTATCCTTTTTTTACTAACTACACTGAATGGAAACTGATCGAGTAACGTTTTTTCGTTTCCTCTGTGTATGCAAGTACTCAGTGAAAATGATATTTAATAAATACTGAATACTGAATACTGACAGAGGTTCACCTGCACCTCCTCCAACCTCATCTATTGCATCCGCTGCTCTAGATGTCAGCTGATCTACATCGGTGAGACCAAGCGTAGGCTTGGCGATCGTCTCGCTGAACACCTCCGCTCGGTCCGCAATAACCAACCTGATCTCCCGGTGGCTCAGCACTTCAACTCCCCCTCCCATTCCGAATCCGACCTTTCTGTCCTGGGCCTCCTCCATGGCCAAAGTGAGCACCACCGGAAATTGGAGGAGCAGCACCTCGTATTTCGCTTGGGCAGTTTATACCCCAGCGGCATGAACATTGACTTCTTCAATTTCTGGTAGCCCTCATTGTCTCTTCCCCTTCTCAGCTCTCCCTCAGCCCTCTGGCTCCTCCTCTTCCTTTCTTCTTCCCGCCCCCCACCCCCACTCTACATCAGTCTGAAGAAGGGTTTCGGCCTGAAACGTTGTCTATTTCCTTCGCTCCATAGATGCTGCCGCAACCGCTGAGTTTCTCCAGCACTTTTGTCTACTGTATTTTCACTGTGGTCTTGGATGGAGCTGATCCCAAACCACGATGCGATGCATCCCAATAAGATACTTTCTATGGCGCATCTGTAGAAGTGAGGGTTGTTGGGGGACATGTCGAACTTTCTAAACCTTCTAAGGAAGTAGAGGCATTGGTGTGTTTTCATAGCCATTGCTTCGATGTGGCTGGTCCCGGACAAATTACTGGTGATGCTTATTCCCACGAACTTGCTATTCTTGCTATTGAGGGAGTGCAGCGTAGGTTCACCAGGTTAATTCCTGGGATGGCGGGACTGTCATATGTTGATAGAATGGAGCGGCTGGGCTTGCATACACTGGATGAGAGGGGATCATATTGAAACATATAAGATTATTCAAGGTTTGGACACGCGAGAGGCAGGAAAAATGTTCCCAATGTTGGGGGAGTCCAGAACCAGGGGTCTCAGTTTAAGAATAAGGCGTAAGCCACTTGGAACGGAGATGAGGAAAAACTGTTTCACACAGAGAGTTGTGAGTCTGTGGAATTCTCTGCCTCAGAAGGTGGTGGAGGCCGGTTCCCTGGATGCTTTCAAGAGAGAGCTAGATAGGGCTCTTAACGATAGCGGAGTCAGGGGGTATGGGGAGAAGGCAGGAACGAGGTACTGCTTGTGGATGATCAGCCATGATCACATTGAATGGTGGTGCTGGCTCGAAGCTTTCAGCCATCTCTACTTTGGCACCATCAATGTATGCTGGGATGTGTGCACCACTTTGTTTCCTAAACTCGATCACAGTCTCCTTTGTCTTGCTGTTCTCAGTGATGACTTTGCTACCTTAATGTGGTTCAAAATGAATTTAAGTTCCCAATTGATCATAAAATTGATACTATTTCCTTGTAGTTACTAAATACACAAGCTGTGGAACTGCACTTCACATTTGATGTTTTAGTTCAGTTTGGTTTAGAGATGCAGCATGGAAACTGGCCCTTTGGCCCAACCGAGTCCGGACTGACCAGCAATCCCCCCACACTAACACTACCCTACACATCAGGGTCAATTCACAATTACACCAAGCCAATTAACCTACAAACCTGTACGTCTTTGGAGTGTGGGAGGAAACCGAAGATCTTGGTGGAAACCCACGCGGTCTCGGGGAGAACGTGCAAACTCCGCCCAGACAGCACCCGTAGTCAGGATCAAACCTGAGTTCTGGCGCTGTAAGGCAGCAACTCTATTGCTGCGCCGCCGTGCCGCCCACAGTTTTACTTTTGAGTTTTCAAGACAGCTGAACAACTATGGAAGATGGACTCAGCTGTTCCAAAGTTTAAAGCACTTCCCATTTAAAATTTGCATAAAATAATTCTAAATTGTATATATTTTTAAAATACTTAAAATTACCTTTGCAGTGGTACGTTCGAGTAGTGGAGTATTATGGATTCAATGTACCTCTATATCACTGCAGTTCTCTCATCAATGAATCCTTGAAGCAGTAAATTTTAACTCCATCTGGTCAAAGAATTGCATTAAACGACATGACAATAAGTTAATCAATCCACGTCTACATTAGTTTAAAGTTATTTTAGGCTTGGCTTTAATACGATGACAAAGGAATGCCTCTTTAAAAATGTATAAGAGTTGAATGCTATTGAAAAGAGTACTTTGTCTCCATTATTGACTATTTCCATCACTGTCACTTTTTTATATTGTACTATAAATGTTGGTATTTGAATTCATAACCATTTTTCTTTGTAGACACCTTGCTGTTTCTTATTTTTCAATGCATTTGTCACAGGTAATGTGGTTGAGAAGACGAATGGCATATTTCATGAAAGTTGTCACATTAAAATACCCTTACTCTTCTGTATCTCAAATGCAGCAGCCTAGTGTTTGTCTGCTGAATCCTCTAGGCATGTAAATACATTTATGGTCGTAAGCAAATGTTTTTTTTTTCCTCCATTGTGTTTTGTGCTATTTTCCTGATTGCAGTACAGGTGGCATTTTGAAAGCTTGCTGCAAAAATTGTTCCCACTTAAGCCATTGAATCATTTTGTGAGCAAGGCTATTAGAATATGTAAAATTAATTAACTATAGAGTTCTGTTTCTCCATCTCGTGCTGAATTAAAATTGAGCTGGTCATTTTACTTTTTACTTATGGTCCCTTAAGCTTTGAAACCATTGAAATGTGTTAAATGAGGCTCCTGTTTGTTGGCATGGTACACACGCTGTACACACAGCTCTGCACTAGCTTAGAGTAATTGGAATTCAGTTGTGCTTCTACAGATGTGAAGAAAAAATATCCACAATGTTGCTCAGGCATTTATCATGAGGTTAAAATTATTTACGAATATTTGTATCTTGCTGAATACTTGGGCCTTATGATTCTCCTGGAGTTCTCAATGGAAAAACCGAGGTTACCATGGTGATGCGAATCTAATCAGTGCCACAATGTGTTTGGTAAAGTGCTGACACCAGTCAATATATAGAAGGCTACAGCAGTGGAAGATTTATTTTTCCTAAAGCTTCTCTGTTCATTTTTTAGTGTGAGCAACTTTTGTATAAGATAATTATGTAATTTATTTTTCTCCATCAATCCAGTCCCGTCTCAGGTTTTCCCTCATTCAATTTTATCGTTTTCCTTCCAATGGATTCAGGGGGAGAGAGAATTCTACAATCTTTCAGAGTTCCCAATGCACATGAAAAGGAGGACAGACACAAATTGCTGGAGAAAATCAGCGGGACAGGCAGCATCCCTGGAGAGAAGGAATGGATGACATTTAGACAATAGACAATAGGTGCAGGAGTAGGCCATTCGGCCCTTCGGGCCAGCACCGCCATTCAATGTGATCATGGCTGATCATCCACAATCAGTACCCCGTTCCTGCCCATATCCACTGACTCCGCTATCTTTAAGAGGCCTATCTAGCTCTCTCTTGAATGTATCCAGAGAACTGGCCTCCACTGCCCTCTCAGGCAGAGAATTCCACAGACTCACAACTCTCTGTGAGAAAAAGTGTTTCCTCGTCTCCGTTCCAATGAAGAAGGGTCTTCTTCTTAGAAGGGGACTCGCTTCTTCAGACTGAAGAAGGGTCTCGACTCGAAACGTCACCCATTCCTTATCCCCAGAGATGCTCCCTGTCCCGCTGAGTTGCTCCAGCATATTATGTCTATCTTCGGTGTAAACCAGCACCGGCAGTTCCCTCCTGCACATGAAAAGTGGAACTTGCTTTTACGTGCCACTTTTCTGCATTTCTTTTCCAGAAGTGTCTCAAACTGCGTAAACAGCTTGGAAAAACAGTAATTACATACTGTAGGTGGAGGAGAATAACAAACCCTTGGCTAGCTGCAATTAATGGCTACGTATTGATCACTTTTATTGTGGACAGGGCCAATTGGACCCATCTTGGTTCATCCATCCAGAATGACCTTGAATCTCAGCAAGAACAGCTGGTTCTTAAATTATTCCTCCAGGACATGCTTCTCAGGAATGATGTGCTCCAGCATTTCCACTAAAATCAGATTTCTGTAATGCGAGATGAATATTTTATCTCCACTGTCAAAGAATAAGCATCTTCGCAGTGTCTTAAAGCCTGCAATTATGTGGATAGTTTAAGATCCAGACTGACCAACGCACTATATATAAAATAGTTTTGATTTACCTATATCTTACCTAGTTTAATTTAGTTTAGAGATGCAGCACGGAAACAGGCCCTTCGACCCACCAAGTCTGCGCCGACCAACGATCCCCGCACACTAACACTATCCTACACGCACTAGGGGCAATTTACAATTTTACAAAGCAAATTAGCCTACAAACCTGTACGTCTTTGGAGTGTGGGAGGAAATGACAAAGGACATTTATTGTCACATACACCAATTGGTGCAGTGAAATTTGAGTTAGCATGCAGCACACAAATAAGATAAACACCACACGACACAACATTTAACATAAAACATAAAAACATCCCCCCACAGCGGAATCAACGTTTCTCACTGAAGGAAGGCAACAAAGTTCAGTCCTCTTCCTCTTGTTCTCCCGTGGTCGGGGCCTATTGAGGCCTCTGCAGTCGCCGCAACGGCGGCCCGATGTTTCAGGCCCTCTTGCCGGGATGAAGGAGCTCCGACGTCGGAACTGAAGAACACTCTCAGCGGCTTGGAGTTTCCGAAACGGCCGCTTCCTACTGGAGACTGCGGCTTCCGAAGTCCACAAGCCGAGCTGGGCAGAGCTCCAACACTGGCGACCCCGGCAAGGAACCGCGATGTTGCAGTCAGTGCCGCCCACGGCTGGAAGCTCCGCAGACCACAGCTCCACGATGTTAAACAGCAGTCCCAACACTCCGGAGCTTCACATGGCGATCCCCGGTAAGGCATCGCCCGCTCCGCGATGGTAATCCAGTGCTCCGCCGCCACTGATGTTCTGGCCGGGCTCCGGCAGGAAAGGCCGCGACAATCCAGATGGTAGGCCACGAGAAGGGGGCGAAGATGTGCTCGGAGAAAAGACGCATCGTCGACCAGGCAGTGACTGAGAAGACGATTCCCCCCCCCCCCACCCCACCCACCCCACACATAAAAAAGACTAAAAGACCTCCAAAACAAAACTTTTAAACAGACTAAAAATAAAAAGGATGAAAGGATAGACAGCTGCTGGCGAGGCTGCCACACTCGATGGCGCCACCACTCACAACCAGAGCACTTGGTGAAAACCCACGCAACTCATGGAGAGAACCATACATACTCCATGCAGACAGCACCCGTAGTCAGGATCGAACCCGGGCCTTTGGTGCTATAAGGCAGCGACTTTACCGCTGCGCCACCGTGCCGACCACTCTTTTAGTGTCAGCAGTTACTTGATATTCTGAGAACGTCTATTTTATCTTCATGGATGTAACAAGCAGAACTGATGCATGTAGATGTAGTGTGTTTGGATTTTCTAAAGGCATTTAACAAAGTACCATATAAAAGGCTAATGCACAAGATAAGAGCTCGTGGTATATAGTCGGACGCGTGCTATTATGGATTGAGGCAGGATCAACAAATCTTTCTCAAGCTGGAAGAATATAGCAAATAATTTGCACCAAAGTTCAGTTCTTGGCCCTTAATTAGAATTATATTAGTGACCTGGAGGTGGGTCAGGGAGTGTAAGATGATGTGACAAGTGTGATGACGGGATAATAGGTGGCAGGACATTAGGTAATGGGGATATTTGGTCTCTGCAGCAGATCTAGTTTGTGTGAGGTCGATACTTGGCAAGTTGTGTTTATTTTGAGAGTATCTGATGACCTGCACCTTGGAGGGAGAAACCTTTATCTAAACGGAGAAAGGTTAGCGAGGGATCTAGGGTGTGTTGCGCATGTGTTGCAAAACTCTGTGTAGGAAGGAACTGCATATGCTGGTTTTCACCGACGATAGACACAAAATGCTGGAGTAACTCAGCGGGACAGGCAGCATCTCTCCATAGAAGGAATAGGCGACGTTTCGGGTTGAGACCCTTCTTCAGACGACGAAGGGCCTTGACCCGAAACGTCACCCATTCCTTCTCTCCAGAGATGCTGCCTGTCCCGCTGAGTTACTCCAGCATTTTGTGCCCATCTTCTTGCAAAACACTAGCAGGCAGGTGCAGCAAATGCTTAGGAAGGCAAATAGAACTTAGAATCGTACAGCACTGGAACAGGCCCTTTGTCCCGCAATGTCTGTGCTGAACATGATGCCAAGATAAGGTATAATGTAGAAACAAAGAACGGCAGATGCTGGTTTATACCAAAGATAGACACAAAGTGCTGGAGTAACTCAGTGAGTCACGCAGCATCTCTGGGGAAAAGGGATGGGTGATGTTTCAGGGTCAGGACCCTTCTTCTGATTCAGGTCTGAAGAAGGGTCTCTACCTGAAACGTGGCATGGAAGATAAGTTAAGGCCTAGGCAGATCAGCTATGATCATTTTGAACAGCTGAGCAGACTTGAATGTTCCCATTCAACTCCTGTTCCCATTTTCTGATGTTCTTAAGGGCCTGTCCCACTTACACGATTTTATTCGGCGACTTGCTGGCACCCGTCATAGTCGTAGCAGGTCGCCGAAAACCTGTTGAAAATCCAGAGGCGACCAGAAAAAGGTACGACTCTTTGGGCGACTACTCACGACCATACAGGCGTCACCCTGCGACATGTCGACACGTGACGTCTTGCATGTGACACCCGCTGAGTTTCTCCAGCATTTTTGTCTACCTTCGATTTTTCCAGCATCTGCAGTTCTTTCTTAAACGTGTTGACAGGAGGTGCGCGGCTGTGCCGGCGGCTTTGCGCAGGATGCGGTAAAGCCAGAGCTCGGCTGCGCTCGGGGCGGGCGTTCGACGGGCCGGATGAATACGGGAAACAAAATCCGCCCGTGGACCGGATGATTTTGGGTTACGGGCCGCATTCGGCACGGGGGCTGTAGGTTGCCGACCCCTGCCTTAGGTGGACACAAAATGCTGGAGTGACTCAACGGGTCAGGCAGCATCACTGGAGAAGGAATGGGTGACGGTTCTGGTTGGAACCCTTCTTCCAGGTAGGTTTCAGGGAGCCCCTGAAGAAGCGTTCCGACCCGAAACGTCACCTATTCCTTTACCTCCAGAGTTGCTGCCTGACCCGCTGTTACTCCAGAACTTTGCATCTTTCTTTGGTATAAACCAACATCTGCAGTTCCTTGTTTCTACACTGATGTTTTTGACTTGTTGCCAATCTTCCAATTTTTTACAGGTTACCGAAAAGAAGGGTGAAGTCAGGTTCATAAGTGATAGGATCAGAATAAGACCATTCGGCCCATCAAGGCTACTCTGCCATTCAATCATGGCTGATCTATCTCTCCCTCTTAACCCTATTCTCCTGCCTTCACCCGATAACCCCTGACACCCGCACTAATAAAAAAAATCTATCAATCTCTGCCAATCTTTGACAGCCTCCACAGCCTTCTGTGGCAGTGAATTCCCCCTTTATCGCCCTCCGACTAAATACATTTCTCCTCATCTCCTTTCTAAAGGCACTTCCTTTGATTCTGAGGCTGTGACCTCTGGTCCTAGACTCTCCTACTAGTGGAAACATCCTCTCCACATCCAGCCAATCTGTAAAGGTCCAGGCACTACAGTTGCTGTTACATGAAAACATAATGATACAGTATAATTATACAGTTTGGTACGTACCTGGTGGGCCGAAGGACCCGTTGCTGTGTTGTACTGTTCTATTGTAAACCAACTGTCCTGTGTAGCAACACCATTAATTGTGTAGGTTACATCACTATTACTACATATTGATGTGATCTACTCTTGAATATTCAAAAAAATCTCTTTAATATAAAAAAATATTAAATACAGAAGCATATAGAAATAAATCCAAGCAAGCAAGGAAATAACAAGTGTTTCTCTTTAATGCATTCCCTTATGAAGCATCAGCCTAGTCTCAAAGAAATGCAAGTGCAAAGAAATGAACTCAAGACTCGTGTGGAAACATATTGGAGGATTAGTGGCCAATTACTTATCTGCATCCAACAGACTTTTCCAAACAAAAAAACAAAACAAACTGAGAAATGGATTTCTGGATAACTCCATTGATCTTTCTGTACTCAGCCCAGTCCTGTATTGCTTGGCAGTCAGTTGCTTTAAATTATCAAGGCAAAAGATCTATTCCTTTAGAACGATACATTGCTTTCATGCAGAACTCACTGGATAGAAGCTGACAATTCTGTCACACATTTCCTACTACTAATGTTAATGTGAGTCATAAACTGGGTATACCAAGCGCCTACATTTTATGAAGCCAAATTATTCTGGGACAGTAAGTATCGATTTGCTTGACACCTTGGAGATATATAGTGAAAATTGACTGGACAAATCCATGCATCTAATACAAATGAGTAAAATTAAATCCTACAGATAAATGGAGCTGTGTTTTCTGTTTACCCCCACCCCCCCCCCCCCCCCCCCCCCCCTTCCCCCCTCGCCAGTCAGCTCCCCATGAGCATTGAAGATAGACACAAAATGCTGGAGTAACTCAGCAGGACAGGCAGCATCTCTGGATAGAAGGAATGGGTGACGTTTCGGGTCGGGACCCTTCTTCAGACTTCTATCCAGGGATGCTGCCAGTCCACCCGCTGAGTTACTCCAACATTTTGTGTCTCTTCGGTGTAAACCTGCATCTGCAGTGTCTTCCTACACACCTCGTGAGCATGGGACTGGCAGAGGCCGAGACCAGTGTGTGGCCGTGACTGAAGGAAGCAGAGTTTCTGTTGCAGGAGGCTGTTTAGCCTTCAGTGTGTGGTACACATCAGAAGGGATACACTGACCTGTGCGTTTACTCCCAAGAATTGAGATACAGCATGGAAACAAGTCCTTCGGCTCACCGAGTCCGTGCTGACCATCGATCACCCGTTCACACTAGTTCTGTGTTATCCCACTTTTTCATACACACTCGGGGCAATTTACAGAGAGCAATTAATCTCCAAACACGCACGTCTTTGGGATGTGGGAGGAAACCGGAGTACCCGGATGAAACCCACGCGTTCACAGAGAAAACGTGCAAACTCCACACAGGACTGAACCCGGGTCTCTGTCGCTGTGAGGCAGCGGATCTACCTGCTGTGTTACTGTGCCGCCCCTACTTGTGAACATAAATAGAGAGGGATGGAAATATTCAGAAGGTTAAGCAGTATCTGTGGAGAGAGGAATGTTTCAGGTCAATAGACAGTAGGTGCAGGAGCAGGCCATTTGGCCCTTCGAGCCAGCACCGCCATTCAATGTGATCATGGCTGATCATCCCTAAGCAGTACCCCGTTCCTGCCTTCTCCCCATATTCCCTGACTCCGCTAAGGTCATTAACCTTTCATCAGATGATAGACACAAAAAGCTGGAGTAACTCAGTGGGACAGGCAGCATCTCTGGAGAGAAGGAGCGGGTCTGAAGAAGGGTCTCGACCAGAGCTGCTGCCTGTCCCGCTGAATTACTCCAGCTTTTTGTGTCTACGGTTTAAACCGGCATCTGCAGTTCCTTCTTACACATTAAACCTTTCATCAGCACGTGTGGGCTAAAGTTAAGGCTAAATTATTAACCATTTCTCTCTACGGATGCTGCCTGATCAACTGCGTATTTTATTTTGCAGATTTCCAGCACTCTTACAGTATCTTTCCTCTAGCGAACATGTGCCATTGTTTTATTGTCAGGCAGCACACGGTACATCATTTTTTGATGTAGCTGATGCAAAATTCCTGCTTGGAGGGCTGAGATACCGGTCCGCAAATTGGGTCGCGGAGATCGGCTGTGAGAACGGATGTGCTGGCTCCGACCAGGCCGGAGTTCCAGAATCCTGGCCGCAGGGGGCAAATTCGACCCGCTGATCGGCGCGGATGTTCCGGTGAGGTCGAGATTGGCCTTCTCACCCAGCCTAGGTGCCACATTTTCGGGGGGACTTCCGTGGGGGGGGTGAATGTTTGTCTGGATCAAAGGGACGAGTGGACCACCAGCTGCCGGAAAATCGATGCTGGTCCTGTATTGGTTTGGTGTTTTTTTTTAACTGGGTAGCTGGTGATGTATGGAGTGTGCTCTGTTTCCCTGGGCTCTTGTTCTCTCCAACTGAACAGATTCTTGCATTTTCTATCTGTGCTGAGCTTCAGACAAGTTTGAGGCTTCTTTTACATCCGCTGCCACTGGGGATCCTCCGGTCAACTGACTAGTTATCAACATGTGAGGATAATTAATATTCAGTCGCAAGTAGAGTTTAGCTTGTAATTCAATGAATAAGAGCAACAATTACTTCAGTTGGTTATTCTCATTATTTTAGAGGGTGCTATTAATAGTAAGATTAAACGAGAACTTACCAGTTTGAAGTTTGATCTGTATTTTATGAGGAGTTACGATGAGGGATTACGTGAAGAACCCGCTCAGCACGCATGCGCGGCATACTTCAAAGCAGCGGTGTGGAATCACAGATAGACACAGTTATTGAAGTAAACATAGTAAAGATAAGGAGACATCAGTTTATGAATTTGACCCATATTATTGAGGGTGGGAGCGGAGGGCACGTAATCCCTCATCGTAACTCCTCATAAAATACAGATCAAACTTCAAACTGGTAAGTTCTCGTTTAATCTTACTATTTTACTTCGGAGTCACGTGAGTGATTCCGTGAAGATTTCAAGGCTCTGTGATTTCAAACCGTGTAACAGTTATTACTACATCACTGCCGAAGTCTTTGAGGGAGGAAGTGTGTTATCGTAACCAACCAATGAATCTGTTTGTAGAAAAACACAATGGTATTTTTTAACAATAACAACAAAGAAATTAAATTGCTCCCCTGGGCTTAAATTAAATATTTGCAGTCTGTAAAATCTTTCCTGCAAATAAAACAGGTTTTGCCAACGGCTTATTATAAAATTTCTGAACGGTCTTTCCCCCCACCATCCTGCTGTAACCAGGATGTGGTTTATAGGCACGTCCATTCTTTTAGCCGTCGACGTGGATGCTGCCCTGGTGGAATGAAATTTGTACATGTTAGTTTTTATCCCAGCAGCTTTTAGCACCTGCTTGAGCCATCTCGAAATGGCTCGTCACCCGACCATAAGGTTTTTTATGACTGACCCACAAGGCTTTTCATCTCCCTCGAATATTTTGGTTGTGTCTATGTAGGATAGTAGGTCATGGCACATAACCGTGTTTCTGGCGGGTAAGCCCGGAATTCCACGACTGGATTAGGTGTTCCTGGTCTGCTCTGTTTGATCATTCCCTGGATAACGACAGATATCTGGTCTGGAGCTATGAGCATGGTGTCCAGTCGCAATAGGTGTAGTGACTGGACCCTCTGTGCAGCTACAAGTGCCATCAACATGAGTGTTTTGAGCATAGATGGTTCCAGGTTGAGGGATCTGGCTGGTGGCCATCCCCTGAGGTATGTCAGGACCATACTGACATCCCATATATGGGTGTACCTTGGTCTAGGGGGTTAGAGTTGTAAATACCCTTCATTAGTTTGACCACCAGCTGGTGGGACCCCATGGCCTGTTGTCCTGGAGCTGGTTTTAAATAGACAGGCAGGGCAATTCTAGCTGTGTTGATGGCTCTGTAGCTGAGTCCTTCATCGTGGTGAAGGTTCGCCAGGAATTCCAGTACGTTGGTAACTGTAGCGGTTGAGTAGGTGGTCCCTGTATCCAAGCAGTATTTCTCCCATGTTTTGATGCTGGACAAGTGTTGTTTTCTTGTGGATGTTCGGAGGGATGCTGACATGGTGTCGACGGTTTGTTATGATAATCCCAGTCCCAGAAGTGGTTTGTGCAGAATCTGGTGATTTTTTCATGGCACGGGTGGCTTGTGCCCGACACTGGGTGTTAATAACTCTGGGTCACTGGGGAATACCATCGGAGTTTCAACAACCATGTCATGGAGTATTGGGAACCATGGCTGTGTAGGCCAGTCGGGTACTATCAAAATACCTGAAGCAGAGTCCATTTGTACTGTGCGTAGTCCCCGACTGATGAGGCAGAAGGGAGGAAATGCATAGAAGAAGAATTTCCCCAATCCAGCGCGAACGCATCTACCGCTGCTGCCTCAGGGTCTGATTCCCAAGCGACATACATAGGTACCTGGTGATTTAGCCTTGATGCAAATAAATCGATATCTGGCGTGCCATATTGCTTGATAACTTTTGTGAATTTTTTTTGGGGGGTTTTAACATCCATTCGATGTTGTTATTAAATTTACGTGACCTGGTGTCTGCCACTGTATTTAGCTTACCTGGCAGGTAAGTTACATATAGCCAAATATGTCTTTGGACACACCATTGCCAAATTGTGTTGACCAACTTGTCGCATGATTACGATTTTATGCCGCCCATATGGTTAATGTAGGCCACCACCGTAGTTTTATCTATTTATAACCGTACATGCAAGTGATGCATATTTATGCATATGCTTTTAAACCATAAAAGTCACCCAACATCTCTAGATAATTAATGCCCAGTGTAAGTGGTAACGATGATTCCGGGTTAGTCCATCTACTACTTGTGCTGGATATAGAGTTAGTTGCTCCCCAGCCTTGAGCACTGGCATCTGTTTGGATAACTGACGTAGGGTTAGTGATGATAATAGGCTGAAACTATGTCAAACGTTTTTTGCCCACCACTGTAGTTCTGATATTACTTCAGTGGGTAACTTCATGGAACGATCATAATGACCTGTATGTCGTTTTTGGTACAAAGGTCCGAATTATGTAGCCGGAAATGCTGCTACCATTTTCCCAATTACTCTGTTACTTGTTGAGTAGTTGGTAGTTTGTTGACCATTAATTTGTTGCATGATTGTGCCAATTCAACTATGTTGTCTCTTGGCAATGTTACAGTCACGTAGACTGAATTAATTGTGAAGCCCAAGTAGTCCATGATAGTGGATGGCTTCAACTTAGATTTATCTGGATGTAAGACAACCCCAGGGTTTCGAATAACTGTTTGGTAGCTGAACAGCTAACATAGTCAATTTCATGGTCTTGCCTACCATTTAGGATATCATCAAGATATGCCATGACAATATGTTTTTGTCTTCTGAATATTGCCAGAGCTGGTTTTAGTGTCATTGGGTAATGCTTTAAACTGCTATAGCTGCCCCATCCAGGTAAATTTCAGGTATCTGCGATGATCCTTGTGAATGGTACTAAATAGTAAACATCTTTAAGATGAATGCTTGCCATGAAGTATCCTTTGGAATTTAGTTGTGTGGCAGTAACAACCGGTTCCATTTTGAAATGTATATACTTAACAAACATATTTAGTGAAGTTAAGTCAATGATGATGCGACATCCACCATCTTTTTTGGGCTTAGTGAATATATTTGATACGAATTGCAAGGGTTCAGGTTTTCCCATGATACCCTTTGTAATTATTCTCACCAGTTCAGCTTGTCCCTCTTGTTTCTTTAACGGAGAGGGGAAAAATACCCTCTGGGGTGAATGTTGACCTGGTGGCAATTTTTCTAGTATGAATTGTATTTGTATTCACTAATGCCATTGAGTATATACTGATCACTCGTGATAGACTCCCATGTGTTAGTATTACTCTATATACTGGTAGGAACCAGACCCACCTACCGTCCATGGTTATGGGTATTCTTCTGTTTCCTGCCGGTCCAACGAGTGTTGCACGTCGTCTGACGTGGCGGTGACGTCGGGGGGTGGCACATTTTCCATGGGGTCCGCTCTGGGCCCTGGTCTAAAGAAGACTTTCGGTGATAGAATGCGGACCCCGAGCTTTCATCAGTCCGATATGGTAGACGTTGACTGATGGACGCGATGGGGTGCTGCTGCGTAGGAATTACTGTTTTTGGTTTGCTCGTCCCGGCCCTGCCCTCATGAGCCGAAAGTTTTGTAAAACCTCTTGCATGTCCTTCATATGCTTTGTGAGGTTTTTGCCAAAGAGCAGTGGGTCTGGCTCAGTGGCTGGGGTATGCACAACCCCGCAATGTAGGATTTTACGGCAGGTCTTATGACTTGTTTACGAAGGTTGTGGTCATCTCCGTATTTGTCCATGGAACGAGGAAAAACGATGTGATGGCTGACGTCAGGCTTTTAACGGCCTCCTGCACGTGGGGTTTCCACGTAGCTGTCCACCACACCTAGCAGCTCTTCCTGTTCCTGCACCCCTTGCATACTCCCGAGATCTTCAGCCATTGCCCCTGTTCTTTACCAGCCCAGTCCTGGTCACCAAAGCTATCCTCTGGAAAGGAGGAAGCAATGGACAGTGCACAAGGCACTATGGAGGGAGTGCCTGACCCCCCTCTGCGAGAGCGCCCCTCCTGGGGTGCACCTCGCTGGAGCTCCTGCACCAAGAGCCGCTCCATGCGGCTCAAGCGGCTGTCTCTCCCCCGCCTGGGTGGAGAGACGTCCCCGTCCGACAAGTCGGAAGCCACCGGCTGGACGCCTCTTCCATGGCTTTACTTCCAGCCCGCTGCTCAGGCGCTAGCGGGGCTGGGCTCGGCGCGGTGTCGGGGTATAGCGGACCGCCCGGTAAGCGGTCCTACCGCCTTGTTGATGCCCCCGCCAGATGGAACGCTCCTCCGTGGAGTCGAGCGGGGGGCAGGTCTGTTCAGGCGGCTGTCTTTCCCCCCGTGCGGGTGGAAAGACGTCCCGTCCGATAAGTCGGAGCCACCGGTCGGACGCCTCTTCCGTCGCGGTACTTCCAGCCCGCTGCTCAGGCGCTAGCGGGCTGGACTCGGCACGGTGTCGGGATTGCGGAGCGCCGGGTAAGTGATCCTACCGCCTTGATGCTGCCCCCCCCCAGATGGAACGCTCCTCCGTGGAGTCGAGCGGGGGACAGGTCTGTTCTGTTGCTGCCCCCCCCCCAGATGGAACGCTCCTCCGTGGAGTCGAGCGGGGGACAGGTTTGTTCTTGAGCCTTTCTTCTCTGCCGAAGGCAGAAGGCTCCCTGTGAAAGAAAAACCCGACGTCAGCTTACCTGACGGTCCGTTCTTTCATCTCCATAGCGGGAGCGCCTGACTCCCGCTGTGCCGCTGTTGCTCTGCTGGACGTAAAGCCGCGCATGCGTGCTGAGCGGGTTCTTCACGGAATCACTCACGTGACTCCGAAGTAAAATTTGCCATTAAATACGTTATTCTTGGCTACAGCTAATGTCAGGGAAAGGCAAACAACGACACATTTCATGTTCTTTAGACTGTAGAGATATAGCGCACAAACAGGCCATTCCGCACACCAAGTCCGCGCCGACCAGCGGTCACTCCGTACTCTAGCACTATCCTACAAACTAGAGACAATTTGCAATTTTACTGAAGCCAATTAACCTACAAACCTGCACGTCTTTGGACTGTGGGAGGAAACTGGAGCACATGAAATTGTGTATTGTCTTTCCGCTGACTGGATAGCACGCAACAAAAGGTTTTCACTGTACCTCGGTACACATGACAATAAAGTAAATTGAGCACCCGGACTAAACCCAAGCGGTCCAAGGGAGAATGTACAAACTCCGTGCAGACAGCGCCTGTAGTCAGGGTCGAACCTGGGTCTCTGGCGCTGTAAGGCAGCAACTCTACCGTTGCGCCACCGTGCGCCCAGTGTTGTGCTGAGTGCCAAACTTAATAATGAGCGCACTTAATATTTAAGTACAGTTTAGGAATTGGGAAACTGGCTGAATTTCCAATTTTTAAGAAATGTTCCTGTGTCAGGAGTATCTATGACAGCTGGGGGGGAAACCACGTTCACTAAAGAATGAGGACATCTCTAATAAGAAACAGGGACCTTAGTGAACCATGTGGTCCATGGATAGACACCAAGTGCTTGAGTAACTCACCGGGTCAGGCAGCATCTCTGGAGAAAAAGGATGGGCGACGTTTCAGGTCGGAACTGAAGAAGGGTTCTGACGACCCGAAACATCACCCATCCTTCTCCTCCAGAGATGCTGCCGAGTTACTCCAGCACTTTGTGCCCATCTTCGGTATAAACCAGCATCTGCAGTTCCTTCCTATACTGGTGGTCCATGGAGCCTGCTTTGCCAAACTATATATGAGCGCACGGTGAACAATGATAGCTGGAAGAGACTCACCAGTCCATCAGGAATATCACGCACTCCTGGTGCCCTGTGTATCGGATTTTACGATTCAGATGCTAAAATAATTAAACGGATTTTCACGCGTATGGGGAATGGTTTTAAAGAACCATGCAAAGCTGTCGTTTAGAATCAAGATCAAAGCATAATGTGTTTCACTGCTTTTCTGAAGAATTTAAACCTTGGCTCCTAATCTATATTCTACTTTTTTTTTCATTTTTAATCAGATATATTTTTTACCCCCACAGGATTTAAAAATTATTTTTTTTGTACTCTTGCTGCTCAGTCCTTTTAACAAAACAAAAATCTTTAATCCTTTCGATTAAAGTTTTGTTTTAATATCACTCCTTTTACTTTGTGCGTTCTTAAGTATGAAGTGATTGATGACGCAACTCAGTCAAGCGGTTGTTAAAAGCTGTTTTATAGTCTCTCCGAAGATAGTTTAAGAGGTTCAGCCTAGGTACAGATGCAGTGTCTCATTGACAGCAAAATAATTGGCAAGAATGTGGAGAGGATGTTTCCACTAGTGGGAGAGTCTAGGACCAGAGGTCATAGCCTCAGAATTAAAGGATGTTCCTTTTAGGAAGGAGATGAGGAGGAATTTCTTTGGTCAGAGGGTGGTGAATCTGTGGAATTCATTGCCACAGAAGGCTGTGGAGGCCAAGTCAATGGATATTTTTTAAGGCAGAGATAGATAGATTCTTGATTAGTACGGGTGTCAGGGGTTGTGGGGAGAAGGCAGGAGAATGGAGTTAGGAGGGAGAGATAGATCAGCCATGATTAAATGGTGGAGTCGACTTGATGGGCCGAATGGCCTAATTCTGCTCCTATCACATGCATGTGAACATATTTTAGGAAATTGAGCTGTTCTGGACCACTGTTAATCTCTGCACTAATTGAAAGAAGGCAGGTAACCATGAGCAGCCTCTATTAGGCTGACGCGTGCAAGATTTAACCATTAAGGGACACAGAGTGCTGGAGTAACTCAGCAGGTCTGGCAGCATCTCTGGAGAACATGGATCGGTGACATTTCAGGTTGAGATCATTCTTCAGACCTCTCTTCGGATCTCAACACGCAACGTCAGCTATCCATGTTCTCCAGAGATGTTGCCTGAACTGCTTCTTCTTCTTCTTGCGTATGGCGTGCATGGCCTAAAGTTGTAGGACAACTTGTTCTATTTGATCTTATTTGATTGTGCACGCCAGGTTGATTGCATTCGTCGAAACAGGGCGGACCACGTGAAGGTTGCAATCTCCCACCCTGCCTGAACTGCTGAGTTACTCAAGCACTTTGTGTCCAGTTATGTATTAACCAGCACCTGCAGTTCCTTGTTTCCACTCATTGGTGAGTGACCTTTAGATATGTTGGCTGAGCATTCTCCCTCTTCTCCTGGGTTCCTGTTTTCTTGTCCTATCTGGGTTCTGGTCTTATCTCTTCTTTCGCCCTGCCATTTTCTGCAGTGAAAGTACTTTTTGTCTGATTAGCTGCAGCCCTTTGGAATAGAGAATTCCAAGGATTCACATCTTGCCGAATGCAGCCATGAATTCTCATCTTCATCCTAAGTGACCAGCTATTTGTCCCGGGTTTATGTCTCTTAGAGCTATAGAGTCATACCACATGGTCAGTCCGACTAGACCTGCCTGATCTCCCGTTTGTTAAATACCTTAACTCCCTCTCCCATTCCCACACTGACCTTTCTTTCCTGGACCTCCTCCTCTGTCAGAGTGAGGCCCAAAGCAAATTGGAGGAACAGAACCTCATATTTCGTTTGGACAGCTTACAACCTAGTAGTAAGAATATTGACTTCTCTAACTTCAAGTAATCCTTGCTTTCCCTCTCTCTCCATCCCTCCCCCATCCTTTATCTTTGTATGCTATGTTGTTACCTTCCCCTAACTTGCAATGATATATTCCACATTTTCCTTGATCTTTGTCTCCTTTGATCTCTCGATGTCACCACTCATGATAGACAATAGGTACAGGAGTAGGCCATTCGGCCCTTCGAGCCAGCACCGCCATTCACTGTGATCATGGCTGATCATTCACAATCAGTACCCCGTTCCAGCCTTCTCCCCATATCCCTTGACTCTGCTATCTTTAAGAGCCCTATCTCACCCTTCCATATACCTGTGTCTCCCTCTCCCCTGACTCAGTCTGAAGAAGGGTCTCGACCCGTAACGTCACCCATTCCTTCTATCCAGAGTTATGCCTGTCCCACTGAGTTACTCCAGCATTT
This sequence comes from Amblyraja radiata, assembly GCF_010909765.2. Classification (NCBI taxonomy): domain Eukaryota; kingdom Metazoa; phylum Chordata; class Chondrichthyes; order Rajiformes; family Rajidae; genus Amblyraja; species Amblyraja radiata. The sequence continues at coordinate 59,405,388 of NC_045964.1, forward strand.
TGTGTCTTATCTCAATGTAAACCAGCATCTGCAGTTTCTTCCTACACATGGAAACAGGTCCTTCTTCTCCTGGGAATCTCTCACTTGGGCGGGGAGTCATTTTTGTAGGTGAGCACAATTCTTCCATATTAGAGGAGATGATAGTGAAGGCAATCTTAATATTTAAGTGTAGTTTAGGAATGGAGAAACTGGCTGTATTTCCAACTTTTTAGAAATTTGCCTTGTGTCAGGAGCACCTATGACAGCTGGGGGGAAAAAACCCCCACGTTCACTGAAGAATGAGGACATCTCTGATAAGAAACAGGGACCTTAGTGAACTGTGTGGTCCATGGATAGACACAAAATGCTGGAGTAACTCAGTGGGTCAGGCAGCATCTCTGGAGAAAAAGCCAATTTCTGGTTGGAAACCTTCTTCAGTTCCAACCCGAAATGTCACCCATCCTTTTTCTCCAGAGATGCTGTCTGACCCCCTGAGTTACTCTAGCACGTTGTGTCTATCTTTTGTATAAACCAGCATCTGCAATTCTTTCCTATACGCCTCGTCCACGGAGCCTGCTTTTCCATTCATTAAACTCATGGGTGACTGCTGCATAACTCCGCTCTCATATCTTATCTCTGTAAATTTCCACAGTCCCGTAGAGTAGAGAATTCCAAGGATTGTCAGTTTTGTTTAGTTTAGAGATACAGCGTGGAAACGGGCAATTTGGCCCACCGAATCCGCGCCGCCCAGCAGTCACCCCATGCACTATCCTACACACCAAGGGCGATTTACAATTTCTACCGAAGCCAATTAGCCTGCAAACAATAGACAATCGGTAATAGGTGCAGGAGTAGGTCATTCGGCCCTTCGAGCCAGCACCGCCATTCAATGTGATCGTGGCTGATCATCCCCAATCAGTACCCCATTCCTGCCTACTCCCCATATCCCCTGACTTCGCTTTCTTTAAGAGCCCTATCTAGCCCTCTCTTGAAAGTATCCAGAGAACCGGCCACCACCGCCCTCTGAACATGTAAGTTTTCGGAGTTTGGGAGGAAACCGGAGCACCCGGAGAAAACCCACGCAGTCACAGGTAGAACGTGCAAACTCTATACAAACAGCACCCAGAGTCAGGATCGAACCTGGGTATCTGACGCTGTAAGGCAACAATGCTACCGCTGCGCCACTGTTTTAGGCCTCTATGTGTTTATAGGTTTAGGTTTATTATTGTACGGATTGATGTACAGTAAATAGGTATGTTGCAAAGCCTACCTGAAGCGTCGCTGAAAATCTGCCGCTGCGGGTGTGCGCGATTTTGGTGCCGTTTAGAGGGGGGCGGGTTTAAAACGCGATTTTCTCTAGGCTGTTCAAATCGAAGATGTTCAGCCTAGTTAATTGGAGAGGAGGAGGAGCCATCTTGGTGAACGGCTGCTAGCAGCAGCCGTCTGTCTTAAATTCGTTTTTTTGTTTTTGTTTTTAGTGAGTCCTGTTTTTTTGTTTGTAGGGGATATGGTCTTTTAATGTGGGGGGGTAGGTGTAAACTTTATTTCTAGGTCCCTACCTGGTCGGTGTGGCAGCCTTTTTTCCGGGCTGCCCGTCGACCCATCGTCATGGCCTACCAGCGGGCTTGGAGCGCCGTTTCTTGGCGGGAACCACCCAGCACCTCGGCCTGCGTGGTGGCACTGCATTGGATCGCTGGAGCACTGGAGCGGAGTGGAGCGGGCGATGCCTTGCCTGGGTCGCCGCGCTGGAGCTCTGGCGAGCTGGACCGCCGTGAGCAACATCTCCGGGCTGCGGGTTTGCGGAGCGGAGAGGCGGCGTGCGGAGAGACGGCGTGCGTAGAGGCGGCAAGGCGGCAGTGAGGAGAGCGGGCGCCGACTTTTTCATCTGGAGCCTAGGAGCGCCAAACCGACGCGGCCTTGTCGGCTTCGGCAGCCGCGGGCTCCAACGAAGAAGCGGCCGTTCCAAGTGGCCCAGCCGCCGAAAGGACTCTCCCGACGCCGGGGCAAGACCACCCGGTGAGAACGGCCAGGGACATCGGGCCTCCGTAGAGGCAACGGCGGTGGCCCCAATAGGCCTGACTTTGGGGTGAACATGGGGTGGGGACTGGACATTGTGCCTTCCTCCACAGTGCTATCCACTGTGGGGGGATGATTTTTTTTTGTCTAACTGTAGTCTTGTAGGTCTGTGTCCAAGATGGCTGCCGTGAAGAGAGAGTGGACGCTGGCACGATTTGGTTGCCGCTGCTCTCTCTTCACACTGTGTTTTTGATTTTCTGTTTTTGGATTGAATTCTGTTTTTAATTTGTGTCATTGTGCTGTCTTTAATTACTTGTTTTACTCCGATTATATGTTTTTATTCCGATTACTATGTAAGGTGTCCTTGAGATGTATGAAAGGCGCCCATTAAATAAAATTTATTATTATTATTATTATTAATTATTAACGAAAAATCGCTGAAAGACCCCGTCGCAAAAGCTATTATTAGTTTTAAAGGCCTCGTATAATAGTTATAGTAGTTTAAAAATCAACCTCTAAACCCGCGAACACCAGCAACCGCAGGGTCTCATAAAGCAAATAGCAGAAGGTAGGCTGTATATTTTTACATTAAAAAGGGCTTCTAAAGATCCCTTTATACAAAGTTTAATATTGCGAGTAGCTCATTTTGGACCCATTATATCCCGCAGTATTTTTCTCGGCATTTAAGGGCACAAATCTACCGCAATGTGAACGTTCTAAACCAGCGCGTTCACAGGAACCCACTAGAAAGCTGATTTAAATGGACTTTAATTTACAGCAATTGAACACTAAATTCCTTCCATTTGGTCTATAAATTAATGTAAATGAGATTTAAAAATCATGTTTTATTGTGAATTATTTGTGAATATTATTTGGACATTTAGGCTATTTAAAAATGTTAATCATTTATTAAGAAATGGATAGATGTTTAGATCTAGTAATTGAAGTCTGAAATTAGCTACAATTAGGTAACTAACTAATTATATGCTTTAATTTCAGGTCATCCAAGTAAGATAATTTTATATTTGTTTCAGAATGCTTCAATCTATGATAACTGAAAATTTCATTCAGTTCTCTTAATTTTTAAGAAAGTTATGGGCTTTTGACTGTTCACGATCACAGCTTTTTTGTTATGTCCATAGAAAATCAATAGGGAACAAGATGCTCATTTCCCAGTATGAAAATGGCCATAACTTTTTAAATACTTGAGATATGAAAGTGAATTAGGTGTCAAATTAAACTTATTTTTATGCTTTATCCGATGGGATAAATTGCAGACTTGATTTTTAAAATCTCAAAATGTTGTAACATTGCTACAGTAAAAAGCTGTACTGTGCGATTCAGGTAGTTTCTACAAAGGGCAGCACGGTGGCGCACCAGTAGAGTTGTTGCCTTTCAGTGCCAGAGAACCAGGGTTCGATCCTGACTACAGGTGCCTTTTGTACGGCGTTTGTACCTTCCCCCGTGACCTGTGTGGGTTTTCTCCTGGATCTCCAGTTTCCGCCCACACTCCATAAACGTTTGTAGGCTAATTGGCTTCGGTAATAATTGTAAATTGTCCCTAGCGTGTGCAGGATGGTGTTACTGTGCGGGGATCGCTGGTCGGCGCGGACCCGGTGGGTCGATGCACCTGTTTCCGCGCTGTATCTCTACACTAATCATAGAAACATAGAAATTTTTCCTGCATCTAGCTTGTCTAGTCATTTTATAATTTTATAAGTTTCTATAAGATCCCCCTCATCCTTCTAAATTCCAGTGAATACAAGCCTAGTCTTTTCAATCTTTCCTCATATGACAGTCCCGCCATCCCAGGGATCAATCTCGTGAACCTACGCTGCGCTGCCTCAATCCCAAGGATGTCCTTCCTCAAATTAGGAGACCAAAACTGTACACAATGAATTGAAACTAAAAGTTAGTGTGAGTAGAAAACAGTGAAGTGATGCCATTGCTTTGCTGTGTTTATAGGTTCTCAACTCAGACCTGGAGAAAAGAGAGAAGCAGCAACTGAGGATGTTGAGCCAACTTCAGGAAATCCAGAGAAGTTATGATGACTGCGTGCAAGATCGTCAATCCACGAGGTTGGAAATTGCGAATTTATCCCGGCAACTGAAAGAGTCGAGCGCTGGAGCCGAGACGCTCAGGGCTCAGTTGAAGGAGATGGAGCGCCTTCGACTGGAGAGTGAAAAGAAGAAGGATGAATTGAAAGCGAAGGCTCAGGAGTCCATCCGACAGTGGAAGGTGAAGTGCAAGAAGCTGGAGCGTGACGTGGAGAGGCAGAAGGAGTCCGTCGACCAGTGGATGGAACAGCAGAGCTACGCGAGCAAGGAGAAAGAAGCCCTCCAGGGGCAACATGAGTGTACCTTGCAGCAGGCGGAGAGTCTCCGTAGGGAGCTCAACGAGGTCTTGCTGAAACGAGTGCAGCAGGAGGAGGATGTGCGACGGAAGGACGTGGAGCTCAATGAGTTGAAGTCAAGGCTGCTCCACCTGGACGGGGAGCTGCGGGACACCAAAGACTCTCTGCGCAAGCTGGAGGTGGACTTCCATGAGCGGGGCACGCTACACGTGAAGGCCAAAGGGGAGAGGCAGCGGCTGGAGGAGGAATTGGAGGCCTTGAGCGGGCAGCACGAAAGGAACCAGGAGAAGCTGTTGGAAATGCAGCGGCTGATCACGGAGCTGAGCGCCGTCCGGTCTGAGCTCAGTACCAAGCTGGCTCAGGAAGAGGCTTCAAAAAAGGAGATCAGGAAGAGCCTCTCGGAAGCTCAGGCAAGGCACACGCTGGCCCAAGAAGAAGTTGCTTCCCTCAGCGACCAGTTTAAGCTGCAAAAGGACGTGCACAGGAGGGAACTTGCGGACTTCAAGTCAGAGATGCAGAGTTTAAGAACCAAGCATGAAAGGAACATGCAGTCAGTAATCAAGCAATTTCAAGAAGAACGGGAAAAACTAGAAAATAATATCAGCTTGTTAAAGGTAAGGGTAATTCATGTCAAAGGTTTCAGATCAAGGACCCTTGTGCAGCACTGCAGATTAGGCTTATTTACGTTTGCAGAGAAACGGAGGGATGGAGAGAACAAGGGCAATGTCTGTGATAGGGTCGAGATCAAGATTCTTCAGGTGATACGAGGCATTTGGAGATGTTAATGACTAGTTAATGGGTTATTCCCTCTCCCACCCTGCTTCCATTTACTAGTCCATTCACCCGCTTTCTCCATCTCTGTCATTTCTGATGATCCTGAAGATGTGACTTTCCACATCAATACCTCCAGAATGTTTTCCTTTCTCCTCAGCGATAGTTGGCAGGACTTTTGACTGTTTCTTCTTTATTTCTTGCAAATCAGCCATGATCACATTGAATGGCGGTGCTGGCTCGAAGGGACAAATGGCCTACCCCTGCACCTATTGTCTATTGTCTATTGAACATTGTTCCTCTTCTCCTCCCTACCTGAACAATGAAAGAGTCCTCTTGTCTTCCCCTTGGATTCTTAGAGTGATACAGCACGGAAACAGGCCCTTTTGACTGACTTGCCCACACCAACTTGCCCACATTCCCCATCTACACTGGTCCCATCTGCCCGCATTTGGCCCTTATCCCGCTAAACCTGTCCTATCCATGTACCTGTTTAAAGGTTTCTTAAAACGTTGCAATAGTACCTGTCTCAACTACTTCCTCCAGCTGCTCATTCCATACACCCAACATCCTTTTTGTAAAATGTTAACCCCTCAAGTTCCTATTGAATCTTTCTCCCCCCCCCCCCCCCCCCTCACCTTAAACCTATGTCCTCTAGTTTCACAGAGTCCACGCCGACCAGCGATTACCCATACACTAGTTCATCCGACACACTAGGGGCAATTTACAGAAGCCAATTAACCTACAAACTTGCATGTCCTTGGAATGCGGGAGGAAACCGGAGCACCCGGACAAAACCCACGCGGTCACGGGGAGAACGTACAAATTCTGTAGAGACAGCACCTCTTGTCAGGATCGAACCTGGGTCTCTGGCACTGTAAGGCACCAGCTCTACCGCTGCGCCA